>NC_137896.1:69816543-70416543 GCF_963455335.1 Martes martes
CTTTGAATGGGGTTTTGAGACAAGTCGTAGCAGAAGTATTCAGATCCCTTGAAAGTGGCAATATATTCTTCTTTTCCTAGGGGGAAAGAGATACATATGTGCGTAAGTAAAGAAATATACTACATAGATCAGCAGACCTTAATAGAAACAAAATTAATCATCCCCCCAAATTAACTCTGTTTAGTTAACATTCATTATAAGAGCCCCATCAAACAGAATCGAATGGTACTGTAGGTGGCAGTATATTTTTTTTAATAAACCTCCTCAGCTATTGGGCCATCAACTGTAATAGCTAAAGCTGACATTCTTGAAAATTCAATTAATTTTTAAGTATCACTGCAAGAGCTCTGATCTGAGAAAGCAGCTCTGTGATATCTCCAGGGCATGAATCAGGTACCATAAATGCATATTGGATGGTTCTACTCTGCTGGCAACAATGGGTTCCAATGTGTTTGCAACATTCTCTCCATCCAACTGAGGCGTTATTTTAATTTTCAGTGAGACATTTATATTCAAAGATCTTCTCAGTGAAGAGACAAATATTTTCATCACTGAGAAACCATAACAAATTATCTGGTAAGGGGAAAGCAAAAAAAAAAAAAAAAGAATTCGGTCTGGGAGTAAATAGATCTCCTACAGAGCATGTGCATTTTTTTTTTTTTCTTTTTGGTTTGTTCTCCCCCTGGATGGAGGGAGCAGTGATAGCGAGCTTAATGGAGCCTGCTGGATTGTTGATTCATTCCCTGATCTCACCAAGCAGATGGTAGGGTTGGCTTTTATGAGACTGGTAAAAATTCCAGCACATCATCATGGGAATAGCATGTAAATGAAGCCTCAACATTTTCTATATATCTGTCTTTACCATATTTACGAGCAACGATGTGGATCCCACAAGATGTCAGACAGATCAACCTGAAATGTGGGTATTTGGAAAGAGTAATCCTCTCCCACTGATTGAGTTTAACCAAAGGAAGAGTATAAGCCAAAAGTTTCCTCAATTTCCTAGGCAATGATGGTATTGTGCCGAGAAAAATGAAACACTATGGTCTAGAATCAGCTTCTGATAAACTATAAACAGAATTTTAAATGATACTGGGGAATCTTAATCTGTTTTACTGGGAATATGGCATCTCCACCATGTCCACAGGAGGGCTCATGCCAAAAAGGGGCTTCCCCTTGGCAAAAGGTTTTTACCTCAGGCCTGTTTCATTTGATTGTGAAATAACTCATGTCCTTGAATCAGAGCTCAAATTGAGGTCTCAGATCACCACTACCAGATGACCTGACTCTGGATGCAGACGGTGCCACAAGTGGCTAGAGGTAGGCAAGACATGGCACGAAGTTAAACAGTGAGCACCTAGAGACTTTCACAAGGGTGTGAGCCCAAGAAAAGTCACTGCCTACCAGTAAGTTATTAGTGACGAATAGTGGTCAAGCCAAATCCATCACATTCTGAGGCAGAATCATAGCAAGGTCAATACAAGCCAAACTAGAGGGCCCTTCCCATTCATACAGTCAAAATATTGGTTGAGTACCTCCCAAGTGTTAAGCCCAGTACTAGCCCTTAGGGATAATGAAGTGGCCAAACCTATTCCATTCCTGTCTCTGAAAGATGACAGTCCAGGTGTCTACTTCCCCGGTCAGTTCAATATGGCAAGTGGCTTGATATTGGGAGTTAGCACAACTAAATATTTCTAAATATATATATATATATGAGGGGGGAAGAAAATAGATCGAAATATGAAATTAGATACTAGCTTGGCTACTTGCTAACTGCACTGGGAAGCAATTATGCATCTTTTCAAATCTCAGTTTCTGAAAATGGTTTGTTATACCAGTCTTTCCAGATAAAATGAGATAATGCATGTACAAATATCTGGCAAAGTTGGTAGGCATTAGGAATGGTAGATGTTTTCCTTCTTGCCTGTCTAATGTAATAAATGTGATAAATAATCTAAAACAAATAGCATATATCAACTTTATTGTGAAATCAAGAATATTATCTTTAAGATCAGAACAAGGACACCTACTATCAACATACTATCCTTGAAGCCCTAAGTAATATAGGAAAATAGGAAAAATATATGAGCATTATAAAGATTATAAGTGACAAAATCATATTAGTAAATATTATTGTGTGAATTAAAAGACCAAAATAATCTTCAGAAAAGTATTGGGTTTAATAAGCTAAAAAGATATTTCAGAAAGACTGCAGGATTCTATGTACTGGGACAGTGTTTTAAACATATATAAATAGATCTATAGATTTGATGACATTCCATTAGAAATCTAAATGAAATTTTAAAATGAATGTGAAAAGCTGATTCCATGAGTTCTTTGGGAAAACAAAGAGCCCCAAATAGCCAAGCTATGCCAGAGAAAGAAGATGAAGGAACTTTCTTGTGTAAAGGTGCCCATTTATTAGAAAATGATGGTAATGAAGATTAATACACTAGGATAAATTTTAAAAAGGAGGATAAAAATAATGAAACTTAAAATAATCCTAAGCCTATATGAAAACAATTTATATCAAGTCAGGCATTGCAGTTAAGTGGGCAGAGTATAGATTTGTCGATAAATGATGCTGGGACAACTGGTTATCTATAAGAATAAAGGAAAATTGGATCTCTACATCATCTATAAAAATCAATTCCTCACGCACCAAGGATATAAATTACTGAGGTAAATCTGTAAAATTTTTGTAAGACAAAGTAAGATACTGAATTATGGAATGATTTATTAAATAGGCATAAAAGGTACTAAAATATCAATACATTCACCCACATTAAAATTGGGAACACCTGTTCATAAATAATATCACAAAGAGAGAAAGAATCTATATAAAAAATTGGAAGAAAATAAGTTTTTAAAGATTTTACTTATCTGAGAGAGAGAGAGAGCACAAATGGAGTGACAGGAAGAGGGAGAAGCAGACTCCCCACTAAGCAGGGAGCCCAATGTGGGGCTTGATCCAGGGACCGTGGGATCATGACCTGAGCCAAAGGGAGATGCTTAACTAGCTGACCCATCCAGGCACCCCCAAAATATTTTTATACCATACTATTTAAGAAGGACTACAATCCAGGGTATGTAAAGCACTTTGATAAATCAATATGAAACAAGATGAACAAAGGGAAAGTAGGCAAAAGAAAAGTATGGGAATTTCACAGAATAAATGAAAAGATGCTCAATCCTATCAGTCTTCTGGGAAAGGCAAAAACCAGATTATGTTCAAATCCCATGTCATAACCCTGAAATTGGCAAAAAATGAAAATAAAAGAGAAAAATTCCAGGTTTGGAAAAGCCATGGATATAAAGTAATTCTTACTTACTGCTGCCAAAAGGGCTAATGAGATGAAAATTGACCAATTGCAATAATAGCATTATATAATCCCATGGGAATTTCTCATATTGTAAAGGTTTCAGTCCTTAGAAAATGGTTGCCATAATCAGTAGGAATAACAGTTACAATTGTTTTCAATTCACTTCTCTCTGCTCATTGTTCTGGTCCTTAGATGATAGGTAGTCACATGAATTCCATTTCATATATGGTGAGTCCACTTATCTGAAGATGATATTTGCAGAATTTTCATCCCCACTGAATACTTAGAATAGGTCTCTAAGCCACAGAGAGTTTTGGAGACTCTTCTCTGGCCTAACCCTTTAATTTACATTATTAAGAAAGTGACCCAAGAAACAGACCTTAACTGTAGAGAACAAACTGAGGAATGTTACAGGGGAGGTGGACGTGGGCATGGGTTAAATGGGTGGTGGGTGTTAAGGAGGGCACTTGTGATAAACACCAGGTGTTGTATGTAAGTGATGAATCACTAAATTCTACATCTGAAGCTAATATTGCACTGTATGTTAACTACCTGTAATTTAAATTCAAATTCGGAGAAAAAAAATTTCAGACGCATTAAGTTTAAATGACTATCAAGTTCAGAAAGTGTGCCAGGAACAGAAGCAGACTAGAACTCAGCCTCTGACTACCTTTATTTTTATTTTTTTAAAGATTTCATTTAGTTATTTGAGAGAGAGAGAGAGTGAAAGAGCACAAGCAGGGGGAGCACGGGAGGGGGAGGGGGAAGCAGGCTCTCTGCCGAGCAGGGAGCCCGATTCAGGACTCGATCCCAGGACCCCAGGCTCATAACCCCAGCTGAAGGCAGACACTTAACCATCTGAGCCACCCAGGCACCCAGCCTCTGACTACCCTCAAATAACTCAATAACAGAATAACAAAGTTTGGGGATGTAAAGAGGTTTGGTTTATTTAAAAGGTTGTAGCATTTTATCCAACTGACCTAATGTCATTTCAAATCAGCATAATTCACGATGCATCTTTTTTTTTTTTTAAAGACTTTATTATTTGACAGAGAGAGATCACAAGTAGGCAGAGAGGCAGGCGGGGGGCGGGGGGGGGGAAGCAGGCTCCCTGACGAACAGAGAGCCTGATGCAGGGCTCCATCCCAGGACCCTGAGATCATGACCCGAGCCGAAGACAGAAGTTTAACCCACTGAGCCACCCAGGCGCCCCTCACAATGCATCTTGACAAAGGATTCCTTTGCCAGATAATGTGGCAAACCCAAAAGGAAAAATAGTAAAAAGAGTTTGCAATTTACTAGATGGCAACCTTTGAAGTTATATGTGTGTTGATGACATTTAACACCATGATGTTTCTATTACTTAAAGATGAAAATATCACTCCTTTTGTATTGTTTAATTAAAAAATTTAGGTAATTCAAATTGCATTAAAGGCAACCACATAAGTCTTGGAAAAATTCAAGGTAGTACATATCATTACCTCTAAAAGCCATAAATGAGACATGAATCTAAATAGGAAAAATATTTTTCCTATGGTTTTTTGTGAAAGAATATGTATTCTATATAAAAATGCATAAATCATTCTATTTTTTACAAGACAAGAGGATTATACTTCCTCCAACTCTTTGTCTTTTGCTGTATAATCTTTGTCATTAAGTTTTGTGCTATGTCATATGCAAGTAAGAAGCAGCATAGTGAGTAATTATTTACACTTTCCTGTTGACCATGTAAAGAATGGGTCTCTTTCCATTTTAAAATACAAGTCCTGGGGCGCCTGGATGGCTCAGTGGGTTAAAGCCTCTGCCTTTGGCTCGGGCCATGATCTCAGGGTCCTGGGATTGAGCACCACATCAGGCTCTTTGCTCAGTGGGGAGCCTGCTTCCCTTCCTCTTTCTCTCTGCCTGCCTCTCTGCCTACTTGTGATCTCTGTCAAATAAATAAAACCTTAAAAAAAAAAAAAAACAAGTCCTGAATATTTTGTGCATTTCCAATATGTGCTAAAACAATAAACATCAAAAAGAAATGAAATACGAACAACATTTTTAACAAAACTAAAATTTATATGGACCCACAAAAGATCCCAAATAGCCAAAGCAATCTCGAGAAAGAAGAACAAAGCTGGAGGTAACACAATCCCAGATTTCAAGATATACTACAAAGCTGTAATAATCAAAACAATATGGTACTGGCAGAAAAGTAGACACAGAGATCAACAGAACAGGATAGAAAGCCCAGAAATGAATTATGCTTATATGATCAATTAATCTATTACAATGGAAGCAAGAATATACAATGGGAAAAAAGTGTCTTCAACAAATGATGATGGGAAAACTGGATGAAACCAGACCACTTTCTTATATCGTACACAAAAATATACTCAAAATGGATTAAAGACTTAAATATAAGACCTGAAACCATGAAAGTCCTAGAAGAAAACCCAGGCAGTAATTTATGAAAGAATGAAAGAGAGAGAGAGAAAGAAACTAGATTTACAGCAATACATACAGCAAGAAATAATTATATCCAGGGTATGTAAAGAACTTATACAAACCAATAAGAAAAAAACTAGACAAATCAGAAAAAAAACAGGCAAACCATAAACTGACTCTCTATGATAACAGGATATCCATACGAAAAGATGTTCAGCTTTGTCTTCAGAGAAATCAACTTAAAACTACAGTAAAATATCAATACATTCCACTATGATGAATAAAATGACAAAGACAAATTATACCAAGTGTTGGTGAAGACATGGAACAACTAGAACTCTCGTATTATTACTGCTGGGAACTACTTTTAAACTGGCAACATCTTTTAAAGCTGGATCTCTGTATACTCTATCTTCCAGTAATTCCACTTGTAAGTATACATCCAACAAAATTTCACACAAAGATGATCAGAATAACATATCGGCACGTTTGTAGCAGGACTGTGCAAAATAACCTCAAGCCGAACACTACCAAAATGTCAATCTATCGAATGGATAATTTGAGTTATAGTTACACAAAGGAACAGTAATGGAAATACATGATCTTCAACTACAAACAAAAATATAGATAAATCTCACAATAATAAGGTTAAGTAAAAGAGAAAAATGCCAGGTGCCTGGGTGGCTCAGTCAGTTGAACATCTGACTCTTGATTTCTGCTCAGATCACGATCTCAGGTTTGTGAGATCCAGCCCCATGTTGGGCTCCACACTGGGCATGGGGCCTGCTTGAGATTCTCTGTTCTTCCCCCCTTGGCCCTCACCACATCTCTCTCTGAAAGAAGGAAGGAAGGAAGGAAAGAGAAAAAAAGATGCCAGGCTTAAAAGAGTATGTCTTATCATTCCCATTATATAAAATTTTTAAAAACAAGCAAAACTAATCTCTACTGTTGGTATTTTGACATGGATTGCATTAAATGAGTAGATTGCTTTGGGTAGTATAGCTATTTTAACAGTATTTGTTCTATTGATCCATGAGCATGGAATGTCTTTCCATTTCTTTGTATCATCTTCAGTTTCTTTTAACAGTGTTTTGTCATTTTCAAAGTAGAGGTCTTTCACCTCTTTGGTTAGGTTTAGACCAAGGTAACATTTCTTTATTTTTTTTTTTTTTTGGTGTAATTGTAAATGGAATTGTTCACTTAATTTCTCTTTCTATTATTTTATTATTGGTGTATAGAAATGCAACATATTTATGTATGTTGATGTATCCTGTAATTTTACTAAAATCAGTTCTAGCGATTTTTTGGTGGAGTCTTTCTGCTGTTCTTATACAGCATCAAGTCATTGGGAAGTAGTGAAATTTTACTTCTTCCTTACTGATCTGGATTTCTTTTATTTCTTTTTGTTGTTTGATTCAGCTACTTCAACAACTATGTTGAATATAAGTGGTGGGAGTGTACATCCCTGCCATGTTCCTGAACTTAGGGGAAAAGCTCTCAGTTTTTTCCCCGTTAAGGATGATATTAGCTCTGAGTTTTCATGGATCTTTATTATGTTGAGGTATATTCCCTCTAACTCTATTTTGTTGAGAATTTTCATCACAAATGGATGTTGAACTTTATCAAATGCTTTTTCTGTGTCAATTGAAATGATCATGTGGTTCTTATCCTTTCTCTTACTGATGTGATGTAACACATTGATTTTGGACCATTCTTGCATCCTGGAACTATATCCCACTTGATTGTGGTAAATAATTTCTTAAAACATATTGTTGAATTAGATTTTCTAGTATTTTATTGAGAATTTTTCTATCTATGTTCATCAGGGATATTGACCTATAGTTCTCTTTTTTAGTGGCGGCTTGTTTTAGTATCAAGGTAATGCTGGCTTTCATAGAATAAATTTTTTGGACTAGTTTGAGAAGAATAGGTATTAACTCTTCTTTAAATGTTTGGTAAAATTTACCCATGAAGCCATCTGGTCCTGGACTTTGGTTTGTTGGGGGTTTGATTACTGATTCAATTGTGTTACTAGTAATTGGTCTGTTCAGATTTTCTATTTCCTCCTGTTTCAGTTTTGGTACTTCATATGTTTCTAGGAATTTATCCATTTCTTCTGGGTTGTCTAATTTGTTGGCATGTAGTATTGTCTTGTAATCCTTTGTTTTTCTGTGGTGTATGCTGTTATTTCTCCTCTCTCACTTGTGATTTTATTTGAATTCTTTCACTTTTTTTCTTGATAAGTGTGGCTAAGGTTTATCAATTTTTTTTAAAGATTTTATTTATTTATTTGACAGAGATCACAAGCAGGCAGAGAAGCAGGCGGAGAGAGAGAGAGGGAAGCAGGCTCCCCACTGAGCAGAGAGCCCAATGCGGGGCTCGATCCCAGGACCCTGAGATCATGACCTGAGCCGAAGGCAGAGGCTTTAACCAACTGAGCCACCCAGGTGCCCCTAAGGTTTATTAATTTTAATGATTTTTTCAAAGAACCTGCTCTTGGTTTCTTTGATCTGTTCTATCATTTGAAAATTTCTATATCATTTATTTCTGTTCTAATATTTATTATTTCTTTCCTTCTGCTGGTTTTAGGTTTTGTTTGTTGTTCTTTTTCTAGTTCCTTTAAGTGTAAGGTAAGACTGCTTGAGGTTTTTCTTTTGCTTCTTGAGGTAGCTTCTATTGCTATAAACTTCCCTCTTAAAACTGCTTTTGCTGCAACCCAAAGTTTTTGGACTATTGTGGTTTCATTTTCATGTTTCCATGTAATTTTAAATTTCTTCTTTGATGTTGTGGTTGACGGATTCATTGTTTAGTAGCATATTATATGTAACCTTCATGTATTTGTGGTCTTTCCAAATTTTTTTCTTATGGTTAACTTCTAGTTTATAGTATTGTAGTCAGAAAAGATGCATGGTATGAGTATGATCTTCTTGAATTTGTTGAGGTTTGTTTTGTGGGCTAACATATGATTTATTCTGGAAAATGTTCCATGTGCACTTGAAAAGAATGTGTATTCTGGTGTTTAGGATGGAATGTTCTAAATATATCTGTTAAATCCATCTGTTCCAGTGTCTCATTTAGAACAATTGTTTCCTTGTTGATGTTCTGGATAGATGATCTGTCCATTGATGTAAGTGGTATGTTAAAGTTCCCTACTATTATAGTATTATTACTGATTAGTTCCTTTGTGCTTGTTATTAACTGTTTTATGTATTTGGATACTCCTATGTTGGGTGCATAAATATTTAAAATTGTTA
This sequence comes from Martes martes, assembly GCF_963455335.1. Taxonomy (NCBI): domain Eukaryota; kingdom Metazoa; phylum Chordata; class Mammalia; order Carnivora; family Mustelidae; genus Martes; species Martes martes. The sequence continues at coordinate 69,825,551 of NC_137896.1, forward strand.
TATTTTCTTGATGGATTGTCCCCTTTATTATTATGTAGTATCCTTCCTTGTCTGTTACAGTCTTTGTTTTAAAGACTGTTTTGTCCAATATAAGTACTGCTACTCCGGCTTTCTTTTGATACCATTTGCATGGTAGATATTTCACCATCATCTTCTCACTTTCAGTCTGCAGGTATCTTTCAGTATAAAATGAGTCTCTTGTAGGAACATATACATGGGTCTTTTCTTTTCTTTTTTTTTTTAATCCATTCTCTTACCCTGTGTCTTTCAATTGGAATATTTAGTCTGCTTAATAATGTTCTGTTTTTGATCTGGGTTTTTGTTACGGGTGTGCTCAGACTGCAAAAATCACACAGCTGTATACTTACAATATGTGCATTTCCCAGTACTTCTGCTATATTTCAATAAAATAATTTAAATAATATAATTTAAATAATATGGATAATTGAGAAAAAACTCATCTGACATAGTACTATTGTCCCAGTTAATAGGGTGATATAAGCAAGACAATATTCCTATCAGTGCTACTTTTATTACTGAAAACTAAAATAGTAGCAATAGTAATAATATCAAATATGTCTCAAAAATAAACTTCTCAATGCGTATTAATATCCCTTAATGCTATTTGCTCTTTAGAGCAACCTCCCAACATTTAGAAAGAAATATATAGGCTGCATAGATACAATCATAATTGTTTGAAGGACCATACTCTAAAGGTGTTAATTGATGGGTCAATGCCAAGATGAAGGAAGTTTTATAACCACAGAGATGTTTTGATAATAGACAATTTAAAAAATAAACTTAAAAAATTGGAACATTTTTCTAAAATTATATATCAATTTGTTTTACTGTTGCTATACAATTGCAGGGAGAGATTGAATAGGATGTCATTGGATTGTAGTCCTATTCAGGTTTCATACCTTCAATAATTTAGATAAAAACACATTTTTTGCTCATCTAATTTTCTGAGGGAAAGTACAATGGAAAATTTGGAATTCTACAAATTTTTGCTATGCTGACAGGATGAGCTGACCCTGACAACGTTAAATTTAATGGGAATAAGCCTGAGTCCTATTTTCTGGTCCCAAACCATCCAAGTGAACAAATAATAGAGGTGATATGACTTTCCAGACACAACAGATAAAACCAAATAAAGCAAAATCTTTGAAGGATTTAGAACATGAATCTACTGTATGATAGAGACACTCAAAAAAGTCTATGTAAGCATGGATTATATTCATGCAAGTGCTTAGAGGAGGGATGGCATGATCTTGTAGTTTAGTGCTGGTCCACTCACACCTATTATACTCCTACTTGGTCAAACTAGAATGTGTTTCAGTATATTCTGGAATGATGAAAGGCTCCTAGATTATATAAGAAAATACTGAAAGGTCTCTTAAAGAGAAAAAAAAAGAGGGGATATATGACAGCATCTTCAAATATCAGAAAGAATGTCCCTTAGAAGAGTTAACTCCATTTTGTGTGGAATCAGGGTGTAAATAGAATCAAAGCATAAAAGCTATGGGATAATTTATGTCAATATAATGAAGACTTTTAAGAGAATTATCCATAGGTAAAACATTTCATGATAGTAAACCAATTTTTCATCACAAAAAGGACTTAAACATAACAACCACTTAATTGGGTATGACATAAGCTTTTCAATCTTTGAAGGTTAAACTGTACAAATGGATCGATTTCAACACCAAGAATTTCTACTTTATAGACAGGAATGTTAGACAAAGAGAGTTGAAATGACTTCCAAGTTCACAGAGAAATTGATTCTCAGGATAGAGCCCCTTCACACAGCCTATGCATGGGGCAAAAATCTCATTAATTTGGCCCTATGTTTCCACATCAAGTTTGATGAGCTTTTCTACTAAGTGAAGGACCTGGAAGGGAATAACCCTACCTCTTAAGGACAAAGATGCATTTGGGCAGAGAGAAGTCACCCTGACCCCACTTAGATGAGGCTTTTTATGCATGCCAAAACATTTCCTACATTATTGTTCTTGGTTGTCTTGCTTTTCATACACACAATCTCTGATAACACATGTTTTTAAGGTTTTACTCTATTTACATGATTCTAAGATTGTGTTCAACACAAACTAGAAACTAAAGTTAACATGTGAAAAAAAAAAAAAAAACAATGAACAGAAACAGACATTTGAGTGAGAGACTTGTTTCATTTGTTTTATTGCTCTCCAAGTCAAATACACAAGAATATTGTGCTAAAAACATCCTTGACTAAACAAAGGTATGTACTAGAAGTTTACATGATTAAATTAAATCATAAGCCTGACTGACTTTAAAGACAAAGCAAGTTTAGAAAAACAGAAAAAGGAAAGTCTAATTATTGAAAAACCACATCAGGTTAAATCTTATCCCTAAGAAGCATTTCCCTAAGAATCATTTTATTTGCCACAATCCTGTTATTTAAAAATTAAAACAACCAGTTGATCACTATAAGTAAAAATAGCATGACTTTATTTTGTTTATTTTGATTATTTTTTTAGAGAGAGAGAGAGAGAGAGTGCATTCATGGGCAAACTGGTGGGGGAGGGGCAGAGGGAGAGAGAGAATCTTAAGCTGGTTCCATGCCTAGCGTGGAGCCCAATGGGGCTTGATCTCACAACCCTTATAGCATGATCCTGACATCATGACCGTGAGATCATGACCTGAGCCAAAATCAAGAGTCAGATACTTAACCATTGAGCTAGCTGGGTGCCCCAAGCATTACTTTAAAGGGAAAATAGTTTCCTTACATTTTTCTACCTGATTCAATGTTGTAAATCATTCCAAAATTCTCAAACATGATTCAATCTATGTAAATTCTGAGGCCAACTTCCATTATTTGCAGCAAGAAATCAAGCTTCATAAAATACTCATCACTCAAGATTTTATTCACTTTAGGTACACTTCAAAGCAACCAATCCCGAAACAAGTTGTTAAACATCTATCAGGTAACTCTCCAAAAAAGAGACACAGCCTTAATGATGATATACTTGAGGTGATTAAATATGAAAGATAAAGAAGACCTAGATATTATTCAGCACAAGACCTTTATTTATTAGATGAAGGGAGTGAGGGCCCAACAGATAAAATTATAGTCACATAATTAATTGGTGCAGAATCAAAATATAACTCTTGCCTCTTAAATCCAATCTCATGGTCTTCCTCATTTCCCAGAAATTTCCATGAAATGAGTCTCTTATTAAGAACCAAAAATTAAATACAGCTTAAACTTGAACACATTTTTCTAAAAGAAAATAGGACACTGTCCAAAACTCTAGTACAATTTTCCAATCCTATTGTGAAACTGATTTGAATTTGCTTAAATAACGGCAGGTTCTGGGAACCAAAAGCCACTCTATGCCTGTCTGGGCTGATGACCAATCAGTTCTGCATGGGTCGTATGATACACGGCGACAGTAATAAACAGATACTCCGGCATTCACCAGGTGTGCAATATTGCAATTTCGGGGCCTGTCTTAGGCTCAACTTGCAACAACTGAATCTATGACAACTGGATTCTAGCATATTTTAACCTGGACAGAATCAGTAATACAATCAAAATAAAAACATAGCTTGGCGATTATAGACTTGACAAAGAATCTCTACATGAACTTATGATTTCTTTAGATGCCAATTAATGATTACCTCATAAAGAAGTAAATTATATATTTAATTATAGGAACACAATTGTATTTGCAGCAAATTTACAGATATTCTACATTTGTAGATAATCCTCATTTATAAAATGGATATGGAGTAAATAATTTGAAGTATGAAATCATTTTATTACCAACATAGTCAATATATAGTGAACAGCTCGTCTATATAACCATGCTCCAAAGAGTGGCCAATTTAAAACATGATACTTTCTCACTAGAATCAGAGTGTGCCTGCCTCTAACTCTAAAAATCTATATTTTGGGATATCCACATATTTTGGTCATGTGGCAAACTGCTCCACATTATAAAATATGATTTTTTTTTAATCTGACAGAAATTGTGGAATTGTGGAAGGCAAGAGCAGAGGAGGGAGAACTTTATAAAGAAGAGCAAAGTGTTGGTTAAAGTGGAAATGCCTAAAAAAATATGATCTCAACACCTGCTACCCAAAGTGTGACCTAAGGGACAGTATCAGGCATCACTTGGAGCTTGTAAGGAGTGTTAATCTCAGGACCACTCCTCAGTCTACGGATGCAGAATTTGTATTTTAATGAGATCCCCCAGGTGATCCCAGTGAACATTAAAGCCTAAGTCCTATTGTGAGAACCAATTCTAGATTACTGTGCTTTAGAGTATCTTTTAGGGATTGTAAGAGGGGTGTGTGTGTGTGTGGGGGGGGGGGGGGGTGTGTCTGTCATGTCTGAGTTAAGTATTAAAGACAAAATATTTTGATATCATCACACTTCTCTTAAAGGATAAACATCCAGATCAGTGACTTTGCATCTTTTGGATAGAAAACCAAAGACTGGGGGGAAAAAAACGAATCAGAGAGATCTGATTAGTGTGTATATGTGTCAAATATCTATTTAATATGCATCCCAGCAGAGTCTGGTTGTTAAATCATTGGAGGTAATCTCTGAATTCTTATTCTCAACGTATTTCACCTTTAGGCAATAATACAATAGGATCCTCTGTAGGTTTGGGAACTTAGAACTACTCTTCTGAATAAATCTGAGGGGTATATATCTCCTGGTACAGTCTAGTAAGTCATCTTTATTAGTGGATATACTTAATGAGGTTCATGCAACTGCATTTATGTCTCTCTAGAAAGATCTTGGTTCATCCACTGCTGAAACTGAAAACAAACAAAAATCATTCATTCTAGATGTGATCCAACTCAATGAAAATGAATGGGCCTGTGCTGTCACATTTCTACTTTTTGCAGCTGAGTGAACTTAGAACATGTTAAAGTCAACAATATCCATCAATCAGGGAAATTTGTACTACTAAATATGGCCTACTATATTTAAAACCAGAATGACAATTCCTTAAAAGAAAACACTAACTGTGCCTTATCTTGGCATCCCCACTGTCTTAAGTAGAGATGGGAGTAAATAAACATGTGGTAAGTGTAATGAGGAATGAAGCTGGGATGAGAAGGGATGTACTTACGTAACTCTGCTTCTGAGGAGGGTTGGCTAAGGTTTTTGATTTGTTTTACTTTATTGTGTATGTGTGTATTTTAAGATAAACTGCTAACTTGTTATAAAATTAATTCAAAGTAGTTAGTCAGCATACACTAAGATCAGTACAAACCAGAAACACTTGGATTGCAGGGTAGCATTCTTTATGTAAGGGGGAAGGGAAGGGATACCAGTAACTCACGGCATGTCTTTGATCTTAAGACAATAATACTGAACCCAAAAGTCACACACGTAAAGTGTCTGGTGCTGCAAATGGAATCAATAGGGAGATGATTATCTATTCAGGCATCATTCATTTCATAATTACATATATGGGGCCCACAATTTGGAGGCACTATTCCAAGTATAAGAAATACATCAGGATTTCCAGGGTTTCCACTTTCATCTAATGAGGGAGGAAGAGATAAACCCTGAACAAGTGACACTGAACACACAAGAGACCCCAGTGAGAGCAAGATGGCAGGGTGACCGATGTACGTGGCCAGGGGAGCTCTCTCAGCAGATGACACTGAAGCTAAGACCTGAGTGCTGAGAAGCCCCTCGGGGGGATCTGGGCAAAGAATATTCCAAGCACAAAAAACTCAAAAGGGCAACTTCCTGAAATGAGGGGGAAAAAACAAAAAAAGAGCTAGGTTTATTTCAGAAATGGAGAAAAATTCAGTGAGCGCTGAGCATAGTGAAACAAGGGGCGACGTGGAATGAGGTGGGATTTGGGGCTAGGTCATGTAGGGCATTCTTGATCTTTGTCAAACTTTCAGATTTTATTCCATGTACAATGGGAAACCACTGGAGTAGTGTAGTCTGAGGAGTGGTATGATCTGATATATATGTTCTAAAAAAGATATGTCTGGCTTCTGTATGGAGATTGGACCACGGGTGTAGATGGAAGTGGTAGTAATGAGACCAACATTTATGATGTTTTGGACTATAGGGACATGGGCTATGGAATCATACTCACTGGGGTTTGAATTCCACTCTCACACTGTGAGTACTTGGATAAATAACTGATCACCTTAAAATCTCAGTTCTCTTATCAGTAAATGGAAGCAATAAAATGTTTTCTCATCAGTAAATGGAGGACCTATCTGACACGGTAATTGTGAGGATTAAAAAATATAATGTATGTGTAATGAGTTTATTAAAGAGTCGCAACCTACGGCATACATAAACATGAAAGAGAGTATTTACGTATTTATGCAAAAAGTCACTTTTTTTCTCCATCTCTTATTATCTTGGCCAGAATCACTGAATTTCTGGTCACTATTGGTTATCAAAAATTCTGGCTAATTTATAATTTTAACCAAAGAGTTGATGTAAATTTCAACCCTCTTCTCATAGTTGAGGGAGAAGGGAGGAGGGATGTGGTATGGTGCTCGGCATCTTCTTATCTTCTGCCTTAAGACTTTGTCCTTCTTGGGGTACCTGGGTGGCTCAGTGGATTAAGCCTCTGCCTTCATCTCAGGTCATGATCTCAGGGTCCTGGGATTGAGCCCCACATCGGAATCTCTGCTCAGCAGGGAGCCAGCTTCCCCCTCTCTCTGCCTGCCTCTCTGCCTACTTGTGATCTCTGTCTGTCAAATAAATAAATAAAATCTTAAAAAAAAAAAGACTTTGTCCTTCTTGCATTTTCTAAGTATTAAGAGAGGCGGAGAGAGAGAGAGAGAGCGAGCGAGCTAGGGAGAGAGCATGAACAAGAGAAGGAGAGGGAGGGAGAAAAGGGGGAAGAAGAGAGAGACAGAGACAGAGACAAAGACAAAGCTAGAGCTAGAGCTAGAGATCAGTCCTCTGGCAGCAAGTGCCCTTCTTGTGAGTAATCCTGGCCAGATGGCTCAAGCCCCAGCCTACATGGAGTGTCTGTTTGAGCCACATAATCTTAGGTATCCTGGCTACACCAAATGCTGAGAGCATAGGCTATACTCTCTTTGTGAACCCCTTCTACCTTGCCAGTTCCCTTCTTCCCTCCTCAGAAAGGCACAGGGCAGATCAGCAAGTTTGAAGCATACACTGCCATGCATCAGGAATGTAGAATACTAACCTTCCCTTTTTTGCATAATCAGGTTCTACACATGATTCTATAGTAGTCTGTTCCCCCAATTAGGCTGGACAAAGGGAGCACACTTCTCCTTGAACAGTACATTTTCAGAGTACTTATGACCTAGTGACTCTTTTTTCACCTATCTGCTCCATCCCTTAATGCTTAGGTGGACAGGTAAGGTGGGAGGTGGACAGTGTGTTAGGAGTGGTGAGAGGGTCAGTTTTTCTGTGTCGTAGTAAATGCTGAGGGAGACAACTGGCCAGTGTTTAGAGGTTCACTTTACAGTGGAGATTTTTATATATATATATATTTTTGTCTCAGGGGGCTCTAGTCAATAATTCTATGAGGAAGATATCTCTTGAACATGCAATTGCGTACACAGTCATACCTGGCATACGGTGGGGAATCATTTGTTAATTATTATTAACATTATTATTAAAGTAACTACAACAGGGGCACCTAGGTTGCTCAGTCAGTTAAACATTTGACTCTTGGTTTCAGCTCAGGTCATGATCTCAGGGTCATGAGATGGAGCCCTCATCAGGTTCCCAGCTCAGCTCAGCATCTGCTTGTCTCTCTCCCTCTGCTCCTTTCCCCCACCTCTCTCTCTCATAAATAAAAATAAAATCTTAAAAAAATAAAGTAACTACTACATTTTAAAAGACTGGTTGTTAAAAAAATTAGCTGTTTAACAGTTCTTTTATTAACCAGAGTATCATTATGCCTCACAATCTAATTCCAGGAAAATTTTTGTTAGTTAAGGTTCATGGAATAAGAAAGAGATGGAAATAATACAAATGGGGTAAAGGAAGAAAAAAATGTCTCTGTTGATGGCTTACCCTTTTAATCAGGTTTGTACATAGATGACTTGCAAAATGATCTCATGTGATATTTGTGGTTTTTAGTTATTTTTATTTTTCATTCTCTCAGGGAAGCACATTGGGGTAAGAATCAGGAAACCTGGTACACTGGTTTCCACTTGGCCACTTTTCAGCTGTCTTTCCCTGGCCTCCTCCTTAGCCTCCACACAACTCATTTTCCTTCCTGGCAAAGTCACAGAGCTGGACTAAGTGCTCTCCAGTGTTTCTCTCAATTCTAAAATCCTGTGTTTCTGTAACATTCTTGATTTATTGAGTCACTGTTTCAATGATTCATTCAATAAACATTTACTGAGCCCCAACTCTGTGCCAAACTCTATTGCTTTCCTGCTGTCAAAATCAGGCAACATGCTAGATAGAGTTAAAGTGTCTTTAAAGCTTTTTGATGGCTGCTGCTTTTAAAAGGAACTTTCTATAGCAACCTCGGTCTCTTTAGGCTCCTAGAGCTAGTTGTCTTCTTATTCTGTAAGGACTAAAAAATTTAGAAAAACAAAGGGTCATGGGAAGGTGTTCTATTCACACTATCAGAAATACACTTTCTATTCTGATCACTTTTCTTCCTTAGCTCAGAAAAGAACACCTTCAACAGATTTTCTAGTTCTATGTAAGCTGGGGTGTTAAAAGAATGTGTTTGATAATTCCCCCCAAAGTTTAAGGTACTTTTCCATATGAGTTCAATCCCTGGAAAAATAAAATATTTTAAGAGAAAGTTTATATGACTTACTACAAGTTTATATGAATTAATTTAGGAGTATGCATACTTCTTGAAGAAAAGTATTGAAGAATTAATAATAACTAGTGTTAATATTTTTTTTTTATGGATAGAGCCCTTAATTTGGAGTTAGGAGCCCTGGGTTCAGTTCCCCATTTTGTGGTCAGAGCTACATAAACCTGGGTAAGTAAATGTAACTGAGTATGAGTTTTCTTCAGTAGAATGACTGTAGTCATGCTATCACACCACAGTTTCAGATTTCTTAAAAATGAGGATTTGTAATATAATGATTACAGAATTAATATTATTAACTATATACTGATTCTTCCATAAACTCTCCTCATCCCATCTATCATATCTGTGTTGAAAGCACCGTAAATCTACACTGTTTAGTTCAACACTTCTCACCCCAGGTTCTTCACCTGATTTGAATACTATTTTCTCAATTCTCACAACGATGCTATAAAACTAGCGTCTTTCTAGATATATAGGAGAGACGTTAGTTCATTAAGTACGATGAATTTCTTAGGACTTTATTCTCTTCCCAACACCAGCAGAGTTCTAGCCTAAATGCAAACACACAGAATTTAGTGGAGAGATTTTGGAAGTAGCTCACAGAATAAAGGATTCATTGAACCACAAAGTTTTGGAAAAGGAGCATAGGGAAGATACAAGCTCCTCACAGCACAGTTCCTGGGATTGTATCAGAGATATAACTCAACAACAGTGAACCTCAGACTCAAAGTAACTCCTTTCAAATTCTAAACTCTCCAAAGGGGATTAACTGTGATTAGTTCAGCTTGTGTTGGTCAGAAGTCTTTGCTCCACATCAGACTTATGATCAGAGGGGAGGAATGGCCAGGTTATAAAACATGGACATTGTGAGAAGACTCATCCATTAGCACCTGACATTATCAACCAGTTGGTATTGTAACCTAATATTAAAAGAGCACCCTTCCAGAGTGGGAGACACAGGCTTCCAGCTATGAAATGAATGAATCACTGGCAGTGAGGGTATAGTGAATACTATATTCACTATGAGGGCATAGTGAATACAGTTAATAGAAGTATAACTGTTATATGGTGACAGATGGTAGCTACACTTATGGTGAGCATAACATAATGTATAAAGAAATTGAATCACTAAATTATACACCTGAAATGAAGGTAACATTATTTGTAAACTATACACTTTAGTTAAAAGAAAAGAATGTCCTTCTTAGGAGGTGAATAATTATTACAATTTCCTTTTTCATTTTACCTTCCATATAAACTTAGGTCTTCAAGTCCAATGTTAACAAAAAAAAAAAAAAAGTGGACATTGGCTGATTTGTGACTAAATTTATTTGCACTCTGAAACTTCATCAGAAATCTCAGTGAATCACAGAATTGTAAACTTTAGAGAAGCCTGGATGACTCAGTTGGTTAAGTACCCAACTCTCGATTTCAGCTCAAGTCATGATCTCAGGTTTGTGAGATCAAGCCCCGCATCAGGCTCTGCACTGGGTTTGTAGCCTGCTGAAGATTCTCTCTTTCCCTCTCCCTCTGCCCCTCTTCTCTCTCTTACTCTCTCTGTCCCCCTTTCCAAACTCTATCCCCTCAAAAAAAAAAAGTTATAAACTTTGGAGTTGAAAGAGGGAGACCTATAAAGGTTATGAGATTTTCTCTAGCTAGGGATAGTCAAAGTTGGGATGAGAAGCTGGGTTTCTACACCAGTTGATCCCAAACAGGGCTGGCCATCAGACCCATCTGGGAAAACTTTTAAAAAAGCATAGTTCTTTTTTTTTTTTTAAAGATTTTATTTATTTATTTGAGAGAGAGAAAGAGAGAGCCCTTGCAGGGGGGAAGGGCAGAGGGAGAGATAGAGAGAGAAGCAGACTTAGGAGCCTGATGCAGACTTGTTCCCAGGACCCCAGATCATGACCAGAGTCAAAGGCAGATGCTTAACTGACTGAGCCACCCATGGGAAGAAAAGCATATTTCTTGCACCCATCCCCATAAGTCTTACTTTGATAGGACTGGATTGGTGTTCCTTAACACTTTATTAGGATTTACTTTCTAGTTACTTCCAGTATATAATGTAACTTGAAACTCAGTATTTTTTTGTAAAGCTCTGGGCCTCCCTTGCCTCCCTAGCTTCTGATTTCCCAACAAACAGTGAGCACAAACTGTGAGACAAAATACAAATGAAACAACCAAAAATCAAAGCACATTCTCAATTTTAGTACAAAAGTAATTTGGTAAGAGAACATTCTGGCCAGACTGAATAATATCACCTCTTGAAACCATAGTTATAATTCACAATGCATCTATTCAGTTCTTACAGTGACCATTCTCTGATCTCAAGGATGGGACACATTTCCACATTCACAGGCTGTAAATGCCTTTTTCCTGCCTTTTCTACTAGTTAGTGAATAAAATACCCTGTTAGAACAAGTCTTTTCTTTCTAAACTTTATTTGCCTTGATACTATACAACAAGAATATGTGGTGTATTTTATGTCTCATGCTTGAAGTAAGTTGCCTCTACCTCCATTTCCCATACTGCATGACTTTCCCATGAACAATTTATAAAGCTATAAAATTTAAAGAGATCTTCTAATTCAAGGTCTTTCAAAAATTTCTTCCCAAGTACAGGATTCACATATAATATACCAACTTTGCTACCTGCAAAGTACTCTTCTGTGTTTTATAGAAATAAGAATTGCTCTAAATTGATTTCATAATCTAATAATGGTTCACCATTTGCCTTTGAAAAACACTGATTTCATTCAGCCTCTGCATTTTACAAACAGAAAAACTAAGTAAGGCCCAAAGAACTTAAAAGACTTGGCAAAAACTGTTTAGCTTCCTACTAGAATTTGGATCCCTGGACTGAATCCTGAGTTCCTTCTACTACATTCTGTGGCATTTCTAAAGCTATTTTGGATAGGTTTGAATGGACACCTTCACAGTTTCAGAGAAAAGAAAATTCATTTTGAGAATATAGGCCAGTCTGTTTTGTTTTTTTTTTTCCACACCGTGACATACAATCCTAATTTAATCGCTTTCTTAGATACCTAGTTTTTATAACTCCTAGAGAAAATACACAAAATTAAAGTTTCATAGCTTTCATATCACTAAACAATATTATTATTTTTCTTAGCTTACAATTTAAAAGTGAAGTAATTATCTTAACTACTTCATCATATTTGCACTATGTTAAGCTTGTCAACACCAACCTTTGAAGTTTGCAGTCTCTTTTGATAATATATAGTATTATAATGAAAGCTTTGACTCAAATGTTCAGGTACACCTATTTAAAAATGGACAGTGCATTTTATTTTAAATTGGTAGTATCGCCCATGATGTGGAAAAAAATGTCTGTATTACCTTACAATAAAAAACCCATAAATTGGATATATATAAGCATATTGACAAGAAGCTAATTACTGGCTCATGAGGTATATCAGGCTGAAGTGATATAATAAAATGTTTAATAATCATAGTGGTCCTCAACTTGGCATTACGATAAAATCACCTTAAAGAGCCTTGAAAAATATTGGGTTCCTGGGTCCCTGTTCCCAACCTCAAAACTCATTTAACTGGTTTGGTGTGTGGGTATAGGCATAGGGATTTTCAGAAATTTTCTAGGTGATTCTAATGTGCAGATATGGTACAGAAACAAGGGCTAAGAGAAATAGGACCTAGGCATTTAATAATGGGCAATAATAGTGTCTCTGTAACTCTTCTAATTTAGTTATAATATCTGCCAAAGTCTTGCGGCTCTTTAAGCTATAATTTACACTTTAGTTGTGACCATCTGTATACAGTATTGCTGTACATTTGCATATTGCTTAAGTAATTAATAATAAGTAGTCAGCATATTTTAGCTTATAAAGTGGGAACACAATAGCATTTCCTCTCTCCCCTTCAAGAACATTATCAGATTGACCTTTGGAAGCATCTGATTTAAAGTCCATTTTCTTTTAAGGGCCAATACCACATGAATAAATACTCTACACATTCAGGTAGTATGGGAAACTAAAACCTATGCTGATATTGTGAAATTGCGTATCTTCCTGAAGGAAACATCACTTAAGAAGCATTGTAGAATTGTATCTTGCTACCAACTCAATCACATTTGCCCCAAAATATTAAAAAATTTTGGCTGAATTCAGTTGTTTTCAGTTTTTTTAAAGTTAAAAATGCAGCCAAATTCCAGAACTCTCATTATGAAAATATGTAAGATTTAAGTGTTTCTGGCAAAACCTACCACAAGCATTGAAAGAAGGCAGATGTTCCAAATCCTTAGAAGCCTGTCCTGAATCATGCTCTTTATCTGCTGGTCAGAATAAAACCTGAAGCCAGTGAAGAGAATATGGAAGCTAAATATCTCACTAGGGACGTTAAAAACAAGGACAGTCTACTCTAAAGAGAAAGGCATGGAAGGGAGTCCTGGGATAAAACAGAGAAAGAAAGATGCAGAATGAATGCTGTCCCTGAAATAGCTAACGAGAGGCGCCGACACCTATCCAGCAGCAAGCTCTCCTTCACAGGCCCATCTCTGTCTAACAAGTTGACACATCTATACACCACAAGCTGAAATCTTAAGTGTGTAAGTTCCTCTTTCTTCTTCTAATAGACAAATGCACAAAGGACTGGTTTTTGCTTCCCTTGCTGCTGCGCCTTAATGAACAGTCAGCTCAGGATTTTCACCAAGTCAAATGCTGACTAAAAGCCTCCTCACGAAAGCCTTTAATAAATTTCGGCTTGTGTTTCCTTCACATGTATTTCAATTTGAAGACAAATTCCCCCTTTTCTCTCATTTGCAGTTGCTTGTTTGGTTAATTAAAAGGCATGCTACTTGAATGCAGAAAGGAAACAAAATGGAAGACTGGGCAGATGGGTCAAGATGGAATGTCCCTGGCTCAGGCATGCCTGTGATTCTCTTCACTGAAACAAATCCTTTATTCTTCTTCTAGCTAAGATTCAGCGAATGCACAGAAGCAGTCCTTCAGTGTTTCCTACTTCAGGTCAAAGTCCTTTTTATACTTGGCGTGCAACCTAGTTGCATCAGAATTCAGTACAAAATGGAAAGTTTTAAGCGTCCAAGCAATTCAAGCGCATTCTGTGGTCCTCTCATCCTGTGGGCTGCCTTAGCAGATCTGAGGAATCTCTTAGGGCAAAGTGGTTTGAAAGCTTTGAGGTTTTCTTGGCGACTGGGAAGAATAATTTGACTTCACTTGGAATAAGATCATATTCAGCAGAAAAGATCTGCTGTGCTCAAGGTCATGGACCTTCGTTCTGTGGATATTCAGTTATTCAGCAGAATAGCCACTCTGAGCTTTTAAAGTGCTTTTGGATACTGCTGCAGGTGTTTCCTGTGGAGACGTCCCTCCCTGACAGCTACTGCGAGTCCCTACATGTGCATGTTCCCTTCTGGATGCTGTCTGTTCTCTCCGAAAACCCTATTCCCTCTACATCAGCACCCCCCCCATATATATATATGCAATCCAAAAGATTTTCAAAGAAATGCTGTCATGAATCAAGATCTGTATATACATATATATAAATGGCTAAATAGTTAAAAAACTTCAAGGTGAGGGGTTGTTTTTTTTTAAACTGATGCATTTCAGAGCCTTACATCTTAAGCATCATTTTAGAATGTGTTTTTTGAAAATAAGCCAGGGAAGCACTAAGGAATTAATGAAATCATTAATTAAAGGAACATATTAAAGACCTATTCTGTGAGAGGCACTACGTTAGTTACTGTGAAGAAAACAATGATGGATGAGAGTTCTACTTTATAAGACATTCACAATGCAAAGAAGATACAAGGCATATAGAAAGCAATGGAAATTCCAAAGAAGAGGTTACTTTCAAAGTGTTGAGATACATTTCATAAAGAAGGTAAAACTTGGTTGGATAACATCTTGAAGGATGACTGATTTGAAATGTAGGTAATTTGGGGAAAAGGCACCACGGCAAGTGAAGAAATGAAGACGAGTGAAGGTTTTGAGCTGAGAAATCAAACAATTAATAAAATTTGACTGGAACTAAGGAGGCATGACAAACGAAATGAGAAAGTTTGGCTCAGGCTGAAGTGTAAAAGTCCTCTATAGAGGGAGGAGACGTTTCTAACATTTTGATCAGGAATATCCATCTAAGAGGGGATGGTGAATTACTGATTGGTGTGAATTTAGGGACACCAACTGCATCTCCAATTTTTGTTATGATTATCATAGTTTTGAATGATGCAGTCCACCTAAATGAAGATAACAACTGCAATGTAAAAATAAGAAGAGTTAACATTTAGAAATTACTATTCAGGTTTAGTTTGTGGCAAGGAGGGCAGGCAGAACAGATGGATTGCCCATCACTAGATGTTTTAATTCTCATTTCCTATCAAATAGACAAACGTTTGTGAGGAAAAAGCCGTCATGTAAAGAAGCTTTACTTAACACTATGTGCCAGGGAGAATATTGGTCTAATGATCCAAGGAAGTGAGGCATAGTTATATTCTGTTTAACTGTGAAATATAGTTTAGTGAGTTGTGTTAAACATGACTAAAGACTATTAGGAAGAGCCTTTAGATTCTTTAAAACTAAGATAGTGACCATGTAAGCAATAACACTGCAAGGTACTCTTTAAAGAATATCCTATGTGGATGTTAACTTTCTTATAGAACAAATTTAAATGCAAATGATTATAGTGCCTGAATACATTTTCCTTTCTAAAATTTATTTCTTTATTTATGGGTTTTATTTTTTAATTTATTTTTTAAAATTGAAATTCTATTAACAAACATAGTGTATTATTAGTTTCAGAGGTAGAGTTAAGTGATTCATCAGTCATATGTACGTGCTTATTATATCACATGCCCTATTTAATGTCCACCACCCAGTTACCCCAACCCTTCACCACCTCCAGCAACCCTCAGTTTGTTTCCTGTGATTAAGAATCTCTATGTTCTGTCTCCCTCTGATTTCATCTTTATTTTTCCCTCTCTTCCCCTATGATCCTCTGTTTTGTTTCTTAAATTCCACATATGAGTGAGATCATATGCTAATTGTCTTTCTCTGATTGACTTATTTAACTTAGTGTGATACTCTCTAGCTCCATCCACGTCATTGCCAATGGTGAGATTTTTTTTTTTTTGGTGTCTGTGTAGTGATTACATTATAATTCTCCAATCCCTCCTCTCTAAAATGTGGGGAAATATTTACCTAGAGGTTAAGGAGTTGATACTTATAAAATTAGTAGCATAGAGTCTGGCCAAAAATGTCATCCAGTTATCCTATACAAATTTTTTGTTTTTAATACTATAAAATCAATCCATTAGAATTTTACTTCATGGCAAACTCTTTTCATTTCTTGATTAATAAAACATTCCCTAACCCTCAAATTATAAAGATATCTCCCTCTCTTTTCTTCTAGTTTTTCTATAATATTGCAATGCCTGTATTATTTAATTACACAGATGGTATGTGAGAGGAACCTAATTCTACTTTTTCCCCACATGCATAATCAGTTATTCAAATACTATCTATTAACTATTACATCCTTGCCTCACAGTTTTTAACAGTACACATCACATACTAAACTCCGTATGTACTTGATCCACTGTGAGACTCTATTCTTCTCCATATACCTGTTTGTCTGTTTCTGTGCTGGAAACAGGCTGCTTAGTTATAGTCATTCCATAGTATCTTTTTTAAAAAAGATTTTATTTAGTTATTTGACAGGGAGAAAGAGAGTCAGAGAACACAAGCAGAGGGAGCAGCAGGAGAGGGAGAAGCCAATTCCCCTCTGAGCAGGGAGCCCAACTGGGGCTCCCTCCCAGGACCCTGAGATCATGATGTGAGCTGAAGGCAGATGCTTAGCCAACTGAGACACCCAGGTGCCCCTCATAATACCTTTTACTATCATGTTGGTAACCTGATCATCTTTCTCAAAAATATATCCTTTTATGCAAATTTGTACTTGCATATTACCTTCAGATATAATTTGTCAAGGCCCCCAATCCCTTGTGAGTTAAATTGCCCTAACTCTGTCCTTTAACTTGAATCATCCCATCCAGAGGCACACAGTTTGTTTGGTTTTTTTTTCTACACATTTAGGTCCTGTTTTCTGTCCTTCAGTAAAAGTTTTATTATTTTCTTTACGTAAGTCTTGCACAAGGCCAACATTTTGTAATGTTTGGGAAAGATTTTCATAGTCCTAAAATCTTCATGCACGTAAAATATATTAATGATTTAAACATCTGCATTAACTTGATAAACATGATGATTTGACAGAAAATTCCCTCAAAATTTTTGCCTTCCCACTTTAGCCTTTTATCCTGATTATGCTAAGTAACTGAATTGGTAAGAAAAAGATTTGTTCTTCATAATAGTCTTTCAGATCTCAAAAAGGATTTTTTTTACCATATATACATATATATGGTGAAAGAAATATCTATATCTATATATCATATTACTTTAAAATTATATCCGTGGAAAGGAACATCCCCATAAATTCTAGTAGACACTATCCAGAAGACACTATCCAGAAAACAACAACAAATAATTTAACTGGAAACAAACAAGCAGCCCCCAGGTAGGCGGCTAATCTCTGAGACATTATAGTCAGAAAGTAAGGATTAAACCACACTGGTATGACTTTTAATCTCATGTACTTATGGGATAGAATAAAATTCTATCTACCAGCTCATGAGAAGACATTCTTCCCTCTGAATTGTATTTCTACATACAGCTTATCCTCCAGGTTGAAGGAAAATAATTCTTTGCTATTACTCACCAGTAGTAACTCCAAGGGACATAAAATCACATCAGAAGTACAAATAGCCATCTTTCTCCTGAAATTTCACTACTGAGGTGCAACACTTTACCCATTAACCCAGGAAACAAAAATATTGTGATTTAAGTCAATTCCAGATGCTGGGCAAAGCTACAGTTTTGTTAAATATAATTTTTTTCTTTTTAGAAACATGGCTACATAAATTTCTTGATTTTGATATTGAAAATAACATGTCAAACACAGGTATACTCCAAATGAGACCGAAAATAAACTCAGCCCAGAAAGCAGTATTTCTCTATAAGCTATATAGAAAAGTAGTTCTAATTTTCATTTCTAGGAGAAAACAAATGATATGAGAATGAAAAAAAAAAAAAAGTAACAGTGCTGCCTCTAGAGTTAATATACCCACATCTCTCTATCACTTTACTGGCTTTTGTTTTTCTTTCTATGTAACATTTATCATTACCTAAGGTACAAAATAATTATTTATTTACCTTCACATCTCCCACTGAAGTGTGAGTTCTGTGAGGGCAGGGGATTTTGACTCTTGTCATGGTGGCTCTCTATCATTATACTCCAGGGGCTGTGCCTAGCACCTAAGAGGCACTCAGTAACTATCTATTGATTGAATTATTTATAATTAATTTTATCTATAAGCTGCACATGAGCCAAAGAGTTAAAGCTAACCAAATAAGCCATTTTGAAATATAAATGAAAATTTCTCTTGTTATTATCCAAGACCCTTTTAAACTTTACTCTGCTTAAGATAAAATTTGATTATGGAGCTAAAGGAAAGGTACTGCTTGAATGTAAGATCAAGGATGATTTTTATTTACATGACTCCTTGTCTAAGGAGGGAAAACAGATGGTAACCACACATTAAACAGATCATTTAATCACATTTGTTCAAAGTGTCACCGAGGAAGGAAAACCAAAATGTACCTTGATGGCAAATACTCAAATGGCACCTGGGAAAGGGATTCCCTACAAAGGTACATTTCAGTTGCTGGAACCTGAAAAAAGAGTAAGGGTTAAAGCAGGCAGGAAGGGCAAGGAACATTCTAGGTACCTCTAGTGACACCTAGAAAGTTCTGAGGCCAGAAAGATATTAACAAATTTTAGAAACTATGAGAATGAAGACATACTAGAAGAGAATCAGGACAAAACAGGTGGAAGGCAGCATTCTGGTGCTAGACTTTCTTTTCATTCTGAATCTGAAAGTCCTTGGAACTTTCTGGAACTTTCCTGCACCCAGAAGAACTCTCCCTGCCAGATGCTGTGGCAATAACAAGTAGAAGCAGGAAATACTCTGAAACTGGCTGATTTGTTTAGTGACAAGAATGACTTGTAGCTGATGGGAAAAGGCATTTTGTATTCAGAAAGTTTGAAATTCCTTAGACGGTTTTCCAGATTTCATAAGCACACTGTGATATGAGAGCCCATACCGAGGAGAATCAGCTCTTTGGCTGCAGATCTGAGATCTTTCTCTGAGAAAAGAGAAGGAAGCCAAACCTCATCAATCTATTTTCACACTAGTGACACAAATAGGTTCAATTTACTCAACTATGAAAAACTCACTTTTCCTATGATTCCTGAAATGCCATAATTGTTCCTGATTCTGTACTTTCATTTTCTCTTTTTTCTCTGACTTGTCCCACTAAGCACATACTTCTAAAATCACCTGAAGTCCCACTACCAGGATTCTTCCTCAGTTAGCCATCCCTCCCTGATCTTTTCTATTACTTATACCCTTTATTACAGTTTCCCCCTAATCACATATGATTCCTGAGGTAAAGAGGTGGAAGAAGGCAGGAGAGAACAGGAAAGTAGAAAGACTACAGATGGGAATTTAGAGTATTTTTTCTCAAAAGTGAGTTTCTAAAGTGGATGTAAAGACCAATTCAAGGTCAAGCATTTACACTCTTTGGGAGAACATTATTCAATTTGGGAGTCCTGTTTTAATATTTTTCTATAGAATCTCTGTGCACTAGGAGGTCCTATCAATCAAATAATTACCTGCCAAACAAATCATATCTCTCAAACACTTCCCTACTTTACACATGTTTGCTTAGGTCATTCTCTGAAGATTGTTCTGAAGTAGAAAAAAGTAGAAACTTACAGACAGATGGCCAAAGAAAAAATATATAAATTATTTCATTTATTAACCAGTATTGAGGGCCTTGTAGTTCTTGTTCTAGGTGTTTAATACACATGTAAGGTATAAAATATCTGCAATTATGAAAAGCAATTCAGAGAAATTCCTTGGTCTTCCAAAGAAAAACTGATAAAGAACATGAATAAATAAACCAGGAATTAAATAACCAGTAAACTTATGAAAAATTATACAACTTTATAGGCATTCAAAGAAATGTAAGGAGAAATAAAACAGGAATTTAAAAAAATATTTTTATTTATTTATTTGACAGAGAGAGATCACAAGTAGGCAGAGAGGCAGGCAGAGAGAGCAGGGGAAGCAGGTTCCCTGCTGAACAGAGAGCCCAATGCGGGGCTCAACCCCCGGACTCTGAGATCATGACCTGAGCAGAAGGCAGAGGCTTTAACCCACTGAGCCACCCAGGCACCCCAAAACAGGAATATTTTTGTGTTTAGCTTACAATATTCAACACTGCTAGGTGTAATATGGCCAGTGCTGAGTACTCTAATAGAGATACAAACTGGTATAACCTGTAGGTAATGTAAGTTGGCACGTTGCTTCAAGACTCAAGGAAAAGTTCTACCCTTGTCCTAATAGTTCCACTTTTAAATAATATAGCCAAGGGGAAAAAAAAAATCAGGAATATGAACAAAAAATCTGTATAGCAGATGTTAATTAGAGCCCTAATTTCAGGAAAATTGTAAATAATTAAAATATTCAATTATTGAGAAATTGTTAATTTATGAAACATTAGGAAGGAATATTTTGCCACCATTAATAATCATACTTTCATATTCTAATGATGAAGGGAAACAATACTTCCCACATAAATAACAAGATAAAGCTTGGACATACAAATTATATTAGAAATTGTATGATTATTATATTATATAAATGCATATGTTATGATACACACACAGACACATATAAACACATTTCTGGAAGGAAATACACCAGAATGTTACCATTTCTGTGTTTTATAAAAGTGTGTGTGTGGTGTTTTTTATTTATTTATTTATTTTTGGCTTTAAATCTTTCTGTCTCTTTCATGTTTTTCAATAATGAATGCTTTTTTTATAACCAGGGAAAAGTTAATAATATTAAATTCTTAATTTAGACTGATTTTGCCATGTGAACGAATTATTCTACATAAATAGCTCCCTTTTACAAGTCAAGCCAAAAAGATCCCATGCCATATTGGGTTCTATAGAGACTCAATTGCCAACAATGACATAATACAAAACCTTCCACAGAGACCCTCTTCTCTTTCACACAACACTGCATTTTTTTTTTTAACAGTGTCTAACAGTTGGAAATGCTGAGAAGCTACAGATGAGATCATTAGTAGAAAGTATTTTCTATCGTGCTTTTGTCAGGGAAAATCCCTTAGTAGATCTATTTCTGAGTTGTGTTTTTACCTGGGCTGACAAAATTTAAAGCAATATATATAAAAATGCACCTGTGAACATCTTCCTCTACCAAATGGAATTCACTTTGGCTATCACACTGATAAAGATCATTTATCCTGGGCTTGTCCTCTGTGTGACCTTGTATTTGGAGGGTATGAAAGATAACAAGTGGTCAAGGTTTCCAAAGATGACACCTGAGCAACCATTTCTCCTAGAATTCACCAGAGATAGCAGAAAAAAACAAACTGCAACCTTTTATGGTCTATAATTCAAGTATGCTACTTGTACCTAATTAGAATTAATGGATCAACTGAGTCACAAAAAACCTCAGTGGACATGGGTTTAGCAATCAGCCTGCCCTCACATCATGCCATCATGGTAGACTGAGAACCCAAGGACTTACTTAAACCCATCTATCCACTTCTCTTATAGCATCTTTGACCCTCACCCTTGTAAGCCACCGTGGCATTTGGTTTCTGAGAGCATCTTCGCAGGGGCTGCTCTCTCTTATATAAATATATATCCAAGCAAATCCTCAAAACTCATAGTCTCTGAGTTTTCCTTGGCAGTTAATCTGAACTGAACCCCTTCAGATGCCAGTATCTGTGTGCTGGGTCCAGGGTGCCCAGCAGCAAATTCAGCTTAATTTTTAACACCCATTCTTGCCTGAAAGGTTTTATGTTTCCTTTATCAACCTATAGAGAGGATGAATAATAGAAGTGTATTCAAATACAGATTTGAATACAATCTGATTACAATTTGCCTTTTTCTCCTTGCAGAGAACACTCCACAACTCCTACAACTTCATGGAGGCAGGCACAGCTAAAGGGGCCTAGATTTTAAGATGGGAAAATCAAATTTTAAACTTCTGTTTACAGAAATTTGTTCATTCCTTCCCTTGATAGATTGACGGGTTTTGCTTTTTATTGTGTGTCAGCCTCTCCTTGCTGGGGGTGGAGGAGAGGTCTGTTTCTGCCAATGACATTGTGACTTTAGCTGAATGTCTTTGGAATCATGTCAAATGGGACTAATGATACATATTGCATTACCTGATTCGTGTGGAAGATCAAGTGCAATCAGAGTAAAATGGATTTATATACTACCGTCTGAAAATTCTTACACTAGATGATAACTCTTCCAGGGCCAGGAAGTTATATTGACTCCCTAGCTCTCTTCCTGGCACAGATTACCGATTTCACTGTTTAGGGGCTAATTTGTTTGATGGATGGGAATGAATTTTAGATGCCATTGCTGCCCTTGCTCTTTCCCTAAAATGGGAAAAAATGAAGCAGGTGGCCACCTACAGCTAACAGCTATAGGTGTTTAGTCTAAACCCAGATTAAAACGAAGTGGACACTGGTGGTGTTTCTATTTCTCCTCCAGCTGTTTCTGTCTCCCAGTTTTGGCCGTTCCGATCAGAAATGCTCTTGCTCCTGAGGAATTTGAAGAACTGCCTCAATTGTGCCCTGTCCTCAAGGTATGCAGATGTAATATAAATGTCTGCTGTGATAATAATGTACTGAGAACACTGCTTTTATTTATGCTATTGTAAGGTAGTTAGGAAAAGTCATTCCAGTACAAGAAAAGATCCCCAAGTGTGCAGCCGCTGCTTTGTGATGCCAGACCTCTTCGCCATTGCCTTTATATATATGACAAAATAGGATTTCAGTCAGAGCAAGCAGGGTACGGTTCCTGACGTTGTGTGATAACACAACACATTGTTTCTGGGGAGATGTCAACACAGTTCTCGAAGGATGATTCACTTTCTGGTACTATGCTTTCTTCCTGTGGATCCTCATAAAAACCTGCTTTGAAATTTAAGCACTGAAGAAAAACGCTTCCAAACAATTAATGTGACAGCAAACACACCAATAAACCTGTGGGCGTCAGCCTAGTATTTTACCCCCATCTTTAATGTCAGGTTGCTTTTCTCTTCCAGAGGTCAGGAAAACAAACACTCTGTGAGCTCATTATATGCATGCCCAAACGAGCAGAAAAATAGGCGCCTTTCCAAATGCCAGACAATGAAACCTAGGATTTTTCTTTGTACCTCACTGTAATTTGGGTGATAAAACGCTTGCTAATACAAGCTATTAAAACCAACCAACACACGGAAACCAGTATCTCAGAGTCTATTTTAAAAACCCCTCACTGTGTTCTTAATTAACTTTTGACTTTTAAACCAAAAATGTCAGTCAAGAAGTACAAAGCCTTCTTTAGCACCCTCTAACTTAAAATTTAGAGATCCTGAATATGTGAAGATGGAAAAAAAAAGTATAAAATAAGTAATAGAAAATTCATTTTAGCCAACACTTTGGAATTAATTTTAAGTGGCAGAAAACTATACAATAGGGACCCATTTCTCTATGGTTTCTGGTATCTAATGAATTAGGTTGCAGTAAACTTTATTACCAGGCACTCAAAATAGCTCTTTAACTATGGCTTCTTTCAATAACTGGCAAGAAACTAATTGATATCCATAATAATGACCCCAAATGATTGTAAAGTCCTGGGAATTAGAATTAGATCATGGTAAAAATAAGTAATTTTGCATAGTTTTGTTATTGGGCTATTTTATTTTCAATTTATTCGAAATCAGTTATGTATATGTTGTGCATGTATATAGTAATTCTCTCCTGGGAAAATGCCCTCTGACCATGTTGGGAAAAAAAAAATGACTTTATCCTTAGGAGCTTTTCTAAAGGAAAACTAATTCTATAAAGTAAAGAATGTGAACTTGCTGACAAAACATGTTCTCTTCCATTTCCCTGCCTTCCCCAACCCCACCCCTTCTTTTTTCCATCACTCATAATGATAGGATTAGTACAATTTGTACTGGGGCTTTGGAACTATGATAAACAAGGACAGTTTTCTGGTCCTAATCAACTCCTGTTAAAATAAGCACTGCATAATAATAGTCTACTCAGAGTTGCACTGAAAACACAACAACCCCTAACATTCCATGTATAATGAACCCTATTTAAATGAACGGGTTCTTGTAAGGTCTTTATGAGCTACTCCATGGCAGGAAAGGTACTGCACTCTGGAGTAGTGGAGAGTTTTCCTGCAGAAAGTTGCAGGCTGGGCTGTCTGCACAATGGCTTCCCTGTTAACTTCTCATTATATTTCTATTTTATTTCACACATGTCTTCTACAACCAACACCCTTCATCATTCCTATCTTTCCTTGAAATGTTCCCCTCTTTGACCTTCAGGCTTCTATATTCATGGTTTTATTTGTATATTTTTAAAAAAAGGTCTAATATATTTTTGGAGGTATATTTTATGCATCATAATTTCACTCTTTTTAAGTGTACAATTCAATAAGCTTTGGTAAATTTACAGTGCTGTGCAAACCATCACCACATCTAATTTTACATTTCCGTTGCTCCAAAAAGAAATCTTGTGCCCATTTGCAGTCATTCCCTGTTGCCATTCTCAGGCAGATCCAGGCAACCACTAATCTTTGTCACTATGGATTTGTCTTTTCTTGACAGTTATAGAGAGTCATATAATCTGTGGGTTTTGTGCCTGACTTCCTTCAGTTAGCATAACGTTCCCGAGGCTCGTCCATGTGGCACCATGTCATATATGGTATATGATAGTATTCCACTGAATGGATATATTACATTTTGCTTATCCATCCACCCATTGATGGACACTTGAGTTGTTTCTACTTCTTGCTATTATGAATAATGGGGCTATGCAAGAACACCTATGTATAGTTTTTGTGTGGACATATTTTCATTTCTCTTGGGTAGATTCCTAGAAGCCTAGAGTGATACGTAAAATCTATGTTTAACATTTTAAGAAACTGCCAAAAAGTTTTCCAAAGTTTTACATTACAACCAGCAATGTGTGAGGGTTCCAATTTCTCTTTGTTCCCACCAGTTCTTGTTACCATCTATCTTTTTGAGTATAGCCATCTCAGTGGGTAAACCTCATTGTGGTTCGGATTTGCATTTCTCTAATGGCTTATAGTGTTGACCATCTCCCATTTGTGTCTCAGTGTTTTTTTTTTTTTTTAAATCCTCTTCTTATTACTGTTCTTTGATGTGTTTGGTGTCCCACTCGTATATCATTAAGTCACATATTTAAATCCCTGCAGCTTATGGCTCACTCTTAATCTATCTTCATGAAGTTACTGAGGTCCTGTTTCTATCTAAAAAGAGGTAAGTAAGCTGAATTTTAAATTTATACATCAATGATACAGAAAATTTCAGGTTTACCTTGATCTACATATAACTACTTAAAGTATTAGTATAGTACAAACATTTGGACTTCGAGTTAATATGTTGACCACATGATCAGACCTCCCTGCTCTCCTACTGCCTCATGGATAGTGTAGGATTCACTTGGCTGGAAACACTTTCAATTTAGAACCCAGCCGTCATCACTATCTTTCCCACCTGCTTCTTTTATTTTGTGTCCTTTTTCTTTTGTGACATAATGGCTGCTGCTGAGGCACACAAGTAGAACCACACTATCTCCTCCTCCCTGCCTTCCCTTCTGGCTTTTTCATCTTCCTATCTAATCAGTACCCAATAGTATGACTTCATGCAAAGGTTTAAATGATGCTTAAACAAAAATTATTGTCCATTTCACAGTGTGCAACCAAGTGGACATGGGGAGACAGGAGAACAAAACAAGGAACAAAAGAGCAGGAAAGGTCAAATTAATTTAAGTCCTTTGCAAGCTGGGGGAACATGTCAGATTTTGATGTAAAAGAGAAAGTTTGCAAAACTGGTATTGTTTGATGTGTGGTGTCTTGGCCAATTTAAAAGAAGCAATAAACTATGACTAAATAATAAAATGGACTGATCTGGTTATCCATATTTTTCTATTGGAAAGTAGCAAGAATTGGGGCAATATACAGTTCTCTTCTCCCTCTTTACTTTTTCTTCTGTTTTTTTTTTCTTTCTCTTTTCCCTTTCAACAACAATAAAAAGCACTAATACTTCTTTCATGCTTTAATAAAGAACCAAAAAGGACTTCATTTAATGCCTTTTTATTTACACTTCAAACACACCCCTTTTCTATATTGAAAAGCCATTGCTCTGGAACCCAGATTTTTCTAACCTTTAACTTAGGGATGAAAGTATATGTTTCCCAATCAGGATGTGTTTAGAAAAATTCTGATAAATAAATTCTGAGCTGGTCCAGTTTGAAAAGGATGCAATGCTTGATTGGATGTAAAATGACAATTAAACTGAAATGAAAAAATGTTTGCTAACAGCGAAAAAGCTACACTGGTATGACTTAGTTTGAGAGCTGCATTTTGGCATCTTGTTGGGAAAAAAATACCTGTGAATGGGGAAGACTTGTTTTTGTTTTAGGAGGGTAGGGGAAAGAAAGGGGACTTTGAAGAGTAGGACATCATTTTTTTACACATCTACCATAAAAGATACCGCTGATATTTATAATATTAGTTTTATAGTAGTATAAACTTATAAATTGATACTTGTTTTTGGTATCAATGTTTCTACCAGGAAAAAATACTCAAGAGGAGGAGATAAGGAAGGAGACAAGGAATTCTCAGACCAGTGATTTTTTGAAGGTAAAGTGACATATAAATGTGGTGAAATTAACTTAAAACCCTTTTCAATCTAATTACCAGTACAAAAAAATTGGGAAGGTACTGGTCTCTAAGCTTCAGAATGCTTAGGGAAAACCACTACAAATCTGTCCACTCTACCATTAAAATAGATCCAGAATCTAATCATTTTCATCCTTTCCACTGTTGCAACCCTCACCTGAGTCACCATCATCTCTCCTGAATTCCTGAAATATCTCCCAACCTGGTGTCCCTGAGTCTACTCTTCTTCTCTCCAACCCCCAAGGTCCCTCCCAACACGGGAAATCAAAATGATGCTTTTAGTTGAATCACGTCACTCTGACGCAAATCTCACCCAGGAGAGAATAATTAGCCTTTTTGAGTTAGGAGCAGAAGAGGTGTCAATAAAAAAAAGTAAGTAATGTGTATATTCTACAAAGCAATTCAATCTAATCTAGCATAGTTATAGCTAGAAGCCATGAAAATGATCTGACAGTCACAGAGTAAAAGACAAGATAAATAAGTGAATATTTAGAGAAACAGGAGTTTATAAACAGCAGTTTAGAAGTTACAATTTCCTCCATTGCATGTAGTTTTTTGTCTGTTTAAACATGTGGACTGAGGTTAGTAAGTGGAAAGTGAAATTAACATACCACCTAAGTAAATACTAATTTTGTTCACAAATGCATTGTGAAATATATTCAGTAGCCTATTTTGCTTCTCTTGGTTGTTCATCACTGACAAGACAAGAGTTCTGTCTGTTTTATATTAATTATCACCATTAATTATTTGAAGGACAATTTACACCACAGCCCCCAGGTTCTCACCATTTCACCCAGGTTCAAGAATGAAATGAAGTAACAGCCAAAAACAAATTAACAAACAAACAAAAAACACCTCTCATCAAGAACATTATCTCATTCACACGTGAGACAAGATCACTTTATTATAAGAGATGTAAGTCATCATTAAAATTATTTCACTTGTTCATTGGTTTAAGAAAAAAAAAAGGCAATCCTAGAGGATTTTTTCTTTTTTTTTTTATGCTTTGCAAAGAAAGAAATTAAATAGAAGAGACATCACCAAGAACCATTCAGAAACAAACACAATTAATATTTTGTTAGTTTTGTTTCATGCTTTAGCCACTAAACATGACATAGACAGTTTCCTGTCTCATTAAAAACTCTTCAGAAACAAAAAAACAACTAAGCATCTTGTAGTTTCCCTTCTCTCTGAAGAAAAGTCACAATTCTTAGAAGGGGCTACATGATCTATCCCCACTCTTATATCTGTGAGCTCATCTTCCTACCACCCTAAGCTCTATACTGTGCTCCAGACACAACCACTACCCAGGGATATTTTTACAAGCCAGACAATTCCTGGACCACCGCCTTTCACTGGCCCTCACCTCTGCCTGGTATATTCTTCCAGATGTCTGCATTGCTTGTTCTCTGACCTCCTTCAAGTCTTCATTCCAATATCACCCACCCTTGCCCTTCTTTCCTTAGCTCTGCTTCATTTGTCTCCATTGAACTTTCATACCTTCTAATATAGTACATAATTATTTATGCTTAACATGTGTTGTCCATCTCCCATAATGGAATGTTAAGTGGCCACAGTACAGGGATCTTCACTTTTTATTTATTCAGTAGCCTCTCCAGGGTCTACGCTGATGCCACATTTATGATAGGCAGTTCTTAAATGATTATTGTTCCTCCTTGTGATAGGTCAGACATGGAGTTGTAAAGCCCTTTCTTTCTCCTCGGGAAGTGGTAGGTGACTCTGCTTTCTACTGACTAGGACTCTGTTGGAGCTGAAGGATAGACATGAGATAAGCGTTCTGCATTCTGCCCTCAAAAAGAACAAGAATGTCTTTTTAACTCTTTTACACTTGAAATTCTCATTTTCCTTTAAATCACAAGGATAATCTGTTGACCCTTACAATAGCTCCAAGCTATTATTATCCCCAATTGAGAGAGAAAGAAAGAGGCTGTAGGGTTTATTGAGGCCCTAAGTGGCAGAACCAGGACTAGTAAACCATGTTATTGGATTTCCTCTTCTATATAGTCACAATGGACTGCAGCCACATCTCAGATGACAGTAAATTAACAAGTAGACGGGAGTCTCCTTCTCCACTGCAAGAGAGGCTTTTAGTCTATGCATTTGGCCTCTGAGTAAAGATACAAGAATGACTATTTCATTGTTATGCTTTCAGCAACTCTTAGCTTTTCTTTCATTTCTGTTGTTTGTTGCCTTTGTTTTGGCTCACGGTGCACACACTTAGCCAGAATTGTTGTTTTACTTCATTTTATTCTATAATATAAACCCTACAGTTGCATTGTCCATCCCAGGGTCCAGAAAGAATTCACACCTTATTTAAGGTATAAATTCATTTGATTCAAACTCAGAATGACCCTAGTTGAGGTAAGAGCAGGTGGGGGTTTCTTTGCTTCAGAAGGGTGAATGACCAGCCCCATGGGACATAACTGGTAAGCCTCAAACCAAGAGCCTAACAAAGACATTTTAAGTATACGCCCAAACGTCTTAACTTACTGGAACTGCATTTGCTGTTTTTGTGCTTCTGGTTTTCTTGTATGGTACATTTATGTAAGGGGAAGAAAATTACCTAAATTATTCTTACTACAAATGTCTTCTAGAAATTTGTCACTTCTGAACTCCACTTCCATTTCCTGGCAATCATTCTGCCAGCATCATTCACAAACATTGATTCTTTGGAAGTTCCCTCCCACTCCATCCCTCACTATCTCTTCAGTCTGGTCACCTTCCTGGTTCTGAGCCTTCGCTGCTATTCCCTCTGGGCCACCCTCAGTGATTTCATTCGCATTTGCCAGATTCTAGGTCCAGACTTAACATCAGCTCCTCTTTGATCACATGAATAAAAGTGATTCCTTTTATCCCCTAACTATCCATATGATGTCCAGTTTTGAAAAACTTCCTTCCTTCTTTTTAGAATCGTATAAGCTTCCTGAGAACAGGCTGTAGAGTTTCATACCACCCAGAATACACACAGCAGAGCACTTACGCAGTGGGCAAGCAATAGGTAACTGAAGAATGAACCATTAACTCAAGAGACAGCCTCGGGTGGATTATTGGCAATGGTGATAGTAGGAAGCATCTGCTTGCTCCTTTTCACCACTCAGTGTCAGCACTCTTGGCCCTTTCTCAGGTGTCCATTTCTCTCACCAGTCATATGTCACTCATATAAAGGATGACAAGAGCTGTGGCTGCCTGGTTCCATCAAAATGGACAAATGCTAAATGCATCAATTACACACTGCTTCAAGGTTCCACTGCATTGTAAATGGATATATAAGCATTGTTCTCTCACCAATGCACATTTTTTGATGTAGTAAACTATTTTTCATTTTCTTGGACATGTCTTACAATATTTACCCATTATGAAGAGCTTCATTATGTTTAATATGTATAGTTTCTCCTGCACAGAAAGCACGTTTATTTGATAGCTCTACTACCTGACCCATTGTATTTGGATGTAGAGAGGATAATAAATGTCTCTCAAGAAAAAAGTAAGCTATTTTTGATCCAAGAAGCTTAAAAATCACTTGTTTTGGAATATGTAGCTTAGTGATATATAATTTGTGGGATTAGCTTGATAAATGGAATGAATCTATTTAAAAATCATTTTGTGACATAGAATACTAAGAATATTATAATTTTAAAATACATAAATAATTTCAAATTTAAGAACCAAAGAAACCTCTATAAATGCCAAACTTATCTGGGGATATATTTTTCCATACTAGGAACTACATGTCATTTAAATGTTTCTAAAGAAAAACTACTGGTTTATTTTTTAATCAATGTGAATTATGGTGTTCACTCTCTCTCTCTTTTTTCTTTCTGAATCCACAACTTTAAAAAAATCTTCACTAGGACTTCCCTCTCTGAAAGTTAGTCAATGATGAATATCTTACAATAAATTATAACCAATAATGAATTATAACTTGACTTTGCTTTGATTTCACCCTAAATTAAGTTTCTATTTTAATTAGATTTGAGGTTTTGAAGACACAATGGAATCTATGAAGTATAATTGTACTTTATATTAAAGAATAGAGTTATCATTAAAATTGCTCCACTAGGACTAGACTTTTTGTCTGCTTTGTTCAGTGATTTATCCCAGCACCTAGAACAGTACCTGGTATACAGGGGTGATCAACAAATACATCAACTGGATGAATGCCTCCTCACGCCTGCCCTTACCCGTTGGAGAGGTAGAAGGACACAAGAACCTAGGAGAGCCAAGCACCAAGCCAAGCTATTTGCACATTTCATATCCTTTAACTATCACAAATATTTTTTCTTGTGGGTATTATTATTTCTAAGTTACAAATGAGGAAACAGAGGCAAAAAAAGAAAGACCACACCTGCTATCAAGATAACAGAGCTATTAAGTTGCAGAGTTAGGATCAAAGCCTTGAAGTCTGTCTATTGCAAATTGTGACCTCTTAACAACTTCCCACATTGCCTTCCTTCACCCAAAAACATTATAACTAGAAAGAATATCAAATACTTTTCCTTCTCCACATTGTGTAAGAATATTGAGACCGACTAAGGTGAAATGACTTGTTCATATCTTCTTAAGTCAGTGCCACAACTATGTCATATCCTAGTACCACTAACTTGTCCAGGTTTTTAAGAGGATGGGGTTCTCCCAACTGAAACATTAAAACCCATCTGGGAAGAAGAAGAGACCTCCTGCAAGAGTAAAGTATAACATGCAGTTAGAAGAGGTGAGAGACTTGGCCATATGAGCAGGACCCTTGGTCACTGGTTTACATCACCGTGAATGTCTAATAACTGGGCTCCCCAGGAAGCTGGCTGATACCGTGTATCTGGTTGGCTGCTTACGATTTGCAATGAGGGACCTCTGAGATACTGGAGCAGGAACTCCCAGAACCTCAAGGAGTCCCTTCACTAATACATCCAACAAAAATATACAGCATCTCAATTATGTGTTGGGCACTGGTCTGAGAGTTGGCTATATAGAGAGAAAGATATAGAATAAGTAAGTGCTGGGGATCTCAAGTATAGCATGGATACTATAGTTAATAATACTGTATTGTATACTTGAAATTTGCTAAGAGAGTAGATGGTGAGTATTCTTAACACACCCCCCCCCACGTTAACTATGTGAGGTGACGGATGTGTCAACTTCATCATGGTAATAACTTCACAAGGTATACTATAGCAAATAAATACATTGAACACCTTAAATAAAATGTTGTCAATATACCTCAATAAAATGGTAAAAAGAAGTTTCTGACCTCAGAAATTTCAAAGTCATTGTGTGTGTGTGCTCATGTTTGTCTTAAAATTACACTTGAAGTTTCATTATGTAGTATAAAATCATTACTACGACTGTAATTATCAAGGATTTAGTGCTCCTTCTTGCTAGTATCTATGCTAATACTTTTACTATCTACATTTTACAGATAAAGAAATAGAAATTTATGGACATCAGATGACTGGTCTAGGTTCCTGCAGCAAATAATGACAAATCCAGAATAGAGGCATCTCAGGACTTTCTGATATCAAAGTCAGAATTCCTAACCTATCAGGGAAGAGGAGGTTCAGCAGAAGGTTCACAGAAGAACTGACAATGATTAGTTTTTCATCCTATTTCTTATTTATATTTTTGTCCAGATTGTTTCCTCATCCCAGCTTCAGTTTAGCCCAGACTGCTTGAATCTAAGAACAAATCAGGCACAGGAATTTCTCTTTCCTTTTTCAGAAACTAGTGTCATTTCATTTAGCAAATGCAAGTAGTGCTCTGCTCTATTACATTGCTCAATGATAGCTTATTCTTAAAAGCTTATTCTTAAAAGCCTCTACTTTTCCTTGCTTGTGCCTTAAATGTTCCCAGTGATTACCCGTGGGCTATTTAGACACATAGCTCTAGAAGCCGGTGTGGTCTTCTATTTGCTACATTAGGAAAATTCTATGGAACAGTAACATGAGTGACAGCATCAGTATGTCTTCATAAAATGATGAAATTATACAGAGTTTCCCCTACCTTTTAAAATAGTTTTATCTTTTCATGGTTATTTAGAACCCAAAGTGGCACCATCCAACTTTCTGATGTATCATGTGAAGAATATCCCCGGTGATTTTATATTAATTAAAACCCAAAATGCTTGACATGCAAACATAGTAGTAGCTGCCTCTCTCCAGGCAGGCTTGTTATTATATTCATGAAGTTCTTCCTGAAGGCTTCTTAGACTTGCAGACACTGGAAAGGGAATTGTTTGGTCTGTCCATCACTGCAATTCCTCCTAATTGTTATTTGTATTATTCTGTAAGGCTTTCACTCCCTACAGATTCTGTGACAGTATTAATATTATAATGTACATAGCATATATTTTCCAAGAGTCTGAGGGTGCTGTGTATAAAGTCTATTTCAATTCTTTCCAACAGACACTGAAACGCTACGAACTAAACAGAATGTCCTTACCAAGGTTTGCATGAGTTAGAAAAGTATATCCTCTGCAAGGAAAAGCTGCTGGTTCATTTTGTCTTCAGTATATTGAACACTACACCTACCTGCTTTATTCAGAGTTAGATTTTTGCACAGGCGGAGTTAGTGGCCACCTACACAAGTGTGTTTTGAGACACACAGGAATGATCATCTATCTTGTTACAAACATCCCCATTAGTTACCCAATTCTCCATTTTCTAACCTTCAAATTCTAGCCAAGAGAAGTATGAACGATTAGAAGATCGAAAGAAAGTGAGGACTGCCCACAGACAATTACTACAAAGCAAACCTATTACTTTTCCAATTAATACATCAGAATGCCTTATGGTGTTGAATAGCAAATTTTGATCCTTTAGTTTTTGAAGCAGTGAAAATTTTAACCAAGGAAATGTTTATTTAGGAGAATAAGGTCCAACCTTTAGGTGATAGGGAGTAAGATGAGGTCAGTGACATGGAAGGTTTTGATATAGGAGTTTCTAACCTTAAATAGTAAACAACTCTTCCAGGAACTATAAAATCATTCATTCTTAGACCTCTCTGTGGTCATTCTCACTTGGTAGATGTGGACTGGTATCTGGAAAGTCTCATTTTTAAACAAATACCCAGGTGGTTCTACTAGATAATTCTGGTCCATAAACCAGTCCTTAAGAAATGATGCTCACGGATGATAAACTAAGATACAGGTGATAGAGGTCAGAAGAGGAAGACATATTGAAGACACCTTAAATCGTTTCACAGTATTTCCAATAGCTGGTATTCCTAATATACTCCTTTGACTTAAAATGTTCATCCTGTATTTCTACCCAATGAAACACCAACTTCACACCAACCATAGTTTTTTTCCTGTCTCTAAAAGAAATCTTTTTTTTTTCCCCCCCCCCAGACAATCACTTACTCTTTGTTGCTTATTCTTGCATCTCTCTGTCTTTTAGGTTTCTGGGTTTGGGGAGAACTTCTGGTTTTGTTGTTTGTAGGTTTGTTTTCAGGTGAATGAATCTTTGGGCTCTCCTTTCTGATTCTTAGAGACATGCTTTTTGTTCATTTTTGTAGCTCCGCTGTCTCTACTGCTTTTAGAATATTGACTTCTGATCTGTGATCTTGGGTAAGAAACTGCCTATTTCAACCCTGACCCCATGGGGCCTTTAAGTGCAGGGTGACAGAATTTAAGATAAACAGTCAAGTCATGATAAACAAAGAGAGAGAGAGAGAGCACTGAAAAAACATACTGTGAAGGTTCTTTAAAATATTTAAAATAGAGGGGCGCCTGGGTGGCTCAGTCATTAAGGGTCTGCCTTCAGCTCAGTCATGATTCCGGGGTCCTGGGATCAAGCCCCACATCAGGCTCCCTCTTCAGTGGGAAGTCTGCTTCTCCTTCTCCCTCTGCCCCTGTTGCATTCCCTCTCTTGCTGTCTCTCTGTCAAATGAATAAATGGAATCTTTAAAAAAATAAATATCAAATAATCTGATAATTCTACTACTAGATATTACCCAAAGTAAAGAAAAATACTAATTCAAAAAGATATATGCACCCCTATACTTACTGCTGCATTATTCATAAGAGTCAAGATATGGAAGCAGCCCAAGTGTCCATCGATAAAAGAATGGATAAAAAATATATATGGCATGCATGTGCCTGCGCACGTACACACACACACACACACACACACACACACACGGGAATATTACTCAGCCATAAAAAGGATGAAATATTGCCATTTGCAACAACATGGATGGACCAAGAGGGCATTATGCTAAGTGAAATAAGTCAGACAAATTAAGACAAATACCATATGATTTCACTCTTATGTGTAATCAAAAACAAAACAAGGGACTCCTGGGTGGCTCAGTGAGTTAAGCCTCTGCCTTCAGCTCAGGTCATGATCTCAGGTTCCTGGGATCGAGCCCCTCATTGGGCTCTCTGCTCAGCAGGGAGTCCGCTTTCCCCTCTCTCTCTCTGCCTACTTGTGATCTCTGTCTGTCAAATAAATAAATAAAATCTTAAACAAAAACAAAATAAAACCCACAAGGGCATAAATAGAAAAAAAGAGAATCAGACGTAGAAAAACAGAACAAATAGTTGCCATGTGGAGATGGGGGATCTATACATATAGCAATATGTACTCTACTGACTATTCCATTCTTGTACTAGAGTTTTCTGTATTCTAAAACACAATTCTAAGTTTAAAGATTTAAGAATATTTGTATTATTTTAATTTTTCTTATTTTGGTTTCCTAGAAATATCTAGGACTTGTCTTCCAACAGTTATAATCCTGCTTTCTGAATCTATGTACCTAAAGTCTCAATGGCATTGATCTCTGGGAAAAATACTATTTAAATTGTAGAAAATGTATTTTGTTCATTAATTTCATAATTCACTCTTTAATGAAGATATATTTAAGGATCTCCTATTATGATTCAGGCACTGTACTTAAAGGCTAGGAATACAATGGTGAAAAAACACACCCTCTTGGAACTTGCCAACTATTATGACACAGAGAGGACAAACACACAGTCACATGAAGCAGTTTTTTAAGTAAAATGTAAATGCTAAAGAAATCTTGAAATTCAATGAAAATACCATTTGCATTTTCTATTTTCCAATAAGAATAGTTGTCTCTTCTCCTTTCTCTTAAAAAAGGAAATGATTACAATACAAATTAAAGAATGGCATGCTTCCCTCTTGCATAAGCCATCCAGAAGAAAATATTTATCCGAACTCTGTAGCTTAGAAACTCGTGACAATTCAAAGCTTACGAGATCAGATAGTAAGGTGTGCATGAAAGGGATAGATGGACAGGCCTGGGTTTTTTTTTGTTTTTTGTTTTTTGTTTTTTCCCCCCTGCATTGGTGGTAAAAACATCCTTCTCCAGTTTTAATCCCAGAATTACCATGTGGAACCAGATGCAAAGCACTTGATTCTTTTGGAAGATTTAACAGGAAAGTGTTAATTTAACACTTTCTAACAGGAAGATTAAACAGGAAAGTTAATTTTGTTTTGTGTGATGTCCTCACCATCTGTGCTTAGAGAAGCTAGCCATCTCATCTCACTCAACCAGAAACTGTTTTGAGTCTAGAAATCAAATCACATACTTCAATATTCACTCTAAAGCTGAGATAAAGCTTTAAGGTTCACATGGTAGGAAACAGGGTTGGTGTCCTTAAAGAGAAACTGAAGCTGTAAGATATATTTTAGTCTTGTTTTGCAAGAAAATTAGACTAACTCTATCACCTTTTGAGCAGAACAAAAATTCTTAATAAAAAGCAAAGGACTATTTATCATTCATAATAGGAAGTTTTACATAATTTTTGGTTCTTTCACATGCAAGCTTTCTGAAGAGAGGAAAAAAAAACAAATCATGTTAAACTTTACAGGATCAAAAAAGTGATAAACTGAAAGCGAAATTAACTTTGTTCTTTTAACATAACATGGTTGCTTTGATAGATTCCAGCTTACTAGCGTCTCCATAGGCCACTTTCTTTCTCAGTATGCACAGATGAATAAAGAGATTAAACAATTTTTGTGACCTACACTAAGGTCAGACTTTAATTATTATGTTAATTTCATACACTAGATTCAGTAGATATACTATTTTCCTTCTAGCTAATAAAGTAGACTTTAAAAGATATCTAGGATATAAGGAGGGGTCCTCTCATACCTTGAGATACTCTGTTTGATAGATATGAAGGCCACTGTAAAAGAATTTCTATCTTGTTATCGATCTTCAAACTTCTAACTGATAAACCCCAATTAGAATTAATTTATTGAGTGCCACTGCATGTCGAATGTCTACATTTTACTACTGAGGGAACCATTTTTATGAGATCTCCCTACTAGTTACTCTGTCAAACCAAATAACTAACCTGTGGCAATCTGCTTAACTGATCAACTAGGCTAGAATAAATTAATGAAGCAAAAAGTCAGGAACAGATTCTGTGCTTTCTTCACCTAATTCTGCAAAAGATTTTCTGGTTCTATATTTGTAAGGTCACAATCTATAATAACTTGGTTTATAGGAAAAGTGATTGATTTTGCTATATTTTGGGAGGTCTATATAATCAAAGTGGGCCTCCTTTTCTAATAATATTTGAAACTTGAATCAACTCTAATTCCATATTTGGCTGGATCATGTAACTTAAACTTAGGACCTCACAGTGTGCCCTAGTAGTGCAAAAGGGCAGAGACCTGGATTCTATCTGCAGTTCTTCCAGTAATTAACTGAATGCTCCTCCCTGTTTTAAAGACAGCTTCTTGGCATATAACTGACATGCACTGAAATGAACATACTTAAAATGTATAATCTCAAAAGATTTGACATGTATATATTCATGAGACTATCACTATAGTAAAGATAGAGAAGATATTCACCACCCCACAAGTGTTCCTGTGCTTCTTTGCAAACTCTTCTACCCATCCTTCTGGCACCAGACAAACATTGATCTGTTTTCTGTCATTATATATTAGTTTGTATTTTTTAGAATTAATGTAATTGAGACAATACAGAATGTACTCTTTTTGTCTGGCTTCTGTCACTGTGATGGTTAATTTTATGTGCCAGCTTGACTGGGCTAAGGGATGCCTAGATAGCTGGTAATAAAATATTTCTGGGTGTATGTGTGTGAAGATGTTTCCAGAAAAGATTAGCATTTGAATCAGCAAACATAGTAAAGAAGATAGATCCTAACCAGAGGAGGTAGGCATTATACTTGACACCTCCAATAGAACAAAAAAGCAGAGGAAGGATGAATTCTATCACTCTCTCCCTCTCTCTCTCTTTGCTTGATTGAGCTGGGATATCCATATTCTCCTGCCCTCAGATATTGGAGCCCCTGGTTTTCAGGGCTTTAGACTCAGACCAAATTGTACTGCAGCTATCCTGCTTCTCCAACTTGCATATGTCAAAGAGTGGTATATCTCAGCCTCCATAATTGCATGAACCAATGCCCATAACAAATTTTCACTTATATAATTCTGTATCTATATATCCTATTTATTCTTTTTTTCTGGAGGACCCTGACTGATATAGTCACTTAGAATAATTACTTTGATATCTACTCATATTATTATGTGTATCAAAAGGTAATTCTTGAAAGGAGGAAGCAAGATGGTGGAGGAGTAGAAGACTGAAATAACATTAGGTTCTGGGAGTTCAGCTAGATAGTTATCAAACCATTCTGAACACCTACAAACTCAACAGGAGATAGAAGAGAAGAAGAGTAGCAATTCTATGAACAGAAAAGCGACCACCTTCTGGAAGGTAGGACATGTGGAGAAGTGAATCCGAACGCATGGGAAGATAGACCGTGGGGGTGCAGGCTAGCTCCCTGCAAGTGAGAGAGCAGTGGAGCACAAAATTGGAACTTTTAGAAGTCCGCTTCACTGAGGGATGTTGCTCCAGAGGCTAAGCAGAGATGGAGCACTCGGTGGAAAATGTGGTCTCAGGACCCAAGCGGTCACAGAAATATCAGGGGTGTCTGAGTGTGGCAGAGCTCCCAGGTATTGGAGCAGGGAAGCTGGCTATAGACACGGAGCCAAGGAGTGAGCTCTCAGCTCGGGGTTACCTTAAACCATGATCAAGCAGAGACTACTGCTTTTCAAGAAGGGACCCCACAAGTGGCAGATCCGGAGAGACCCCCTCCTACCTCCTCTGGGAGGAGGGTGCAGCATCGTGCAGCAGGAATCTACTGGATTTGGAGATTGCACATGACGCCGTGCGCCTGAGATAGAAAAGTTCCATCACAGACTGGGTGAGCACAGAGCATGAACGGAGACCAGGGAGACAGGAGTGACTGACTGCTTTTCTCTGAGGGTGCACTGAGGATGGAGCCCTGAGCTCTCAACTCCTCCAGGCCAGAGATTGGGAGGTTGCTATTTTCATTCTCGTCCTCCAAAGTTTTACAGAAAGTGACCAGGGAACAAAAGCTACTGAGAGCGAATGAGAGCACATTACTTAGCCTGGCACCTGGCAAGGGCAGTGCAATTGCACCTTGGGCAAAGACATTTGAGAATCACTGCAACAGGAGCCAATTATATAAACCAATTAATAACAAAATCAAAGAAATACAATGACAATAATACAATAATAGTAGGGGACCTTAACACCCCCACACTGAAATGGACAGATCATCTAAGCAAAAGATCAACAAGGAAATAAAGGGTTTAAATGTCACACAGGACCAGATGGACATCACAGATATTTTCAGAACATTCTATCCCAAAGCAACAGAATAGACATTGTTCTCTAGTGCACAAGGAACATTCTCCAGGATAAGTCACATCCTGGGTGACAAATAAGATCTCAACCAGTACCAAAAGACTCAGATCATTCCCTGCACATTTTCAGACCACAATGCACTGAAGCTAGAACTCAGTCACAAGAGGAAGGTTGGAAAGAACTCAAATACATGGAGGCTAAAGAGCATCCTGCTAAAGAATGAATGGGTCAACCAGGAAATTAAAGAAGCATTGGAAAAAATTCATGGAAACAAATGAAAATGAAAACACAACAGTTCAAAATCTGTGGGGCACAGCAAAGGTGATCATGAGAGGAAAGTAATAGCAACAAGAGTTTCTCAAGAAACAGGAAAGGTATCAAGTACACAACCTAACCCTACACCTAAAGGAGCTGGAGAAAGAACAGCAAAGAAAGCCTAAACCTTGCAGAAGAAGAGAAATAATAAATCTCGGAGCAGAAATCAATGAAATAGAAACCAAAAGAACAGTAGAACAGTTCAACAAAACTAGGAGCTTGTTCTTTGAAAGAATTAATAAGATTGATAAATCCCTGGCCACAATTATCAAAAGGAAAAGAGAAAGGACCCAAATAAAAAAAATCATGAATTAAAGAGGAGAGATTACAACCAACACCAAAGAAATACAAACAATTATAAGAAGATATGAGGAGCAACTATACGCCAGCAAATCAGACACTCTGGAAGGAATGGATGCATTCTCAGAGACACATAAACTACCAAAACTGAGCCAGGAAGAAATAGAAAACCTGAACAGACCCATAACCAGTAAGCAGATTGAAGCAGTCATCAAAAATCTCCCAACAAACAAAAGCCCAGGGGCAGATGGTTACCCAGGGGAATTCTATGAAACATTTAAAGAAAAATTAGTATCTATTTTCCTGAAACTGTTTCAAAAAATAGAAATGAAAGGAAAACTTCCAAACTCATTTTATGAGGCCAGCATCACCTTGATCCTAAAACCGGACAAAGACCCCACCAAAAAGAAGAAGTACAGACCAATATCCTTGAACATGGATGCAAATATTCTCACCAAAATATTGGCCACTAGGATTCAACAGTACATTAAAAGGATTATTCACCACGACCAAGTGGGATTTATTCCTGGGCTGCAAGGATGGGTCAACATCCTGCAAATCAATCAGTGTGATACAATACATTAACAAATGAAAGAACAGGAACCACATGATACTCTCAATAGATGCTGAAAAAGCATTTGAAAAAGTACAGCATCCTTTCTTGATCAAAACTCTTCAAAGTGTAGTCATAGGGGGTACATACCTCAATATCATCAAAGCCATCTATGAAAAACCCACAGCGAATATCATTCTTAATGGGGAAAACCTGAGAGCTTTTCCCCTAAGGTCAGGAACATGACAGGGATGTCCACTATCACCACTGCTATTCAACATAGCACTAAAAGTCCCAGCCTTGGCAATCAGACAACAAAAAGAAATAAAAGGCATCTATATTGGCAAAGAAGAAGTCAAACTTTCTCTCTTTGCAGATGATATGATACTCTATGTGGAAAACCCGAAAGACTCTGCTCCAAAACTGCTAAACTCATACAGGAATTCAGTAAAGTGTCAGGATATAAAATCAATGCACATAAATCAGTTGCATTTCTATACACCAACAGCAAAACAGAAGAAAGAGAAATTAAGGAATCCATCCCATTTACAGTTGCACCCATAACCATAATATACCTAGGAACAAACCTAACCAAAGAGGCAAAGAATCTGTACTCAGAAAACTATAAAGTACTCATTAAAGAAATTGAGGACACACAAAGAAATGGAAAAATATTCTATGATCATGGATTGGAAGAACAAATATTGTGAAAATGTCTATGCTACCTAAAGCAATCTACACATTTAATGCAATCCCTATCAAAATACCATCATTTTTTTTTCAAAGAAATAGAACATATAATCTAAAATTTATATGGAACCAGAAAAGACCTCGAATAGTCAGAGGAATGTTGAAAAAGAAAGTCAAAGTTGGTGGCATCACAATTCCAGACTTCAAGCTCTATTATAAAGCTGTGATCATCAAGACAGTATGGTACTGGCACAAAAAGACACATAGATCAATGGAACAGAATAGAGAGTCCAGAAATAGATCTCAACTCTATGGTCAACTAATCTTTGACAAAACAGGAAAGAATGTCCAATGAAGAAAAGACAGTCTCTTCAGCAAATGGTGTTGGGAAAATTGGACAGGCACTTGCAGAAAAATGAAACTGGAGCATTTCCTTACACCACACTCAAAAATAATCTCAAAATGGATGAAAGATCTCAATGTGATACAGAATCCATCAAAATCTGGAGGAGAACACAGACAGCAACCTCTTTGACCTCAGCCAGAGCAACTTTTTCCTAGAAACATTGTCAAAGTCAAGGAAAGCAAGGGTAAAATGAACTACTGGGACTTCATCAAGATCAAAGGCTTTTGCACAGTTAAAGATACAGTCAACAAAACCAAAGGACAACTGACAGAATGGGAGGAGATATTCTCAAATGACATATCAGATAAAGGGCTAGTATCACAAATCTAGAAAGAACTTATGAAATTTACACCCAAAGAACAAATAATCCAATCAAGAAATGGGCAGAAGACATGAACAGACATTTCTGCAAAGAAGACATCTAGATGGCCAACAGACACATGGAAAAGTGTTCCACATCACTCAGCATCAGGGAAATACAAATCAAAACCACAATCAGATACCACCTCACACCAGTCAGAATGGCTAAAATTAACAAGTCAGGAAACGACAGATTTTGTCAAGGATGTGGAGAAGGGGGAATTCTCCTACACTGTTGGTGGGAATGCAAGCTGGTGCAGCTACTCTGGAAAACAGCAGGGAGTTTCCTCAAAATGTTGAAAACAGAGCTACCCTACAACCCAGCAATTGCACTATTGGGTATTTACTCTAAAGATACAAATGTAGTGATCCAAAGGGGCACATGTACCTTAATGTTTATAGCAGCAATGTCCACAATAGCCAAACTATGGAAAGAACCTAGATGTCCATCAACAGATGAATGGATAAAGAAGATGTGGTATATATATGTGAGATACACACACATACACACACACACACACACACACACACACACACACACACACACGGTGGAATATTATGCAGCCATCAAAAGAAATGAAATCTTGCCATTTGCAATGACGTGGATGGAACTAGAGGTATTATGGTGAGTGAAATGAATGAATCAGAGAAAGACAATTATCATATGATCTCTCTGATATGAGGAATTTGAGAGGTAGGGCAGGGAGTTGTGGGGGGGTAGGGAAGGAAAAAAAATGAAACAAGATGGGATTGGGAGGGAGAAAAACCGTAAGAGATCCTTCATCTCATGAAAGAAACTGAGGGTTGCTGGGGGGTGGAGTGGTAGGGATATGGTGGTGGGGTTATAGACACTGGGGAGGGTATGTTCTATGGTGAGTGCTGTGAAAAGTAAAATATATTAAAAAAGACAGTTTAACAAACATGGTGAAGGGATATGGAAGGGAAAGCTATGTAAC
This sequence comes from Martes martes, assembly GCF_963455335.1. Lineage (NCBI taxonomy): Eukaryota > Metazoa > Chordata > Mammalia > Carnivora > Mustelidae > Martes > Martes martes. Next base: position 69,868,543 of record NC_137896.1, read on the forward strand.
TATTGTGAAACAAATTCATTTTGCTTCTAAATATCCAAGGAAAAATAATTTGTCATTTGTTTTACTTTAATAATTTGCTCTTTTACGCAACATTTCTTCATTTTTCAAAAGCTATTAGAATGTGTTAATCATTTATGAACTTGTACCTTTGTTTTAAAACAAAACAACCACCACCACCAAAAAACAAAACAAAATAAAACAAACAAAACAAAACAAACAAAAAACTATAAATGTGAAATACAGAAAACTCCGGAAAGATTTAATTCAAGTTGTTTCCTTTTTGGAAATTTAACTCTGTCAGGTAAACAGCACTTTTTCTGATAATGCGTCTTAATTGCAAGTTATCAGCATGGTTTCCTATTCAGTCAGGGACAATTTCATAATTGTTATCTTCAGAGAAGTAAAATAATAGAGGGCTTCTTTTACAACATGTAGTAAATTGTTAAAAAAGCACCGGGTGAACAAAAGGCTTCAAGTTATTAGAAGGATATAATATTGGTTATACATGTTCATAGAATGAGAAATATATTTTTAGTTTCTTTCAACTTTTCAATTGCTGTGAAGCTGCATTATATGATACTCATTCTTAAGGCTGGCTATCTTGCTAATTTTTAAGAATAAGGATGGACTGTCATATCAATGGGGTAAAAGATGTATACTGAGGGACTGCTACATCTAATTTGAGCTCTGAGTTTTATCCCCATATTCAACTTTCAATGCTCAGGTCAAATTTTAACTTCTCTGAGAAGTCTTCCCTGTTATTTGTGATTACAAATGATATTATCCTTCTTTAAAACAATGTGTTACTTTTTACCTTTACCACTTATATGGCTTTAGTGTCACCCCAAATTAGCTGTATGTACCTAGTTATTATGGCATCTCTGTACATCCTATCTATTCTACAACATTAAAAGTTTCCATAGTTCAGAAACCATATTCTAAAGTTAGTTATGTCCCATCTACAAAGTTTACCATCTTTTTTTTTATCATTAGTACATAATAATTTTCAGAAAAAAATAATCTTCAGAAAATTCTGACATATAATATTGTCTCTGATCTAACAAAATGCCTCAAAACAAGTAAGAATTTTATACATTACTCATCCAATGGCAGTGTATCCTTGAGTAATAAGATGGATTTTAGAAAAAAAAATGGGAACTGCAATGAATTTTGGACATATGTCATTCCTAGTAGTCAACACAGTGTCTAACATCTCAATCTCCTTTTTCTCTTTCAACAGAGGTCTCTGCTTATTGCTATCCAGGACCATATTTGATTTGGTGTCTTGTCAGTGTTTTCATGAAGCATTCGTGATGATGAATTATGTGGGACAATAAAATAGAGAAAGAGCAGAGATGTCTCAAGCAGGCCCTGCTTAACCATTTATTTTGTCTGAGCTTAAGTGAATGGTTCAAATAGTTGCTAAATAGAGTCAACGTGCGGACAATTTTTGTTTGCGTATTTACAGTTTACAAACTTATTTAACCACTGCGGCAGAATATCCTCAAGGCTTACACTAAAGTCTCCAGAAATTAATGTAAAAGGAGTAATTACAAAAATCATTCATTAAGGAAAAGGAAATGCACTGTTTATAGAATGTGAGAAGAAATGCTGCCCTATAATCTCCTTGTACAATTAAGTAGTGCAATGAACTGGGTTATACTGACAACTGGACAGTTGTGCTAATACTGATACTAATCAATACCTTTGTCCTGGAACAGCTGGGTAAGCCAATGGATGTGGCTTCCTATTTACTTCACTGGCCATTCAAATATCATCATTTTCTTGGGCATTGAGAATGTGAAGAAGGCTGGAAAGCAAGCAAGGCTTGAGAGCATAGGGAATTGATCATTCTCCTCAACGCAAAACAAGCCTAGCACTGGCTTCATGCTATAGAATCATATTGGCATGGGAAAGGGATTTGAGGAGGAAATTCATAATGAAGAGTTTTCTTTTGGGGTGTGAGAAAGGAAAGAGGAGGGAAATGGAAGAAAAGTCAAATAAAACACAATTGGGTTGGGGTGAGTGACTCATATACTGACGCTCTTGCACACAAATTAAAGTAAAATTGGTTCAGTATGGGTTCCTGCAGTTGCTGTTAGAGAGGCAAAGATAGGAAAGGAAAATGTTGTTCCCATGCTGGAATTGCTGACACGCTTGTTCGAAAAATGACATACTGAAGCATCATACAGGACATGCAAGCTGAGTTTTTCAGCATAAAATTAAAGAGACTGCGGAGGACTATGCTGGTCAGGGGACGCAGGACCTCTGGGTGATTGATCTTATGGGGTGCAGAGGACTGGGGAGAAGGAAATCTAAGCAGGAGAAATGGGAAGGATGGCTGGCAGCCAGCAGGAAACAGAGTGTGTCCAGCTAGGTCTCACCCAGAGAAACATCAAGAAACAGGTGTGTAGAACTAAGCTGCGTGTTCTTAAAACAGAGGACCAGTCTTATTCCCTTTGGTTCCCAGTGATAGCCATTTGCCCAGAAACACAGAAGGGCTCAACCATTTATTAAATGAGGTATCAATAAGATTTTAGAATTTTTTTTTGCAAGATTAGGAAGATTGAACTTTATGTTGGTTAAGGCTGGAAAGAATCCTTGAAAGCTTTCAATATGTGTGCGTGTGTGTGTGTGTGTGTGTGTGTGTATTTTACTGAAATAATCATTATAATAGAAATGAAGATCAATATGAAAAATACAAACAAAAATAAATAACCTTCTTGCATGCTATTTTAAGCTTTGCAAGATACTTCCATAATTACCAACTATTGCCCTCCTTTGGAGATATAGCATAATTATTAAATAATCATTTAATTAAAACTGAGAAATTGGACAATGTATCTATAACAAGTTTATGACAATTATTTTGCATAACAATGCCACCGGATTAAATGTTATGTAATAAAATATTTCTTCTAACAATGATTTTTAAAAAATTATTCCATCTTCTATCCTTCATCAAATGTGCCACCACAGTTGCCCAGAGTAGAATCAATATAAACAAACAGAGCAACCTCAGTTAGAGGTAGAGAAACCGAAACACAACCAGTGATTGCACAGAAAAGTACACTGTCTTGCCCACAGTTACTCAAAAACACTGAATCAACCAGACTTCAATTTAGAACCATCTCCCAAAAGGCTGCAGTTAGCATAATTTTCAGAGCTATTTCAAAAAGAAAGATAATGTGAACTAGAACACCCTAATTTTGTTCTGAACAAATTAAAAAGTTTTAAGAACAACTTCTTACACCTATAGTCAGCATCGACTTATTTGATTATTATTTTTATTATCCTAAATTACCGTATTTACCAAAGAAATACATTAGTTTTAAGAAGAACACAGCACTGCATAGCTTAAGAATAATTACAGGTGTTTGCTTATTCTACCCAATTCCTACAGATTGGTTCAATCTGAGAAAACATCAAACATGTTCCATAAGTTTTCTATAAGACCACGTAGAAAGCTGTTCAAATTTGCATACTGAGTAATTGTTTATTACTAAAAAAAAAGGTAAGTAAAAACTTTACAAGTGCTCCTCAAAAGCTTCAGTGCTATTTTTTCCATTGTAACATATTTTAAGGAGACATGGGTATGAATTTTTGCTTTTACTATAAGGCAAACAACAATACAAGAATAACTTGGGTATTTTAAAAATGTACTTGGAAATAATTTTAAACTTATAAAAGAGCTGCAAAGATATTACAGAGAATTATTATATGCTCTTAACTCAGTGTCCTGTCACATTACTATATTACATTCACAGGACAATTATCAAAAGAAAGTAACCTTCGTTCAATACTATTAACCAAATTACATTTTTTATTTATTTAGATTTTACCATGTTTTTCTTATTCTATCCCAGAATTCAACCCAGGATCCTACCTCACATCTAGTTGTTATTCTCTTTAGTAACCTTAGAGGGACCAAGGATACTAACACTTGAAGAGTACTGATGATTTATTTTGTAGAATGTTCTTCAATTTGGGTTTGTTTGATGTCTTCTCATGAATAGGATGAGGTTGTGTATTTTTGCAAGAGTATTCTAGAAGTGATGCTTTCTTCTTGGTGCATTAAGTATCCTTGGAGGGTAAATGATGTTTTTGTGTCTTATTACTAGTGATTTTAGTTTGGAAGATTTGGTTTGGTTAATGTCTGCTGTGTTTCTGCACTGTAAAAGTGACTGTTTTCCCCTTTGTAGTTAATAAATGCCCTGAGGGAGACACTTTGAGACTATGCAAATATTCTTTTTCTCTTCAACTTTTGCCCAGTAATTTTAGCATAAACCTGTGGATTTTGTCTGTTTTGATGTCATTTTTGTTGCTTGTAGTTCAGACTATATAACTGAACAATATAATTTAAAAACACATAAAAAAACCTGATGGCTTACAGATCTTAGATTTCTTTTCTTTCCTTCCTTCCCTCCCTCCGTTTCTTTCTTTCTCTTTCTTTCTTTCTTTCTTTCTTTCTTTCTTTCTTTCTTTCTTCCTTTCTCCTCTGACAATGCAAACAAGTGCCCAGGAATTTCTCTTGAGCATAAGATTTTAAACATTGTTATAGAAACTAAGTAATGACAGAGAATATTAATAATACTTTATATTTTGCATATTTTATGAAAAACTTAATAGATTCTTTTAGTATTTAGTTTATTTAGCTATTTGTATAGAAAAAAATAAAACATTTTTCCCCACTTTGGTAGCTAAAATTTAGATTTTCTGGTTGCTGAATACAGTGAAACATACATTACCTGATATTCTTCTTGATTTATATTATCAATCTTATTATTTTCAAATCATTTCTTTCTCCTGATGATAAATATTCATTACACTAAACTTATTAAATATTCACTATGCCTCAAGTCACACAAATCAATTTTTGCTTATTGCATGCACATCTTGTAGCTAAATATATGTTATCAATAGAGAGAACCTGGAGTGTAATTTATTGTGGAGGAAAGCAGGCTGGCCTTGGGAAAAGGCTTCTGTATTTCAAAATGATGCTGCACTTTAAGTACAAAAATAAAGAATTAATGGTTAAGTGGAGCTTTGCTAATTCAGCAGTATATTTTAATCATCAATTTTTTTTTTTTTTGCCATTTTGTTAAACTAACAGAATTTAAGCTGCCAATAAGCACATGATAACTATAGATGCAATAAATCTTTGGAGAAAAATGGGAATTTTTCATCCAATTTTATGACAGGAATAACCAAACTAAAAAAAGACAACAGTGTGCTCATTAGGATTTAACATTATTTGTATATTTTCTATTGTTCTTGTATTTCATCTGATTCTTCAGTTTTCAGTTCTCTATCTGAATTTTAAATTTTCAACTTAGCTCTAACCTAACACATGAAATATATGTAGAAATCAATGAGAATAAATCTATGATGATCTATAATACTTAAATGATTGATAAATTTTGAAAAACATTTCTAATCATAATCTGCTATAATAGCCATTAACCTCCATCGACTATTCATAGCATATTGTAGGAATTTAAATAATTTGACTTTCCAAACAAGCAACTGAAAGGTTTTTATATTGCCTCTTTTGGCCTATCAGCCATACACTATACCTTCAACCATTAATGTTAAAGAAATATAGTTCAGGGGCGCCTGGGTGGCTCAGTGGGTTAAAGCCTCTGCCTTCGGCTCAGGTCATGATCCCAGGGTCCTGGGGTCGAGCCCCACGTCAGGCTCTCTGCTCAGCGGGGAGCCTGCTTCCTTTCCTCTCTCTCTGCCTGCCTCTCTGCCTACTTGTGGTCTCTGTCTGTCAAATAAATAAATAAATAAAATCTTTAAAAAAAAAAAAGAAAGAAAGAAATACAGTTCAAAGTTAGTCCAGTGCAAATTTCTTGTGAATCATTTTTTAAGTGAAATGTAACTGCTCAAGTTAATCTAAAAACATGATTTCATTAAAAAGTGGCTAATACTTTAGTTCTTCTACAAAGAACACCCTCTTGGCCTTTAATTGCTGTGGTCAAGAGGAGTCGTATGCTTGTTGAACTTGCTATGCAATTTTAAATTGAACTTGACTCCCTAGAGGAAGAATACAGAATTCATTATAGAAGTCTTAAGACAACAAGTTTTGAAATTCAGTGTTATAATCATCCACTCCAAAGTTTTATTCCTCCTCTCATTTCAGTTTTCTTTTGAATAAAATGTGAATGTCAATAATTTGCTTAATAGAGTTTTGAGAAAAGTCAATAAGTGAAGCCAAAATGGTATTCAGTTGAACCTCTTAGCTCTATTATGGATAAAATCCTGTACATTTTTCATGATACTTATTAGAAAACTGGTTTGATTATTATCATTTAAATTTATTAAATACACTTGGGATGGCTACATTTAGTGAAACTTTCTCATGAGTTTCTTGGAAATGAAAACCCCTTGGGAAAATTATCTATTAAACATGTTTTTGTAAGCATAACTATGCATTTATAATTCAGACATACCTTTATATTTGCAAAACAACACATTTAGATCCATCTAACATAATGCAACCATTACTTGGTTTTTGATTTATTAAACTGGAAAATGAACGGTTTACTTTATTGGTTTTTCTTTAACCTATAGGTATCTGCATATGTTACAAAGTAGGCACTAAGAGTACATAATGTGACTCTTGAAAGAACAACAAAATGGAAAGAGTGACTAATTTAAATTGAGAATAGCTTAGAAAGCATGTGAGCTCTTAGTTATCAGATCTGCCTATTTATTTCTGAGGTCAGATGCTTAAAAATGCACTTCTGTTACAGACCAGATTATCTAGATACATTTTTAAAAGATTTTATTTATTTGACAGACAGAGATCACAAGTAGGCAGAGAGGCAGGCAGAAAGAGAGGAGGAAGCAGGCTCCCCGCTGAGCAGAGAGCCCGCTGTGGGCTCAATCCCAGGACCCCAGGATCATGACCTGAGCCAAAGGCAGAGGCTTTAACCCACTAAGCCACCTAGGTACCCCTATCCAGATACATTTGTAATTGCAATTTATTATTTTAGAAATGATGCTTTTAAAAATTTTTTTGAGGATTTTATTTATTTATTTGACAGAGAGAGTGACAGAGAAAGCATAAGTAGGGGGAGCAGCAGAGGGAAATAGATAAAGAAGAGGCTCCTAGCTGAGCAGGGAGCCCAATGCGGGGCTCAATTCCAGGATCCTGGAATCATGACCTGAACCGAAGTCAGACGCTTAATGACTGAGCCGTCCAGGTGCCTCTTTTGAAACTTTTTAAAAAAGAAATGTTCGAAACTCATTAGTTTTTCTACCAACACCAACAAAAAGAGTGCTCTTGTCAAGTTATATATGTATTCAAATGGAAATAATATGAAGCCAGACCCTCTGTAGTTATACTTTATAGTGATGTTTCCAGTACAATATTTATAGTGTCCAATTTTTCTCTTCAGGTGAAAATGAATGTAAAAACACACTGAGCTCCTCAACACAATGCAGAACACAAAAGAAAAATTATCTTCAATATTACCCCTGAAAGATGTTTACATTGGGAAGTACAGGAATCATGGCTGGATGGGTAAGGTCATCAGGATGCTTCAGAGAGGTCTGCTCCATACTGTTTTATTGGGCAGGAAAAACCAGAATCAGCAAAATTATACTGAAAAAAGTGAATTGTTGGAAAATACCAACATATGAAGAAGAAAAGAACCCATCTACTTAACACTAATAAAACTGTTATTTATCAGAATGATAAATAATGATAAATAAATAACACAATGATCAGAAAGACATATAGCACCATCTTCGAAAGCTGTCAATTAGTAGAAAAGACAGACAGGTAAATAACTAATTAAAATAATGTGTAATAAAAGTCTTTAGAAAGATGTGTACAAGATCTACTTGTCCTTAGAGAAGAGTAAAGAACTCTTGAAAATGTGGTCTGGAAAGAAAAAGGTAGAATGGACAGAGGATATTTTCTTTACAGAACACAGCCTGAATGAAAGCATTGAGACCTAAAACGGGAAGGCATAGGTGAAGAACTGCCAGGTTCCCCAGTTCCAATGGCCAGAGCATGGGGTAGAGGCAGATGTCTTAGGTAAGCTGAAGCCAAACTAAAGAGGTTCTCTCTGCTCTGCCATGATGTTTGGCATTTATTCTTAGGTCATGGGAAATATTTGGAATAATTATCTAAATGGGAGTAAAAAGATCACATTTGAGTTTTACTATGTGTGGAAAATGGGGAAAAAAGGCAAAACAGGAGTCAGGGAGGATAGCAGAGAGACTATTACAATGGCTAAGGCTAGGAATGATAAGTCCGAGCATAGCTGTGGCATAAAGAAATGAGGAGAGACTTGAGAGTATTTTGGAGTGGAAATTGCAGAATTTTGTGATCACTTATACTTGCAGATGAGGGAGAGGTAAAAGTTGGGAATGGTTTGCAGGTTTTTGGCTTGAATGAATGGTGGCCCAGTTAAACAGGGAGAAAATAAAGGAAGAGGGATATGTTTTGGAGCAAAGATAATGAGTTTAATTTTAGAAATGCTGAATTTGAAACGAAAAAGACTAGCTATGGATGAAAGAAATGAAATAGCCCAGCAATCCTATAAACCACAAATGCTATTTTGGGAATCAATAGATTTTTAAATTGATTGGCAATACCATTTGCTACTAACAGGCTGCTGGAGCAATTTGGGCTCCTAGTCATAATAGAAACAGATTTCAAGAATGACTTAATTTGTTGTGTTAGACTACCACTGCTTTTGGAAAACATAGTTAAATTTATGCTGTATCAGGAAATCAACCAGATTTGGCTTATCTGTATAAATAAGCAGCACAATTAGGGGAAAATAAGCATTTGCATTTGGCCAATGAAGTGATGATAAACTCGAAGGTTCCTTTTGGACAACAGTGAAGTAAGTTAACTCAAGCTATTTCGATGGGATGTAAATAAGCAATATTTATACATCACCTCAAAAATTCACCAATAAAACCATGAATCATTTGTGTCATTATGGTGACTCCATTTTAAAATTAACATGGCACAAATACACTTAATTGTTGAACTCTGTCACACTATTCTTTGAGAAATCTGAATTTTAAGAACCACTGCCTGTCAATAATTAAATGAAAGGAAGTATATTAGCTAAGGATATCAATAATTAATCAATCAAGCTTGTGTTAGTGACCTGTAATGTGGTCAGCTCCTTTAAGGGCATTGTGCAGGACAAAGGGAGAATTAAGAAGCTTAAGATCTAATCAGGAAGACAAACTATGCATTTAAAAATAAAAAATCAGAGGAAACCCAAACAGAAAGCAAGACAGTTTAGTGGTTAAAAATTGTTTCAGATTAGACTGTTTGGGTTTGATTCTCCAGTTACTAGCTATGCAATAGAGGGCAAAATATCCTCTAAGAGCTTCAATTTTCTCATCTGTACAATGTGATGATATTTGTGTTTGCTACATGAGTTGGTTTAAGAATTAAGTGAGATGATAACATGAGATTAAGGCAGTGCTAGGGACACGCTAACCATTGAGTAAATGGTAGCTCTAATAATAATAGTAATTAGTATTATTATACTAGTTGGTAAGGATATCCAAGTGCTGAAGGGTTTCAAAAAAGCGAGAGTTCAATTAGGCCAGGAGCATTTAGACTACAAGTTGATGCTTTAAAAAGAGGTTAAGCTTTGTGAGATAAAGAGGAAACAAGGTCATTATAAATCTCTGTTACAATTCGTTCATTCATTCATTCATTCATTCAGGATTCATTTATTTTAAAATTATATGTAAAAACATTAAACCATTATTTGATACCATGTGTTAAAGACCATGAAGTGGCAAGTGTGACTAAAATAAGGATATGCTTTGGAGACCAGTGAGGTATAAATAAATGTGGGGCCATTCATGAGTAACAGGGCAGAGGGTAGACCATTGTGCACCACTGTTTTCAATATAGCAGTCCGTTGCTACCCAATAAGCATGCACTGTATAGCTAATAAGCCAAAAAGGGGCATGAAAGCTTATGTATCTCCTTCAGTCTTTTCTTTTTGAAACACTCTTATTAAAAGTCTATGCCTTTAGAAATAGTACATTCTAGGCAGGGAAAAGCACAGGGAACAGCTGGTTTGGGACATTCCCACACACTCTTTGTCGAGCTCTGTGAAGAATCTCACAGCCAGAATTTCAAAGAGTTTTCAACAGCCAATGTATAATTGACACTCTCTTCCAGGATTTATCTTTGGCAATGTCTATGCGCAGGCTATTGAAAGACTCTGGAATAAGTTAGCTGTATTGTAACTTAAGGATACAAGTCTTAAATTGGCCTTCCTATTTCCTGACACTCTCTAAGAAACACCACTGTATTTCAATCTCTTTTGCCAACTCAAGGTTTTTGTGTTAGCACTCAGTTGCAAAGTCTACAGTTTTGACTAAATTTGCTGGCCTAATTCAGTCACACAGACAATCAATTCAGTTAATTCAATTGGCTTGGAGAACTTTTCACTGAATTAATTGATTATTTTTTTTTACCTCAACAGGCTGAATGACTAGACTGGACTTCTGAAAATGTTATTTTCTGAGCATGTACAAAAGACAATTGTTTCTTTGTTAAATCCTGGTATCTAGGCCGTGAAAATTTACATAGAAAAAAGTCCAAACAAAGAAAAATCATAAATGGATATTCCCCCTCTCAGATCAATATTTGGAAAAGCAATTTCTCTCTCCCACCCTTTCACTCTCAAGCTCACCCTTGCTTCATGCATATAAGAAGTTTATTATTAATGTTGCCTTTGGTATTTGTGCAAATCACCTTCTAATCTTGAATGTCAATTCAGAATCATTTAGAATCATAGCTAATAGAATGTAGTCTATAAACCATATTCATGAATATTAAACTTACCTTCATATTTCCCCCCCTTAATTCTACCATCTTTTTTAGTACCCAATTACCTTTTTAAAAACTGTCACTTAGGTAAGGGTCTGAGATATTATCAGAATAATTTGCTTCCATCCTCCCAACTGCTAATGACATTTATTTAGAGCATTCCATTTTCTTTTCTGCTCAATGAATCTAATTTTATCAAGTCACCATTCTAAGCCTTGCATCTGGTGTTTTGTTTGATAGGACAGATTTGTAGGGCAAGTTCAACAACACATTATGATCAGGCATTGTTTGGATTAATATAACATGAATACACAAGCCCACATTACAATTTAAGTTTTATTTCACATGCAAAAAAAAAAGTTCTTTAAACAATTTAAATGAATTTCATGGTTTGTTTTTGAAAATCTTTAGAAAGTACCCTATTATTCTATATGACATCTTTGTAAAAATGCAGAGCAGCTATCATGGAAAGTGCAATAATAAAGTAGAGGTAATTTTTTTTTCAGAGTGAGTACATACTCATTTTACATGTTTTACTTAGAATCACCTGTCAGGAATCTATCTTCAACCATTCATGACCAGCACTGGGAATCTTGTTTTTAAGTTCCTAGTACCTTTGAAAATTTGAAACTCTGATGACTTATTAACCCTACAGCCTCTTTTCCCAGAAAACCTTTTGAATTCCATATGTTAATCCTCCTTGAGATTTTTTTTTTTTTTTTTTTTGGCTTGTTGCTAGTGCAGAGAACATTCTCTTCTTTTCCACTGTCCCAACTCAGCAGCATATGATATACACGGGATAATGATGATCATGATGATGATAGGAGAGAGAAAGCCAGGGAAGAGGCAGAGGTGGGGGAATAGAGCAGGATGAGTGAGGAAAGTAAACTGGAATTCAGGAGATTCATTTCACTGGTTTTAGCCCCTAAAAAGATAGCCTTCAGAGTGATTCAAAAGGGACTATGTGAGACTAGGGGCCACACAGAGGGCTATTAGAAATCTGAGTAATCAATGGAGGCTCACAATTGGAAAGGAAGAAATCATCTATTTATTGCAAGATGTGGTGTCATTCGGGAACCCAAAGATTGATAGCTCCTGGGGGTTGTATAAACATAGACTTATTGTGAACTGGGACAGTGGCCACATTGATATTTTCTTCTCCAAAACACTTTACTGACAAAAGAGGATTAGAAGGGCAGAGTCCCAAGGAGGAATAAAATAAGAGGGGGATACTAAGCAGGGAATAAGATAATGAAGTAGCTTTTGAGCATGAGGAGGCAAATTTCTGGGAGGACTCTCCAGTTGTGGGGCAGGAACTGACGTCCTCCATCATTTGGATGAGCACAACCAACCCAGCAGATAACCAGACTGCAAAGAATCAAAGAACAAGAAGTAATATTGTCTGTTTGTAGCATGGAGAAAGAGGAAAAGTTTGAATTATATAGGCAAGGAAGAAAAGCTAAAAATGTTTTAGCCCTTCCAGAATCAAAATTTAGTGCAGTTTCATTACTTTGAGATATTGTGAACTCCCAGGTATGCTAGAATAAAGCTCACACCACACATCAAAGTCAACTGGAGATGACCTGGAATTATTCTCTATTGGCCATTGAGAATTGATGGTAGTAAGATACTGTGAAACAAATTCTTTCATTTGACTTAAAAGAGCCTTACCAAAATTAAAATTTTAACAAAACTATCCTCATTTTACTGATAAATCAATACATACGAAAAAATTCTCCTTTTACGTTTAACTAACTCATTCTGAGTGATATGGTTGTTAAGTGCTAGAATTAGGATATTTGCTTCCTGTTTAACATCCTGTCCTAGAACCTATCCTGCTTCTAAACATTACCTCACAAAACCCTTCAACATGTTTTGTTTAAAATTTAACTTAGAAAATATTAATGTCATATCCACTATTTTTCTTAGGTTTACAAATGTTGTAATGAATACACAAAATGATGTATCTGATGGATAGATAAATTAAAGGAAAAAAAAGCAGTTTCTGAATTGATTTTGATTTTCCTTTTCTTTATCAAATACATTAGCCAACCCACTCTAAGCACAATGTAGAAACCTATGAAGGATTCAATTAAGACATGGTTTAGCTTTAAATTTGGAAAAAGATTTTAAAATATCAGGTAAGATTTTTTTCTTTCAGTCAAGAAAATAGACTAATAGATAAAGCTAAAATGAAATTTAATCTCAACAAGATCCTAACTAAGAGGATCCAACAGCACTTTAAAAAGATTATCCACCATGACCAGGTGGGATTTATTCTGGGATGCAAAGGTGGTTCAACATTCGCAAATCAGTGTAATAGAAAAATCAATAAGAGAAGAGAGATGAACCACATGGTCCTCTCAATTGATGCAGGAAAAGCATTTGATAAAATACAGCATCCGTTCCTGATTAAAATGTTTCAAAGTATAGGGATAGAGGGAACATTCCTCAATTTCATAAAATCTGTCTATGAAAAACCCACAGCAAATACCATTCTCAATGGGGAAAAGCTGAGAGCTTTCTCTTTGAGATCAAGAACATGATAAGGACGCCCACTCTCACCACTGTTGTTCAACATACTACTAGAAGTCCTAACAACAGCAATCAGACAACAAAAAGTAATAAAATGTATTCATATGGGCAAAGAAGAAGTCAAACTCTCTCTTTGCAGATGACATGATACTTTGCATGGAAAACCCAAAAGACCCCACCCCCAAACTACCAGAACCCATACAGCGATCCAGTAATGTGGTAGCATACAAAATCAATGCACAGAAATCAATGGCTTTCTTATACATTAACAATGAAAATATAGAAAGGGAAATTAGAGCATCAGTTCCATTTACTATAGCACCAAGAACCATAAGATACCTTGGAATAAACCTAACCAAAGAGGTAAAGGATCTGTACTTGAGGAACTACAGAACACTCATGAAAGAAATTGAAGAAGACACAAAAAGATGGAAAAGCATTCCATGCTCATGGATCAGAAGAATAAACATTGTCAAAATGCATTAAAATGTCTATACTGCCCAGAGCAATCTACACTTTCAGTGCCATCTCTATCAAAATTCCACCAGCATTTTTCAAAGTGCTGGAACAAACAATCCTAAAATTTGTATGGAACCAGAAAAGAACCTGAATTGCTAAGGAAATGTTGAAAAAGAAAAACAAAGGTGGGGGCATCACAATGCCTGATTTCAAGCTTTACTACAAAGCTGTGATCACCAAGACAGCACAGTACTGGCACAAAAACAGACACATAAACCAGCAGAACAGGGTAGAGAGTCCAGCTATGGACCTGCAACTCTGGTCAAATATTCTTTGACAAAGCAGGAAAAAATATCCAGTAGAAAAAGGATAGTCTCTTCAATAAATGGTGCTGAAGTACATTTATCTTCAATAAAGATTGGGCAGCTATATATAGAAGAATGAAACTCGACCATTCTCTTACACCGTATACAAAGATAAACTCAAAATGGATAAAAGACCTCAACATGAAGCAAGAATCTATCAAAATCCTAGAGGATAACATAGGTGGTAGCCTCTTTGACATCGGCCACAGCAACGTCTTTCAAGACATGTCTCCAAAAGCAAAGGAAACAAAAGCAAAAATGAAGTTTTGGGACTTCATCAAGATCGAAAGCTTCTGCACAGCAAAGGAAACAGTCAACAAAACAAAGAGGCAACCCACAGAATGGGAGAAGATATTTGCAAATGACACTACAGACAAAGGGCTAATATCCATGTTCTATAAAGAACTCTTCAAAGTCAACACTCAAAAACCAGATAATCACGTCAAAAAATGGGCAGAAGATGTGAAGAGACACTTCTCCAAAGAGGACATAAAAATGGCTAAGACACGTGAAAAAATGTTCATCATCATTAGCCATCAGGGAGATTCAAATCAAAACCACACTGAGGTATCACATTACACAAGTCAGAATGGTCAAAATTAACAAGACAAGAAACAACAAGTGTTGGAGAGGATGTGGAGAAAGGAGAACCCTCTTACGCTGTTGGTGAGAATGCAAGTTGGTGCAGCCACTTTGGAAAACAGTGTGGAGATTCCTTAAGAAATTAAAAATAGAGCTACCCTATGACACTGCAATTGCACTACTGGGTATTTACACCAAAGATACAGATGCAGTGAAAAGAAGGGCCATATGTACCCCAAATGTTCATAGCAGCAATGGCCACAATCACCAAACTGTGGAAAGAGCCAAGATGCCCTTCAACAGACGAATAGATAAAGAAGATATGGTCCATATACACAATGGAATATTATGCCTCCATCAAAAAGGATGAATACCTAAATTTTGTGTCAACATGGACGGGACTGGAGCAGATTATGCTGAGTGAAATAAGTCAAGTAGAGAGAGTCAATTGTCATATGGTTTCGCTTACTTGTGGAGCATAAGGAATAACATGGAGGACATTGGGAGAAGGAAAGGAAAATTGAATTGGGGGACATCTGGAGGGGGAGAAAAACCATGAGAGACTGTGTACTCTGAGAAACAAACAGGGTTTTAGAGGGGAGGGGGTGGGGGGGTGGGTGAGCCTGATAGTGGGTATTAAGGAGGGCATGTATTGCATGGAACACTGGTGTGGTACAAAACATTGAATCTTAGAACACTGAAAAAATAAAATTAAAAAAATAAATAAATAAAATGAAGTTCAAGTAAAACATTACTATGATGTTGATATAATGTCAAATATATGAATGAAAATACAAAATTTCAGTCAACTGGATCTTTTCAAGTGTCCCCCCTAAGACCTAAAAGACAACAAATTTTCATATGTTTAAATAACTTATAGAATGTTAATCAAGGATATTACAAGGCCTTTGTGTAATGGAGACTGTTTTGGCATAAGGAAGAAATCAGCAGATATCAGAATAGTTTGTTACAGGAAAATAAATTTCCTTTTCTAGGGTGACTTTAGGAAAAGCTAAGTTAAAAAAAAGGAAAGAAAAACTTAGCATGTAGTGGACAAAAAGGATAGTCTGGGACTCAAAGTTATGTTTTCTAATTCTCAAATCACTGGCATCATTTTTAATAAAATGACTTTCTCAGCTATCTTCCACTAGAACACTGAAATCTGCCTTAGGATGCAGGAGGTTAAGAACATCTTAAGGCATTTAAGTTATGAAGTTAAAACACATCTTACAGCATTTAATTTTCTAATATTGCAACAGTAACATTCATTTTTCCAAAACAACAATTCCATTATCTATTTTTATATATATCCTGCTTCTTTACAGTGTCTATTGAAAACCCAAAGGACTTATTTATCAGCCTACAGCCAAGACGTGGAAAAACAGAGAAGGTGGTCTCTTGGGGCAACTAGCTTTTGTAATTATCTACCACATTTTAAGTGCATGAAACCAACAACAACAACAACAAAAAATGTGCAAAAACTGTGTTGTTTCCACTTAAAAAAAAAAAAAATCAATACCTGTCTTTTCAATGTCTATGAGGCACAGATTAATTGCTCAGAAGACTAGGCCAAAGGGAAATGGAAATGACCTTAATCTCTTTCAAGAAAATAATCAGAAGTAAATCTTCCATGGGACAAAAGAATTTATGGTCTGTGTCTTATGCTTCTGTTTTGGGAGTTAGGCCAGGCATGGGACCAAACATCCCATCCTACCCTGGAGGACAGGTGCAAAAGGAACTGAAATATAGTAGTACAGGTGGGCACACAAAAACATCCTGGTGTCCCAAGCCATACAGAAGCAGTCTGGAATCATGAACTTTGACTTCACTTAGGCACATGTGAAATAATGAGTTCATCAGCAGATTTTTTAAAAAAGATTTTATTTATTTATTTTGACAGATCACAAGTAGGCAGAGAGTCAAGCAGAGGGAGAGGGAGAAGCAGGCTCCCCGCTGAGCAGAGAGCCCGATTTGGGGTTTGATCCCAGGACCCTGAGATCATGACCTAAGCCGAAGGCAAAGGCTTTAACCCACTGAGCCACCCAGGTGCCCCTCATCAGCAGATTTTTATGTTATAAATATTCTAGTAAGTACTAATTAGTGTGTATTTCAGTAGATAGTAATAAGAAAAAATTACTAAATACAAATTAGTAAACATTAATCTAGATGTAATATTCTACTATCAAGTACATTAAGCCTTCCCTTCTAGCCCACCTAGCATAGAGACTTGGAAGGAAAAGGAAAACAGAAGTTTTGCTTTGTTGAACTATTTGACGGCAATAAATATTGGTACTTGGCAGTCATGCCATTTTTATAACTAATCAAAGTAAGTGGTTTGATATTAAGTCAACGGTAGCTTTGACTTATTGAATGTGGTCACATTTACATTATGGCTGGAAATCAGCCAATGACTAAAACTGTGTTCTGACAATTATTAGCTGTGTGATTTTAGGCATGGCATCTTGTCTTTCTAAACCTCAAGTTGCCTCATCTATAAAATAGAGACTGATAATTATATCAACCTGTAGAGCTTAGGGGAGGATCAATAAGATGGTATATAAAATATACAGCGCAGTTTCTGACACAGAGCAAGAGCCAATAAATGGTAGCTGGTAGCCATTAGATAAATACAATGTCTTTCAGTTTGTAGGTCAGAATATCGTATCAAGGCCATAGGATTGAATTCCCTCCTAGATTAATTAATTTTCCTTTTCTATGTCCTAAAACTGCTCGTCTAATATAGCATCTCTACCTGGGAACCAGGTGAGACCATGTATATGCCCCAGTAAATTATCCAGTTTGATGACAATGACTAAGTAGCATCTTTCAACCTACAAAGAACCATACAGAGGTTTGTTTACTTTTTTCAAGAAAATCTCCATAAATCTTTAGCCCAGTTATTTATAATAGACAATCAATTCATCTTTAAATTGTTCTCGTTCACGTACATCATCCAATCAATTCCTACTTTTTAAAAGGTGAGAACTGACTTTTAACACAAAGTGGTAGTAACAGTCTCAAAATTATGGTGCTAAACGTCTTTGGCTTATTAAAATTAAATAAAGGAGGAGATCTATTAGAAGTGCCAAGCCTTGGTTGGCGTGTAAGAGCTGGGTGAGTGAGAGAGGGAGAAGCAGTCTTCTTGCCGAGCAGGGAGCCTGATGCAGGACTCGAGCCCTAAAGGTAGGGCATTACTACTTTTAAGCATTTAACAATGTTAGAGTCTGATGTCATCCCAAAGGCATAAAGATGAAAAGAAAGGCAAGTCATGGTGACATGCAATATTGTTTCATTATCAGGAGATAACAACTTCCCACTCCAACAGGCAAACATGGATCTCAATTTTCAGTAGCTAATACTTGCATGGGTCTAGCAAGACACAATGAAATAGTACATAGCCTGTTTTAAGGTCCAGGAAACGAACAAAACGAATCTCAGTAATGCAGGAATAATTTTAAAAGACAAAGCTAATATACATATTTTATTCACTTACATACCTATATTAATTATAAGACTTGTGGGGGAGTGACCTCAACATTTTATAATGTAGCCTCTTATATAATAACATGTTTATATGCAAGTTTTATATACATATGCATATATGTCTATATTCAGATATAGTTATATGACTAAATACATACTTATTTAACAGCCATTGAGGGCCTATGAAATACAGTGTACTTCAATAATATAAAAGAGACAACTTTGGGTTGCTGTGTGTACACAGATCACATTTATCTGGAAGGTATCTATCCAGCAATCCTAACTTTTCAGAACCCAGATAAGAATCTAGAAGCAAATAAAGTTTCCAAAGGCTAAATAACTACTACAGATTTCTTCACAGAAGTGTACTCACTTTGCACAAGGAAGTACTCTTTAGAATCTCTTTGTAATCTATGAGCTTTACCTTTGACATGATTCGAAATTTTGTGCTATTTGGCATTCCAGCCTACAGCAACTTCTAGCATGGAAGTGGCTTCAATAAGCGGGCACACGGATGATAACAACAAGCAACTGTGCTCTTAATAAAGAAGGAGGATTTAAAAAATGAATTACAATATAGATACAGGAACTTAGGAAGCAGAGCAGCTTAGCATGAGGGCAAACATGCTTTAACACCTCAGCAGTCCCAAAGGAATTACTGTATTGTAGCATAGTACAATGATTAATGTTCATAATGATGACCTTGAGTCATCAAAAAGAGGTTAACTTATGGTAGCAGGTTCCACTTAACAAGGTGGGGAATGTGTATTACTTTCAAAATGGTAAAATGAAAAAGAAAAGTTTTACTGCATAAACTGGAAAGTATTTGTTATCTGGAAAGCTCATTTTTATGCAGTAAGTGGTATCAGACAGTTATTACATGCAGCTACTTATCCATCCATGAACTGATTTTCCTGTTCTTTTAGCTACCCACTGCTCTAACCACTGGAATTCTCATCAAACTCCAGGATAGTATGCTACTTAGTAAAAAAAATAAATAAATAAAATAAAAAAAATTCACACTGATGGCTGAACTATACTTTTTATAATTAACTATATTTTTAAACAAACTCTAAAACATGAATGATGATTTTAAATACTTCTGTAAAAATATATTCTTGAAAGCTTAGAAAAATTGAGCAAGAAAATACATAATATTGGGTGGTTTCTATTTTATTACTGTTGAGTTGTTTCCCAAATATCTCTTCCACCTTCAAGGCAACAACTGAATTGACACTTATTGATAAGCCCTAAGCAAATTCACAGATCACTTAATATATGTTAATATGCAGATTACGACACACTCAGAGATGTGGTCTTTTCACAGTTTATGTCCACTTGAAAACCTTGAAACCCATTTTCTGTTTCAAGTTTTCTCTACGTTTTTACTCTTTATTTTTATTTCATTTATTTATTTCTAAAGATTTTGTTTATTTGACAGAGAGATACACAGCAAGAGAGCGAACACAAGCTGGGTGAGTGAGAGAGGGAGAAGCAGACTTTTTGCCGAGCAGGGAGCCTGATGCAGGACTCGAGCCCAGGACCCTGGGATCATGCCCCGAGCCAAAGGCATATGCTTAACGACAGAGCCACTCAGGCGCCCCTACATTTTTAGAAAATAATAAATTGGCATGTTAAATTTGCATAAAATTATAAAGTTCTTGGCTTATGTTACTTTTTTCTTGGAGAATGTTCCCCTCATCCTTGTTGACAAATGTAAACAGAACATGAATTAGAGAATTTGGAGTTTGGATCTCAGATGTGAACTAGACCATTAAATTAATAAAAGCACCAAAAATGGAAAGATGCTTTTGTTTTGAAATATAATTTTCTAAGAATTATTATACATTATAAAGTTTTTATAAATGGATTTAATTTTGGTTTACTTCTTCAAGATGAATGAAACCAGTTTTTTATGTTACAAAAATTAATACCTCACTTAAACAAGTTTTATTATTATTGTTTTTTTTTAATATTTTATTTATTTGACAGACAGAGATCACAAGTAGGCAGAGAGGCAGGCAGAGAGAGAGGGGGAAGCATGTTCCCTGCGGAGCAGAGAGCCCGATGCGGGGCTCGATCCCAGGGCCCTGGGATCATGACCTGAGCCAAAGGCAGAGGCTTTAACCCACTGAGCCACCCAGGCGCCCCTATTATTATTGTTTTAATTCACTCTCTTCTGCTTTAATTTTTAAGATGCTAGTTTGGTTGTTTTCCTTGATATTGTTTGTCATTCCTTACCCTCAACCCTTCTTTTAAATGTTAAGTATATCACTCTGTGGAGCTGGAATCAACACATTGACAACTGTCCGATATACTTTGCACAGCACTACTCTCTTTACATTGTCTTTTTGGCATTTCTGTCCAGCTATTCTACCCTTCCAATCTGATAGGACCCAAATCACGATCATTTTCTGTCTCACAAACTTGTTTTCTGACACCAGCACTGTCTCCATTGCTATAGTTTCACAACTCTAAGTCACCTACATTTTTCATTCTTTATACTCAATACTAAGTCTTGATACTTTTGGAATTTTTCTCATTTCCATCCCTTTACTTCCATTCCCAGCCTCTATAATCTGGAGCCCACTTGCTCCAGGTCCTCTGTCCATCTGTAAAAATACTGCTGCTTGTCTTATTTAGTAAACGGAAGCAATTTAAAAAAACCACACACAACCTATAAAATGCTACCTAAAACCACATTGAAACTACAAAGAAAAATATACATCCAACAAGAACCATGTTTTTAAATCCAATTTCTTGGAAAAGCCTTGTTTCTGCTATGTCCACCACATCTTGATTCCCTCCCCAGAGAGAGTATAATAGCACGAAAGGTCACTGGTAGGGACTGTTGCCAAGTCAATGAGACAAGGACTCTCTCTCTCTAGAGATGCATCAAAATGCACAGCGATGGGTTGATTAGGTCAGGGCATCTTTTGTGTTATGCATGCAAATGAGAATTAATGTCCACAGAGTGCCAGCAGTTATTTTGTTGAGTTTGGTAAAAATGAAAATCTGTACTTAACCTTCAGTTCAGTTCTCTGAAGTCTGCGTTGGAAGGAGGATGCAAGACTCTTAATATTTCCATAATAGGTAGTTGGTATGTGAGCTATCAATTGCATCAACTCAGAACCCAAATGCTTAGCACTGAATGGAAAGAGAAAATATCTTTCATTAGAATTATGTTGAGTTTGTTTTGTCCTATAGCAAGGTAACTGCTGAAAACCAGTGAATAGTGAGACTATTTATGGCCAAACTGTAGGAGAAAATCAGTAGGGTATTTAAAGATGAGATTAGTAACACCTCATTTACCTGGGTATTTCCTGGAAAAGCAGTTCTGGAGAACTGCATTTTCCATGCACCTAAAGCTTATGCCCACTTAAAACCTCAATTTTCGATGGAAATCTTTATAAAATACATTACCCACTGGCTTCCTGCCTTCCTGAATAGTTATCTCTAAACATAATATTATCTTTTTTTTTCCCCTTGATAACTCAGGGGTCATCCTGGTGAGCATTCATTATTGTACCATATGGTTATATCATACTATGCCTACTGTATCGTTTTTCTTTCTCCTCCCTCAATGTCAAGCTTTCAGCTGTCACTTTGGCTGTCACTGTGCCTCTTCTCAGCCTCTCCTTTGCTGTTTCTAATCTGTTGTGGGCTGGGAAACCAGATAACTAGGCTCATTAAGAATGACATGCTGAATAAAAGTCAATACGGCTCAGAGTGAGGCATTAAGAAATAAAAGTGTGGAGTTTTGGGGAAAGTTATTTTGGACATGCAGAAGTTTTTTCACTTAAATTCTAGATTTCAGGCAACCCCTTTAGGGTTGTGGTTGTTATTTAAATGGCAGAATATTTCTGCATTTCATCTCGAAGTATTTCTCTATAGGAGAGACAGATAATGTTGACAAGATACAGGCAAAAGAAGCTGAGAGGACCCTCTGGAAGTAAAGGAATTGAGTGAGACCATATTCAAGGACTCTCATTTAAATCCTTAGGAAACTGTGAAGATGAAAATCTTCCCTCGATCACTAGAAGATGTCCTATTGTTTATATAGAGATGGAGGGCAGTGTTTAGAAGAATTAAATTAAGGATAACAGGTAAAATGTATGGTTTACTGTTGGAATGTCTCAGAATTGCTCCCTTGCCCCTTATAACAGAATGCTGGCCAGGTGACATGGAGATAATCTTGGAAAAATCTTGGCTTTTGCCCAGAACTAACCATGTTTTCATATGTATTAAGCTATCCGCTTGATTTGCATCTCTTTCTAGATAATGTCCCAATCTGGGGCCCTACCTAAAGTCTCTTTTTTTGTATCTGATGCTGTCCCTGAGGATAGCCTATGGGGTCTCCAAATATCTGCAGCATCCAGTGTCTTCCCACCTTCACACACTACCACAACCCGGTGTTAAAATATAGACTCACCCACCCATCCATGCATTTGTATTTTACTGCTTCTCGACGGCTTGGCAAAGATAGTAACACCCATTCAGAACCCTCCACGTATGTCTTATTTATTCATGACTCATGCAGTCCATTTTTGTCCTCTTTAAACACTTTCCCTAATCATCATTTTAAAGGTATTTCACCTCTCTAAAACAGAGTGGTGTTTGGCTGGGTGAGAAGGAAAAATGAATTTGCTTTGCCTGTCTCTGGGTCCCTAGGGCCCAGATATAGCTCATAAGTAAGCATATTTTAGATTCATACAAAGATGAAAGCAATGGGAAAGCATCTTGTATCTTTTCAGGGGCCTCCTTTCCAGCATTACAAGGGATTTTTGCTTAATGTCAACCCATGTGCTGGAGAGTAAAGCCCTCCATGTCTCAAACACTCTCAAGAAGTAAAATTAGCATGAAATCCAGCAGAAGAATACTGATTATACAATTAGTCCCAAAGCTCAAAGTTCAGGGGGAAACAAACACCATGAGCCTGCCACTGATAATCACAGAATGTTCCTCTGTAGTGATATGTTGAATTTCAGGTCCTTTTTCCTACATGAAGTTATGCTTACTTCTTACAAACACATTGCGGTAGATTCTTTTCCAATCTGGAGACTTAAAAAGAAATAGAAATACCTCTAGACTATTAATAGTTGGGTTTTCTGCAATTGGATCTAAGTTATGAGAATATGATTTGAGGTAATCAGTTTATTCTATTTTAAGACAGTGTACTGAGATCCACATCAAAACCTTTTAAATCGACATTCAACTAAATTTAATATATACAGACTTATTACATTAAAAAGCAAACTGAAACAAAATATCACTGTAGACAAACCAATAAAAATGTACAATCTCTGTAGCCCTCATTTTATCTCTTCTTCCAGAAATGTTAAATGCTTAAAAAAATAAGACTTACAAACAAAACCAGCTTAACTGTTCCATCAGCCTCCCAGATTTCAATCAGTACAACTACGCATCAGTTTGGGTAATCACTTGTATACACCAAAACAATTCTGCTCTAAATGCCATGGCTATATAGACAAATGGGTTCCATTTTTAAAAAATTCTCTGTATTCAAAGCCTAGCTCAAAGTCACATCCTCTATGAAGCTGTCCAGATTCCCTAGCCAGAAGTCTTTGGTTTATGTCTTGTCTCTATGTTTAGCATGGTTGCTTGGTTTCACACTGTGTTTTTAATTTTTACCATATGATCTCTTCCATAGGAAATTATAAGCTCTTAGGTAACAAAAGAGGAAGTTATTTCTATCTCTGTATACTCCAAAAGAACCTAGAATAGATTTCAATATGGGAATGGAATTGCATTTAAGACTGTCATCCATCACTATGTCTACAAAGAGTTACCTTGAAATGAAGAAACAAAGACTAATAACTTTATAAACCCATTTGGGGTTTTTCACCAACCTGTAGTTTTGAATAATGATGGCAAACAGAATGCTGTGATTTGACATTTCATTTTCACATCAAATTTTAAGTCAAACTCAACTTTCCAGCCAATTCAATTTGCTGCTAGTCTACTTGATAATTGTACATAAACTGAAATGCAAAACACAATGAAAAGCATGGTGTTATAAAACAGAATACTCCAGGCATTCATAAATATGCATTCAGTGGCCCATTCTATGAATGATTCAGCACACAGACCTATGAAATTCTAATGGTGCTCTTTACGTATAGAATAAAAACCATCTAGAGGCAACAAAATGGATGAATTCTCTAGTGCATCATACCATGAAGCCACCAAAGCCTTGCAAAGCATTGGCAAGTCTCTGGGTTTCTCTGGATCCTTACTCAGAGATGTCACACACAAGTACATTCATAGGTATGGCAGTGAGTGTCACAGGAGTGAAATACAATGTACCCCCCCACCCCCAAGAAAAAACTGTTGGTTTCCTTTACTCTCAACACTTCTAATACTAAGTGAGTGGGGTTTTTTCCCCCCCATCAACCAATTCCCCAAGTCTCTGGACATCAGCTGGATATTCTACAATTCAATACTGACAGGAATTACCAGGAGTTAAAGCTGACCCCACAGTTTAAGTGCTCAGTCCCACAACACTCTTCCCCACTTCACATGTCAACTGCAATCCCATGTCCTCACCTGGACTTCTGTCACTTTTTCTGCTGTGTCCTGTGACACCCTCTTCAAGTTCAAGAATTTGTTAGAACAGCTCACAGAACTCAGGGAAGCACTTTTCTTACTATTTCCCATTTACTATAACAAAAATATAATTTAGGGGACGCCTGGGTGGCTCAGTCAGTTAAACGACTGCCTTTGGCTCAGACCATGATCCCAGAGTCCTGGGATCGAGTCCCGCATCAGGCTCCCTGCTCAGTCGGGAGTCTGCTTCTCCTTCTGCCTGCTGCTCTCCCTGCTTGTGCACGCTCGCTCTCTCTCTCTGACAAATAAATAAAATCTTATAAAAAAATTAAAAAGAAAAGAATATAATTTAGGAACAGCCAAATGGAAGAGACCTAAAGGGCAAGGTATGCGTGGAGGGGCATGGAGCTTACCTGTGTCACCCTCCCCACACTGGGATGTGTTCGCTAACCCAGATGTTCTCCAAACCCCTTGTGGTTACGGTGTTCATGGATAGATTGTAGGTCTGTTGGTGACTGAACTCAGTCTCTTCCCCTGAGAGTCAAGGAGTGGTGCTAAAAGTTCCAACCTCTAATCACATGGTTGGTTCCTTAGGTAACCAGCCCCCATCTTCCTGGAGTCACCTCATCAGCTCACACATGGTTAAAAGGAGCTCATTAACAACATCAACAACAACAAAAGACACTCCTCATACATTTATCACTCAGGACATTTCAAAGGTTTTAGGAACTCTGGGTCACAAACTAGGGAGGAATACTAAATATATATTTCCTATCCCATTATAAAAGTCTCAGTAAGTGGTTTTGAGGACGTATGTTTGTGCAGGACTTCAGTACATTTCTGTACTAAAGTACTTTTCACCTAAGTGTCATCCTGGAACACAGATTTCATCAAACTCTGAGCCTGAAAACTGTAGTTTCTGTGATCTAAGTGGTACAAACTGAAGGAGATAAAATATGTTAAGTACTTTCCTGATTCTTTCTCTCTCTCTCTCTCTCTCACACACACACACACACCCACATTAAATTAACCATTCTCCTCCCTATTCTTTTTCTCTAGCCAGGAGAATTGCTTAACCACTGTATTATCCATGTGAAATATCTGTCCCTCATAAGGTACAACAGATAAATGATGTATTAAGTTGGATGTTAAATTCAGGATGCTGTTCCCATCACCTCACTGCCCAGGGGTGACATTTTTCTAAAGGCATTTCCTTTTAATACTTCAAAAGTCAATGATTACATTCTAGATGGAGGCATGACAGGAATCTGTAATGGCCATACTCTCTTTGTAGGCAAATATATAGAGGCTTTAAAGATACTAGGAGAGGCATGCATAGTTGGTTTCATATATACTAAGTGATCTTTAGAAGTGAAATTTCTTAGCTTAACAGTAA
This sequence comes from Martes martes, assembly GCF_963455335.1. Taxonomy (NCBI): domain Eukaryota; kingdom Metazoa; phylum Chordata; class Mammalia; order Carnivora; family Mustelidae; genus Martes; species Martes martes. The sequence goes on from NC_137896.1 coordinate 69,894,764, forward strand.
ACAGAAAAATGAATGACATGGAGAAAGAAAAAAATTGGGAAAATAGAATAGGCTTGGTCAAATATATAGTACTTGACTAACTGTATTACATATAAACAAAAATGAATGTTCTTAGAATAGTCCTTACAGGCTGAATTCTGTGCTAACAGGTTCAAAATGATCTTGTTATCTCATAAGACATTGTGATACCAATTCAAATAAATGATTTTTTTAACATTGAAGCTGAAGAAATTTTAAAATGTCTTCAAATGTTCATTTTATGTCATTAGAACAAATAGAGCCGTCTTATTTTTATGTGGAAACAATACACATGACCAGTTTTGTTCTGAAATGTCATGGTAAAGATTTTTGATGCCTTTTTTTTTTTTTTTACAATCCGGGTTGATGCTTCTGTACTGCAGAATAATACTGCATTTTACAGAACCGGCAGATTGGACCAAAGAAGATACAAAAGGCATGAAATAAGCACTCAGTTGCCTTTAAGACTCTTGTCCCATTGTGCATCAACAGCTCCCGGGACCTGCAGTTAGTCTTCTGGTGGTCAGAGAACCCCATGGGCAGACTCAGGGCTATTACCATACAAAATCCTTCTTTGCTCTCTTTCTCTGAACTATAATAGCAGCTTCCATTCCCTGTGAAGAAGATAGAATATTCACTTGCAAAGTCTTGCAAAACATACTTAGTTTACTTCTGTATAGATTTGAAGTCATCTAGATGGAAGTTACCTACACTCATCTGAGAAGCCTTTAATTTATATCCTGTACTGATTCAGGCTGGCTTTGGATATGAAATGAAAACGAAAAAAATGTCAAATGAATTGACTTGAGACCATAAAAAAGAGGAGACTCTTTCTAATCCTTAAACTGATTCCCCTTCCTCTTTTGTTTTCCAAGTAAGCCTAATTAACTATGTATATATGTGTATTAATAAATGGGGAAGGATTATTTTGGAACACATTACCTAAATGATGCTTCATAAGAAAACAGGCTCCCTTTCATAAATGGAACTCAAATGCCTTTGAATATTATCAAAGATTGCATCATTATATCACCCCATTTTAAACACAATCCTTTTTTATTTTCTGGTTCTTTTTATTGTTACTTTGTGATACACAATTACATGCTATGCATTGTATGTTAGCAGTAATACTGTGCGCTGTTTTTAGCTTCTTCTGGATTTATCTTTTCAAGGTCAAAGAATTCCAGTCTGCCTAAGAAGCTACTCTGTAGAGATCCTTTTTTCATAACTTCTATTTCTTTTTAATTCCCAGACATGTTTAAAATTCTAATCAGAATCAGAGTGTGAAGCGCTACACTCAGATATGCTATAACACGGAGAATCTAAAATCACTTATCTACTATTTTGTCTCTGTTTATTTTATGACCCATCAACAAAAAGCTATTTTTGCAATCAGTCTCATTCGATTTGTCAGCAATGAAGACCTGAGATTAAAAACTGAGGAAAGGGGTTATTTTTTCTTTCTTTCTCTCTTTATAATTTTTTTTTCCTTTTGGAGAGCAAGAGGCACTCTGTCAGTGCTGCATTTAAATAATTACTCACACTCCATCTAATCTGTCCTTGTCAGCTTTTTCATGTTAGCAAAACACAAAAGTCCCATTATCAATCACTGTTTCTTCAACTGCCAGTCAAAATGTTCATTTTATGAATATAGGCTCTGTATCCTTATCTGTGACAATTTAGGAGTTTTATATTTAATTTAAAACATTCCATCTGGGAAAGACTCAAAACAATTAGTGAATTTTTATAAATGGGAAGTGTCAAATTATTACTGGCAAGGCCACCATTATTCATGGGTTGAACAGAAAAACATCTATTCCATGCAGTCAGGAAACTTTACTGTTTGCCAGGTTCCACTCCCCTAAACTGGCCTTGCTGACTCTGCTGAATGCTGACACTTGAATAGTTTCTGATGGTGCAAAGTTTCTCATATCACAACAGAATGCATATTTAAAAGGAAAAAATTCAAAGGCCAAAATACAAAAATATATAAAGGAAGGATATCAGCCCTTTAACCAGATTTTGATGGAGAAAATAGGGGAAAGAGGCTTCTTAACAAATACTCAAATGCTTAACAGAAAGACTGTAGGAGGGATCTTCAGCTCCCAGGACTGGAGGCCGGTATGGCAAAGCAACAGTTTCACTGGGCAGTGAGAGTCAAGTGCTAAACAGTTTTTCCTAAGCCACCTCCTGGCTTCTCCTAGCTGTCCTTCAGAATACAGCCATATTCTTAGAGCCCACTGGATCCAGGGATGTTTGCATTTGGTTCTGCCTACACTTATGTGCAGAGACCAACTGAACTGGCCCAGAACACAATCGTGACTGCAAATAAAAGATGTCATAACTGCACTGCTGAAATAAATACTTCGTATAAATGAGCTCTGTTACTTCTGTGCCAAGATAGCATTTTTACTACCACTCAAATGACTCAGGAAATTATGAAAGAAAAACACAGAGATGGTAACTAGGATCCAATTTCTGTCTTTGTAAAAAACTCAGCTTAAGAAAGTTAGTGTATTTTCAACATCACAGCTAAATCACAGATATGTCATCACAGATATGTGAAAAGTATGTTTCACAACATTGTATTCAGAGTTTGGGGGGACTGAAGAGTGTATGATTTAATAGGTAAAGACTAATGGTATTCTTTTTTTTTTTTTTAAGATTTTATTTATTCATTTGACAGACAGAGATCACAAGCAGGCAGAGAGGCAGGCAGAGAGAGGAGGAAGCAGGCTCCATGCCGAGCATAGAGTCCGATGTGGGGCTCGATCCCAGGACCCCGGGATCATGACCAGAGCCGAAGGCAGAGGCCCCAACCCACTGAGCCACCCAGGCACCCCAACTAATGGTATTCTTTAAACAATGGATACCAGCTACAAATATATGAACTATTATTCAAATATAATAAAATATTATAATTTGATATGTTAGATCAAAGAGGAAAGATCACAAAAATTTGAGGGGAAAAAGAGGGATTCTAACACTTTCTCTTTCATTTACATATTTATGTCACCTTGGACGTGATATTTTACTTCTTTGGACCTATTTTTCCCTCTCATTTTATGGATGAATGCATAACCACTAAAACTAAACCACAGCCTGGGTCAAATCCTAAGCTATATATTACAAATAAACACTTGATATGATTAAGAAAAAATCCTTGAAATCAATCATTGTTTCATTCCACAACCTTTCTTATCTGTTTCAGTAATTATTTCTAAGCCTGAAGATTGTCTACTTAAAATTGAACACACAAGATGAATGATTTGTCTGTTGTTCTTTATAAAGTCACAATCTGAAAAGCATCATTTCATTTGGTTAAATCCAAAGTAGAGAGAAAAATTCTATCAACAGACAAATTAATTTGATTAGGAGAGGTGGGATTTATCTTCTTTGTCTTAATGACTTTGAGGTGAAATCAGATATTCCTTTTATCTCCAATCTTCATATTTAATCCAGAAAAATGTTCTATGGAACAAAAATGATCATTACAAAAATAGACTTTATTCCTCATTTTAGCAATACAATCTTTCCTTGGCTTTAAAAAAAAATAATTGCTGGTTTCTCTCTTTATTGGGTATTTTAAATCCTGGTGACTGATTCTAACTGGGCAGAAAGACAATTCCTTTATCTCATAGCTATATCACCTCCATGCAAATTGATCTCAGAGTGCCTTTAGAATAATAGCAGCTGGATTCTCTACAGTTCTTTATGGGTCCGGTTTCCTGGGCTTAATTTTGATTTATAACTATTGAAATTAAATCAGGCATTTTCACTGTTTAAAAGGGTGTCTTTGAATTCACCAATTCCATAGGGAGACTATTTACCAACATATTGTGTCAGTAACATTTCAATTTGGGAAAAAGCAAAGGAAAACAAAAAGGTTTCTTATCTCTGATGTTTCTACTTGAGATTCCTTCAGAATACATGATTGTGTTGTCCACTGACAAATGTGAGGATCAGACTGTCAGATCATAGTTACATAGACTAAAAGATTTTACCCAGTATCAAACTTTGCTGAATAATTTCGTAGATAAAGTATTGTACACCCTGACCAGTGGTATATTGTAGTGACATGCCCAAGGCAGTCCTACTTCATAGATGCTGGGTCTTACATGCTACAGCTAATCCTTAGTCAGGGCCATTCAGCTAAGGTCAGAGATACACCTCTTACTCCTTGAAAATATTAGTCTGTTTACCCAAAGTTGACAGGATGATTAGACCAAGTCTTCTCTGTCTTTCTTTGGGGGGCAAAGGCCAACTGATTTATCTCCTTCCTTCAAGTAATAATTTAATGGCATAATTATGTTAAAGTGTAATGAAGGCAAACAACTGTAAAAAAGGAAATAGAATTTGAAGTAATGCAATATATTAACAGTTATGAAATATAAAAATGTTTTACCTAGGACATAGTAATGAAAGCCAAAAAGATATAGTGGGAAGAAATGAAGACAAATGCTATGACTTTGGCACATTGATTTCTTGAGCCTCGGTTTTACTAATATTCAAAAAGGGAGGGAGGAGATAAACCTGACCAGAATGACTCTGGAGATTTTAAAAGACAGTATATAAGCCACAGCTATGAAGACCATAAAATGCTCTCTACATATGAGAAAATAATGAGATTGGAAATACACTCAACTCATTACTTACTCAGGCAACCAACAGTATTATAAATCTCTTTTCTTACAGATAGGGGAAAAACAGACTCAGAACCAAGCAATATACTTATGGAGAATTAAAAATGGAAATCTAAGTCTACACAACTCTTTAATTATGCCTCCATACTCAGTTAAATCATATTTAGACAGGGAAGGTGATGCTGAGGTAAATGCAGGACAAGGGAGTTAAGGCAGAGGGGTAAAGCAGGCAGAGAAAACTCTTTGCCTCTTCTTCCCATGCCTGTTCATTTTCCTCTTGGTTTCCAGGAACCATCACTTACTTTATCCTGTACCTTTCAAAGTAGTTCTCGATAAAAAAAACAACACACCTATTAAAATCAAAGCATGGATTTGGGGGAGGATTGGTGAGTCTCCCTGGGACCATTTTGATTTTAATAGAGAGCAAAATCTTTATTTCATTAAAGTTGAAGAAATTATAATTATGAATTCTCGTATGTTAACAATAGTCACAGAGGAGCTATTTGAAGACTAAGGGCATCTTTCTGGCTCATGAAATCATACCATTTGAGCAGATGTTTACTCAATCTAGTCACAAGGGAAGCCTAACGTATACATTCTTTAAATAGAAAACTGTCTCTTTACTTCAGTTGTTTCCAGATCTTTGTTTTTGTCTTATTGAGAATTTGTTGTTAATTCCAAGCACCCTACTGAAGAAACCTGGCTCATAGACAAACTTCTAATTTATCAGCTATATGACAGTGCTAATACCCTGCAAGCTTTCAACAACCAGGAGACAAAGATATGTTTGTTGTAAGGAAGATGGGAAGGTAGAAAGAGCAATGGTAAATATACTCTGAATGGAATATTTTGAACAGAATAGTCTGGGTGTCATATTTTAGCCTCCAGCAGAAACTTTTATTAATCTTCATTATGATTACACAAAAAGTGTTGCTCTAGAAAAGACTATTATAGGTCGGTGAGGTAAGTTATGATACAATATGATTAATATGCTGTAATGATGTCTAAGAGAGAGGATGCTCATTAAAGTTGTGGGTGACAATAAGGAGTAAAAAGTGCTAAGACTTTGAAAGATTGGAACATATTTCAAAGTGAATTTGACAAGTTAGAGAAATGGTCAAGTAAATAAATGGATTTTAATCAGACTAAGGGGAAAATTAATGTATCAGTTCTGTTGGCTTTTCCTCCATTCTGAATCTGATGACTGTCATCATTTCCTCTGCTGTTCCCAGGAAGAACTACCATCATCTCTCATCTGGCCTAATGCAAGTGTCCTGACTGGTCTTCCTTCTGCCTTTCTTGCTCTTTTACAGACCATTCTTCACATAACAGCTAGAGTGATGTTTTGAAAATGTGAATTAGATCATGTCATTCTTTTCTTAAAATCCTCAAATAATATTGAGAATACCATCCAAAAATCCCAACCATGGTCTACAAGTCCTCAAATCAAATGGGTCCTGCCCATGTCTCTGATTCTTCTTCTTACTCATTTTCTCTGTCTCTCGGTTAGTCTTTTTGTTCTTTTAACTCTTCAGTTTACCTCGTACCTTTGTCCCAGCTGTTCTCTCAGAATATAATGCTTTTCCTAGCTCTTCTCATGGCTTCACTTTCTGTAGCTCTTGATTAAAGTCCCTGCCTTGAGTTGACTTGCCTTTAGACCCTGTATGTATTTTAAATGTCCTACAGCTCAGAACCATTTCTACCACAGTCCATCCCAACACCTGCTTTATTTTCTTTATTGTACATGCCATTACCTAAAATCATCTTCCCTCATGAGAAAGTAAGCATTGTGAGGGCACAGTCCTTTTCTGTCTTGTTCATCCTTTATTTTCCACCGTTGAAAATAGGACTTGGCATTTTGTCGATGCTCAGTAGCTATTTGTTGACAGTATAGGAAAGCAAATCTCAAAGTGTTATCTAAGGAAACTTTGTAGTCCCTGAAACCCCTTCATGGGGCCCAAGGATCAAAACCACTTTAATTTTCTCGCAAATATGCATGGGAGCTGTCTAGAGGCTACATAACATGCAATTTTACCACAGACTGACTGCAAAAGTAGATAGATTTTTCAATAATGGAAAGCAATACCACTCTTGTCACTAAACTATTTTTAGAAAACAGTCATTTTTCATAAAAGCAAATTATTTATTGTAATATGCAATGGGGTAATTATTTCTAAATAAATTAAAAATAAATATTTAAATGTTTTCTCCATTTTCATTCTCAATTATCATTGAATAAATATTGATAGATATAGTCTACATAAACAGAAGTTCTTAGGGATCCTCAATAAATTTTAAGAGTGCCACTAGGTCCTAAGAGCAAAAGTCTGAAAAGTACCAGAACAGAATATCACCAACTACTTTCCTTCATTCCCAAGAAAATATCCAGTAGAACATTTCACTCTAGGTAGAACTATTCCCAAATAGGGTTTTCTCTTTCTTGATTGCTGGTTTTGTTATCCATTATTTATGGGAAGACTATTTCTTTTCCTTTTTTCTTTTTTCATCTCTTCAAATCCTAAGCATGCTTTAAAGACATCTGAAGTACTACTTTTCTATGAAATCTTCCCCACAGTTCCAACACCAAAAGTTCTCTCTTTATTTGTCTTTAAAGCATTAATCACCTCTATCACTTCAATGACAATTTGGATTGTTTCTTATCTTCCCAAGTTTTCTGTAAACCTCCTTGGGGGCTGGAACTACTTGCCTTTCGCAGACAGTAATGGTGGAGCCTATGTATGTGCCAGGCTGATAGCATAAAATGCAAACAGGATCTTGCCCGCAATAAACTTTCTTATCTTAAAACCTAGAGTATGAGAGGATAAAGAGCAAGTTGTAAGAACAGCGCTCTCTCCATTCCAAAACTTAAAAATTCCAGTAATACTCACTACTTGTTTCCTTTGAAATTGTCCGAGGTTGGCAGAGTTCTCACCACCAAAAAAGTTGTCTATACCCTAATCCCTGGATTCTTTGAATATAGCATTTACGTGGCCAAAGGGATGGTGTAATAAGGTTATAGACCTTAAAATGGGGATATTATCCTGGATTATGTGAATTGGATCAATCTAATTGTATGAGCCCTTAAAATCGGAGAGTCCAGAAGCAAGAAGATGTGATAGAAGGCATAGTCAGAGAATTGAAGACCAAAAGGCAGGATTTCTAGGGGGCAGAGAAACCCACGTGTGGGAAGCATGAAAAAGGAAGGAGGGTAAACTTTAGGCAAAATCCAGCCCCTTGCTGACTGCCAGCAAGGAAACAGGACCTCAATCCTACAACTCCACAGAACTGAATTCAGCCAAAAGCCTGAATGGGCATGGCAGCAGGTTTATCCTCAGAGTCTCCAAAAAGGAAAACAGCCCTACCAATACCTTCATTTTGGCCTATGCAAAAGTCTCAGTTTAAATACAATGTATTTAGACTTCTGACCCACAGAAGTGTGAGATAATACATTTGTGCCGTTTTAAGCCATTTGTAGTGATTCTTAGAGCAACAATATAAAACTAATATAGCATCTTTGGTATACCAATTCCAAGTAATTCTAACAGCACACACAAAGTACAACCAACATCCATTAAAGTCAGTATACTACACTCTTTCTACTCACCCTGCTGCCTTCCTTAGCATACAAATTATGCACAGACCAGCCGTGCTTATATGATTAAAGACTAAGGAGGGACAGTCATAAACACTGTTTTCAAATTTTATTTCCCTTGTTTATTCGAAATATATACTTGTCCTCCTATAAGGGCCGGTGGGCAAGTCTCTTGTATAAAATTTTATGCTTAAACTTTTTGGTCAATGAAGTTAAAAGTGGCTCCAAAGGTCCAAATATGAAGCCATCTAAACTGTTAATAGTGTCAAATGAGATTGTTTCACCACCAGCTCCATTTGGAAAAGTAACCAGCACCTGGTCTGCAGCTGAGTTTCATGTAATTTAGTTGTCAAAGTGATGGAGCACAACTCTTCCATTTAATTTATATGAAATCAGTATCGACTTGACTATATCCTTTTCCCTGGCCAGTGGTAATTTTTCTGGACAAGATACTCTGTAAATGGTGAGGCCAACACAAAAGAGAAAAGTTCAAGGGAAATAAAAAGACATATTCTCTAGATGCAAATGTAAACCATCTCATGTATGGCATGAAACGAAGTTTCACTGGAAGTTTCTGTGATCTTGTAATAGTATTACTAGGGTGAGAAGTCCTTGGAATCATTCTCCAGCTATAGACTATTCATCTAATAAAACTGTAATGAAAGATCAGATTTTGTTCCTACTGTAAGTCATTTCAATAGGGCATATCTTGGAGTTAAGATAAAAAGACTGACCTTATTTATTGGTTGTTCAGTCTCTTTAGAGAAAAAAAAAAAGTGAGGATAAATTTTTATTTTAATACCCTGAAGAGATTTCCAAGGAGCAGGGAGAGGGAACTAAAAAAATAATAATAAAAATTTTTTAATCTCTTAAATTGTCCAAAAAGTGGTTCTCCCAGTGTACCATGGAAAGAAGTAAGCTCTAGTTCCTGCTAGACACTCTGTTCTTAGATGTTAAAAATGTTATTCATTGTACCTAGTCTATTTTTAAAGAGGTAACATTTTCTTTTTTTAAAAAAGCATTAAAATATACAGAGAAAAGTCTCTTTCCCATTTATGTCTCATTTGTGCAGTTTCCTTCCCAATCGCTACCACCTTCAAAAGTAACTGTCCTTGTTGTTATTGCTATTGATTCTTCCAGAATTGCTTTAGGCATATACAAACAAAAATAAATATATTATTACTGTATTTTTTTTTACACATGGAGAAACACTGTTTTTTAAACAGTGTTCTATTAGTTTCAGGTGTATAATAGAGTGATTCAACAATTCTATGCATCACCTGGTGTTCATCATGACAAGCACAAGAAATAACATTCTTTACAAGCTATTCTATCCCATGACTTCTTTTAAATTTAACATCTATAATCTTTCAGGATAATTAAGCATAGAATTTCTATAATCCTTGTAGTATGTGTCCAGGAAGATCTGAGAGTCATAAAATACTTACAATGTGTCACATTGAGATACAGAAGCTAAAGGGACTTCATTTTAAAAAGGCTCTGTCTCTGCTGTTTTTATGCTAGACCTCATTTACTCAGGTTCTATATTTTGCCTCTGAATAAGCCAAAGAAGAAGCCACTTCAAAGGGGAAGCATGAAAGTTAATCACCCTATGAGTTTGTCCTAAGCTCCAAACACCTGATAACATCTAAAAAGAGCCAGATCCCAAATATGTTCCAGGACATTAGCTTTGAACAAACCTCCCCTGATGCCGGCATCAACAACCCCTGCCTTCAGTGATTTATGCAGTAACACCCATTGTTCACCTGACACTTGCCTTTGTGCCCTACCCTGGATTCCTGAAGGAACACATATCCTAGACCCCTGTCCAATATCAATTACTAACTCTATGGAATGATGAGATTCATTCTCCTTTTCTTTCCAAGTCTCCCACTCAATGTGCTATTCTGTCACTCATGCTCTTCAATAAACTTTTGTTTTCACTTTCTTGGGCTTGGTTTGATTTCTATCTATCACAAAGCCAAGGACCATCTTGGCTGGTCCTTTGGGACCCCCATCTCATGCCCTCAGACCCAACCTGCCTGCATTTACATACTGTGCTGGTCCAATATATCATGTACCTCCTTTACTTTCCACAGAGGGATAGCAATTCTTAGGACCATTTTACAGATTGGGATGCTGAGGCTCAGGAAAGTTAATCTTTCTCTTGGATTTATATCATTAATTTGGAGTTTGTGTTTCTCCAAATTGTATTCTATTTCTACTATATTTTGTTACTAGTCTTAGTACTTGATTGCCTATAGTCATGTATTATTCTCTGACACTTTTATGCATACAAATCATTGGATTGCAAGGGACTGAAAGAGCCTTAGGAAACATTCTATTTATCTCTCCATTCAGTGTTTGCATCACATTATAACATCTATGTCTCCTCAAATTCTTAGATGCCTATAATAGGTCAAAAATCCCTTTAGAATGGTAAACACTCCTCTCTTCTCTCTTCTGCCATTTTTCTAGTTGTGTCTTGCAATGTTCTTATTTATCTTCCCAACCAGAATTCGTATATTGACTGTAACAATCATTCATATCGAGTCCCTCATAGGATACCAATGCTTGACTATGGTTGCTTTTTCATATATTTGATAAATATTCAATACAAAATAATTGTTTGTTAATAATTTATCTTTAACTGTACACCAAGGACTGAACATGAGAGTTACAATGTCAGACTTTTTTAACTTGATTTCTGAAAAGACTGTTTCATAGAAAATAAGACCTAAAGGTATTTTAAGGAAAAACCATTATATGGCTAAGTGAGTTCTGGAAATGTTACATGGTCTTAGGAATTCACCATGCCTCTTATTATATACAAAGCCCTAATGAGTGAGTGTAATTTTGCTTAAACCAGTGTTTCCAAACATCTGCACATGGAACTCCCTTCCCAAACAACATCTATAAGTGTCCTACAGACCATTTCATGAATTATACTATGGGGGAAAAGTCTGAAAAGATGTTGGTCTTAAAAGATGTTGTAGTTAGGGGTGCCTGGGTGGCTCAGTGGGTTAGCCTCTGCCTTCAGCTCAGGTCATGATCTTGGGGTCCCAGGATCTGAGCCTCTGCTCAGCGGGGATCCTGCTTCCCCCTCTCTCTCTCTGTCTGCCTTTCTGCCTACTTGTGATCTCTGTCTGTCAAATAAATTAAAAAAAATCTTAAAAAAAACATGTTTTAGTTAAAAAAAATGGTGTGTTCACCATGCATAAAACACAGATAACAAGGCACATCTGATTGAGTGACATAAATAGCCCAGTTCTCCATTACAAGCTTTGCAAAACTACATATCGCATCTTCTCAATATAACTCAGAGAAGAACAGGGAAAATATTTCCTGTGTATATAGATGCATGCATAGCTTTTTGTGAATTTATAATACCTTGACCTTCATAGCTCAGATTAAATAATTTAAAACAGTAACAATCTACCATATTTTCTCAGGTTTTTAAACATCTCTTCGTTAAGAAACAACATCATTGTATTCACATCATATGATTACTCATTTTTTTTTAAAGATTTTATTATTTATTTGACAGACAGAGATCACAAGTAGGCAGAGAGGCAGGCAGAGAGAGAGGGGGAAGCAGGCTCCCTGCTGAGCAGAGAGCCTGATGTGGGGCTCGATCCCAGGACCCTGGGATCATGACCTGAGCGGAAGGCAGAGGCTTAACCCACTGAGCCACCCACGTGCCCCAAATTACTCATTTTTTAGCTAATTCCTCGGATGAGTTCAGTAAAATAAAAAACTGTGGCAAATATATTTTGCTTTTTAAAAAATCGAACCATCTTTTATAGCAACGTATAGCATAAAAATAATAGTCATTATCAGTATTATAATTATTTCCCAAATGTTGAAAACAATCACACAAATATTTATTCAGAGTTCTCTATTATCTCTGACTTAATACTCCTATCAAAATAGCCCTCTTATTTTATTCATTTCCCCCCCTTGTTAATAACAAGGTTTGAACAAGAGATAACAGCTAAACCTCCAGTGGGAGGAAAAAAGAAAGAAACTACCAACAAAGGTAAGAATAAAGAGCTTGTGAAATTCTCAAATGTTTTGGTAAAGGACTCTATTACTGTTAAGATTGCGTATTTCATTTAATTGTAAATAAGGTAGATTTTACAGCAAAGCCAAATAAAAATAGACGCTAAAGCCTTCCAAGGACAGTGTAAAAAATACCTATTTTCTCAGGGCTGTTCACTGAGAAAAAGCAAAAACAATTTCTAATAGTAAGAAGGGGCAAATCTTAGTCTTGCGGGGGGAGCAAGACTAAAACTGACCTATAAAGAAGTTGAGTATGTTTAATAATACAAAGGAATTGTGTTCTTATGACTGCAGTAAGTTCTTAGGACTGTAGGAGTGGCCTGCTTTGTTTTCTGGTCTCAAAGAGCCTTCTCAGTTTGGTGGATACGTTACTGTCCCTCCCCAACCTTTTCACAAATGTAAGCTGATTTCTGCATTATGTAGTTCTAAATGTCAGGAGGACAATTAAGGGAAAGGAACAATCTTGTCTTAAAACTTTATTTCAGGTGAGGGGAAAAAAAAGGAAAGAGAAAGGTGTGTTAGTACCCTCTTTTATAAGACTTATTCATATATTATAGTGTGTTTGGGGATGTTTCATATCAGGTCTGTTTTGGTGATCAATGGTTGCTCAAACAGACCCTTGTCTAAGTACAGAAACCCATGGAGTGACATGAAGGCCCTTAAAGTATCCATGCACTTTAAAAGAAAATAAAGCAAGACCTGTGCTATGCAACAATGAGGATGATTAACTATAGTTGAGCCTTATTAGTGCCAGGCTTCATGCTAAGAATTTAATATAGATGATAGAGTACGCACTTTAATCCTGTGGACCAATCTCTGAGATACATTATATTAACCCATTTTACAACTAAGAAAATAGAAACAGGATGAATAAGAAGCTTGCCTAAGCTGCTAGGTGGTGAATTTAGGCATGATTTAAACCCAGAGCCTAGAATGTTAAGCTTTACTAGAAAATAAAAGAAAGTAAAATCATAATACAAAATATGACTGGACTAAAAGGTATTTAACTTTTGAGTTTATATATGTAGCTCATATAATTTCTGGTGGTTCTAGAGATGCCTGGGTATCTCACTCAGTTAAACATCTGCCTTGGGCTCAGGTCAGGATCCCAGGTTCCTGCTCAGCAGGGAGCCTGCTTCTTCCTCTCCGCTGCTGCTCCCCCTGCTTGTACACTTTCTCTCTCTCTGGCAAATAAATAAATAAAATGTTCTTTAAAAATATAAATAAGTAAGTAAGTAAATAAATAAATAAATAAATAAAATAAACTCTGTAGTTCTATTCCAGTGTTCACAAATCAGGCTGTGTTATACTGATATATAAACGGAAACTTTTCTGGTTATAGACATGTATAAAATGGATCAGGTTCTAGAATAGAGCTGGTGACCAATACGAGCACTCCCTTGTACTAATATGGAACTAAAATGGATTATCACAGATCTCCACTAATCCAAATACAGTCCCTTTGAACTATTTTTCAAGCTGTCCTCTTTATGGTTCACAATTGGGTCAAGTCTCATTTTTTTTCAAATATATATTGTTCATCTTTTGGGCAGGCCCTTTAGAGTTATTTTTAAGGGAGTAGAAAGTTTGTGTTATCTTAAAAAAATGAAAAATAAAAGAACACGGAACAGATCATTTGATCAGTATACTACAGAGTACTTTTAAAAACATCTAAAAGATTTGAAGGCATTAATTTAGAGGTTAAATAGTGATTTCATTTTGAGGTAAATTTCCAAGTATTATATTACAAAATCATGTCAGATAATATAACCTAGGTGTTTCCATCACTTGCCCTAATTTATATATGTAAATTATAGTTTCTGTCTTATACAGATATTTTAAAGCTCTGTATTTCGTTTCTTTCACTTTAATTCCTTTTCCTTAATACTTATAATTTATCAAAACACAACATAGTACAAGGTAAATACTAATAAGAATAACAAAACATCTGTCCTCCTATCGACTAATGTGGCTTATTAATAATATATCATATTATAATTTATAACTTCCTAATTTTAATTTGTCATCTCTTTTCACCAAAACCTGTGAGTTAGATAAAGCAGAAACTGCTAATTCTTTTATAGCTAAAGAAACTGACCTTCAAAAAGGTAAAATGAGTTGCCTGAAGATATGCAGCACAATAATATTTAAATATATATATAAGCATATATTTATATAACTTATATATAAGAAACAAACAACCCCTCAGGGATGGTTGTTTTCTAGTATAAATCTATTGCAACTCATAATTGAATAAATTAATTATCTAGTTTTGTGTTAAATTGATATTTTGACAAAATCAATGATTGTAACAAAATATAAGACAAAGATTAATGCTTTAGCAAACTTATTTTTATCATACTCTAATGGACCAAACTTCTGACTCCTCATTCAACTGGTGCATGTTTTGTCAATCTTATTTAAACATATAGATACAATTCCATTGCTTATAATAGATTAAATTTAATCAACCAATGGTATCAATAGTTGTATTAAACCTATCAATGCATTTGAAAGCTGTATAGTGGGAATTAAATGTAATGATGTATAAAAATATTTAGCAAAGTGCTTGGTACATAGTAAATGCTCAACAAATATGAGAGTAACATGCTTTCTTTCTTTATACTTCACTATGAAGTATATCATGGCAATCATAATTTCAAATTATGACCTATGGAGTTGAATTATTTTCAACATCCAGCATATAATGTTTTCCTTGAATCCCTTGGGAAAAGTAGATTAGCCAAGCCTCAGAATACCAGTTAAACCTTCAACCTCATTTTCACATTTCCTTCCCGTGTACATAAGCAGGCTGCTGGCTGCCCCCTCTCTCGCCACACCTGATTGCCCACGGATCACCTGATTCAAAGAAGGTCCTTACAGAAGCTGGCCTTTGGTTTATCATGTACCCACAGATAAAAGATCTGCTCTGATAGGGAGAATGTTAATATACTAAGCCTATCAGCATCTGTCCCACAGAATCAAGCTAGAGATAAAGAATTCAGCTGATAACAGAAGAGAAAGAAGAAAGATCACGTATAGAAAAGAGAGACAAATTGAACACTCTAATCAATTAGGGGAAGAGTACTAGATCAGTGATCCTCCAAATTCTGCTGTGGATCTGAGTCAACCTTCCAGGGGCTGAAGCCCATCGCATTCTCTGTAGACTGACTGGATTATCATGAAGTTCTTGTTCTTTCTTGAACCCTGGAACATGCAGCTATTTCAAGAACACTATGATTACTATCTTCTTCCTTTCTTTGTAAATCTTTAAAATACATTTCCATTATCAAAGAAACATGAGTGACCTCTCCTTTAAACTAACTAACAAAACAGTCTAGGATCTAGGGTACTTTTTAATCTACCTACCTACTGAGTCATCTATTCATTTCCTGTTTTGAGTTGGAGAAGACTTTTAAGGCAATAATCGCATGATGCATGGGGCACATTCTGGTTCATTTATCCAAAGCAAACACCTCTATTAACGTCAGGGAGACTTCATCAAGCATCATCTGCAGTATTTTCCACTTCAGAGTCTACCATCTTTTGCCTCATTATTTAACACAAAGTCTCCTACTTTTCCTTGTTTCACAAAATTTGAATGACTATGACCTGGTAGTAGCTAGTTTATCTCATGACATTTCAAATGAACTTGCACATCGTTTAGATAGGTTTAAAGTGACAACTGTAATTTCTGTTAGGTATATGCAGCTGTCTCTCATGTTTCCTGTCATAAGTCTTTCACCTTATTGTCTAGATATTTTTCTGAGGAAGGAGAAAAGAAAAATAGGGGTGTATGTATTTGCTTAGCTTAACTTTGATCTGTCTTGCTGGCTTTCATCACCTTTGGAAGAAACTGCATTTCACACTTAAGCTGTTCCACTGTGGAATGATAAGTGAGGACCATCCTGTGGATTTTCACAGTTGTACAAAAGACATCCAGGTGCACCTGTCTTTTGAATCAGAACCCAGTTAGCCCCTCTCACATTTACAAAATTGCTTTTGGGAGATTCAAACCTGGATGACTTCCAAGCTAGTTAAAAATAATTCTGGAAGAAAAGTGCAGTGCTGGTTCTTGGCGGTGGAAATGTGAGTAATGTTCAACTGCAGCAGACTCCTTTCAGCCGGTTCTGATACCCATTTCAACTTCCAAATTTCTTGCAGGAGTTATCTTGTACTTTCAGCTTTCTTCTGATAAACATATTGAAAATGAAGTCAAACAGCTTTTTATCACTTCAAAATTTGGGCTCAAATTTAATCCTGCTGCCCTGATGAAGCCAAGGAAGCTGCTAGGGCATTTTCATTATACCCAGACCTGACTGCAGAACTCCCTGTCATTCTTTAAAACTCTGACAGCATCATTCATTTAGAACAATGTGATCGATCCAGAAGAAACCAGGGGCAATGAACTGTGGGTACTCATACAGAAGAGAATATCCAATCTAGTTGAAAAATGTTTCCCTCTTCATTCTTTGCCTAGAGATAAAGTCTTCCATCATTCAGATTTTCAGATTCTGTTAAATCTTAGAGTTTCCTGTGTTGTATTATGTCACTTGCATTTAAATCTCAGTTATCAGTTATACTTGCATAAATCTCCAACCAGCGATGTTAGAGTTGCCTTTTGTTACTACGTACCATATACCTAAAAATGCAGATTGTTAAATGAACATTATGCACTTTATAAGGATTGCAGGTATCATATAAAAGCGGCCTACTCACCTTTGACTTATATAGGAATAGACCGCTGATTAGTATTTTAGGACTAACCTAAGAAAACTACCACAAGGGCATCTGTTCCTACACTGGCCAACACTGAAAATTAACACTGATAAAAATGAATCTACAGTTGAGGAAAGAGCTGAAATAAAAAATCAGAGGTAATCTCATGTAATGATTCCTAATCTAGGTTCCTCAGGTACTCAGGGAATAGATAAGCAGGTATTGGTGGTTCATGAACCATTTTCAATATTTCCAAAAGTATTATAGCAATTGTAACTGAAAGGACTGCACACGATAACTAAAATGCCAATTTTATCAGCATTCAGCTGGAATTATATAGGCTTAGTGTGCACAGTTTAGCATCTACTCTTATTGTCCAATTAATTTTTTTTGTGATAAGATTGTTTGGTTCTTATTATTGGCAACAAGGCTGTGGTTTCCCTGCCAGGTCCCCACTACCAGAATAAAGGATTTGAAGAACCTGGAGAAAGATAGGCTTCACAGTTTTGGAGGATTTGCATGACCTTGAAATGTAGTGCTCAATGACAGTAAGTACCTAAGTTACACAAGGGAAGACTCATTTTCGCATAGGATATGGTACCCTTGTTCAAAATAACTCTGTACAGCAGGATGAGAAGTATAAGGTCACATAGCAAGAGAAAATCTATGGTGTATCAGTAGGATACGTTCTACTTCTCTACATTCCTCACTCCAGCCCCTCTGTCTCTTCTTAAATTTTCTTTTTGTAAAACTACTCAAGTTGGAAGCCAGAGCAGGGTCCCGAGTTAGGTGGAATAAGCTGAAGCCCATGAAGCTAGAGTCAAGACCACTAAGCCCCCAGAAGTAGCTCAAAGCCAGGAGTCTTCTCGGAACCCACAGAAGGCTTCTCTGTTCTGTGGCCTCTAGCCTTCATGAAGGGGAACCCAGGTCCCATACAGACAGCAGATTTTCTGGTGGTTTAGTCTAAAGGGCATTTTCCTCCATTCTTGGCCTCCCGAGAGCCATTTAGAGGAGCTTCTTGGACATGTTAAGCACAGTACAGACCCCTCTCACAGTACTGACAGATGGCATTAGCTTCTTCCATTGATGACCACACGGATCTACTAATTGAAGAAGGAGCGTAGTCCTGGTAGATAGCAAGTAATATATACATGCATTTGTTTAACAAATATTTACTGAATGCCTGTTATATACTGGTTAAGCATTGAGATGCCACCCTCAACCATAAAGAGACTCTGTCCTTATCAGGCTTATAGTCTAGCAGGGAAAAATATATTAAGTCTATGGTTACCAAAAATTACTTATTCTTATGATAAATACAGTGAAGTAGAAATGCATGGTTCTATGAGAGAGTACAATAAGGGAATCCATTCTGGCTCCAGAGAATCAGAAAAGGCTTCCCAAAGGAAGTAATTTGTGTAGTCTGACAAGGGTGGCTACATAATTTAGCATCCAAATTGGAATAATTTTAGAGAAGGAAATACTTTAGAGAAGAGGCACCATTGACAATTTGTATAGAATAATAGTCACAGACAGGAATTTGGGCACCCTACCTAAGCCTGAAGAAATAAACCAGGAAGATTGAGAGCAATCTAAACAAACAAACAAACAAATAAATCAAGATTATTTTTGGTTCTCCCTCCAGCCTGGTACCTCTGCTCTAAATTGATTCTGGCAGATTACTCGACCCATTGTTTCAGGACTATTTCATGTTTGAAGAACGAACTATCCATTGGTTGTATTCCAAGATGTTAAAACTTTGGCTTGCATTAAATTATTTGTACCTTCCTAAAGGAGGACATTATCTGCCAGACTGGGACATTCCTCTAAGATCACAAGAATATCAAGAGTTCAGCTGGAACGGAGGCACTGTTGTGGTCCAGTTTCCCAGCAATCCCATTTCAAAGGATATATTTTGAGTTGACATGAGTAAGACCACAATCTTTTTTTTAAAAAGACTTTATTTTTATTTATTTGTCAGAGAGAGAGAGAGAGAACACAAGCTGGAGGAGGGCTAGGCAGAGGGAGAGGGAGAACCAGGCTCCCAGCTGAGCAAGGGGCCAGACACCAGACTCGATTCCAGGACCCCAGGATCAAGACCCGAGCTGAAGTCAGAGGCTTAACTAATTGAGCCACCCAGGCACGCTAAGACTACACTCATAATGGTCAAAGAGTAAGGGAATATCTAGGGCTATCTGAATTTCTGGCTAGAAAGCATCCATGAGAACATATGCAATAACTAAGCAAGGCTTTCCTATATAAAGAAAGGAAAGTAAAAACAGGGAGAGCAGGGAAAGTCATCTACTTGTAACTTCACATTGTGGATGAACAGGGAGTTTTCAAAGGAGCTGTAGACTTATATTACTACTTAAAGTAATTCAATTGTCAACCACATGCTAGGAAAGAGCCTCCTGAACAGATAATTGGTATCCCTGATAACTGTCAAGGGCCTTGATATTTCAGCAAGCTGCAAAAGAGATGAAATTTATAAACTCATATCTTGATCATATGATGTATTAACTTCAGACCACTATGGAGACTATTTCAATTCCCACTGCTATAAATATATACTGGTTTCTCATTCTTGAGACACCCGCCCCTCCAACACACACACCTTCTCTCTGTACAGAGGGATCCTTATAACCCTTATTCTTGATCTGCTTATTCCTAAGTTTGACTTCTGTACTTTTCAACAAGCTATTAGATGTCATTATTACTTTCCACAATTTCAATAGTTTAATCTTTGGATAAGGTTCAAACTTTTAAGTTAATGTCAAACTGACAGAGTTTTCAGCCTAAATATACTTTACCCATCTTTGAAGGATTTATGAGTAAACATTTAAAAATGTCAAAAATAAATGGACTCAACATTTAGCTTATAAATATTAAAAATGTATGTCCAGGGTTACCTGGGTGGCTCAACCAGTTAAGCATCCAGGGCCTGGGATCAAGCCCCGCATTGGGCTCCCTGCTTGGCGGGGAGCCTGCTTCTCCCTCTCCCACTCCCCCTGCTTGTGTTCCCTCTCTTGCTGTGTCTCTCTCTGTCAAATAAATAAATAAAATCTTATTAAAAAATGTATGTCCAATTCTTTGCTGGTAAGAGAACACATGGGGCAGGGATGCTAAGCACCTAGCTTAAACTTTTCTATTCCTTCTGTGGTTTTTTTTTTGGCAAAGAAAGGACAAATATTTATTTGACCTCTGTTAGTCTGAGTATCAACTTTAAACTGTTTTTTTGAGATGACAAATTCAATATGCTTTATTGCTTATTAATTTCCTTTCTTCATGCATCCATATCCACTGCTAAATTATAATAAGTACAGTAAGACCTTGAAAACTTTTACTTACTAAGTCCCCTAATTAAAAGAAATATTTAATGGTTCTTCTGGTCTTTGGGATAAAGAAGAAATGATAGCAAAACAGACAAAATTAACATAAAATAGAAATTAGAAACTTCCATGCAGTTACTGGGTCAGTTGAGCTTAAAATTTTGTTCTTATGTTCTCAAATTGAACAACCTTGCTCAGTAAATACTAACTTCTATTAAAGTTTCTATCTAAATCGATAGTCATTGACTGTGGTAAGTTTAATTACCTGGAATGTTTACCGAAAAGTGCATTCCTAGGATCCACCTATAGAAGGTCTGGAACAGGCCTCAGGAATCTGCGTCTTTATTCTTCCAGGTAATTCTAAAATGTTGGTTCAGATACTGCACTTCGTGCAACACTAATCTACATTATTACAGGTGTAAAGGGAGATTAGATTTACCTCCATGCTTACTAACTTTTAGAAACATGTTAAGTACTATATATTATGTTAAATCACATGATCTTCAAAAAATATTCATAATCTATTTTACAGGTTCAGAGAACTTAACTTGGCTGAGATCATACAATAAATTACAGGAATGAGGTTCCAAAAAAAGAGAAGTCAGATTCCAAAACCTTCCCCTTCCTTTCTGATGCTGCTACTCTATATACCAAAGCAATAAAAATAATCACTATTTTTCAAAAACACTTTTCAATTATATGAACTTAAATTAAAATTTAAAGAAAGCTTTCAGGGTTATCAAATTTAATAAACAAATTCACCCCTTTCATGAAGCTCTCCTTTATCAAAGTTTGACGGTAGTTCAGTCTCAGTTACTCTGTGGTCAGCTTCTCAGCTAATCAAAGATCTTGGTATAATGTAGGTCAAACAAGGCCCCCTGTGTCCTTATATAGCTTTTCACACTTTTCAAAGGGCTTTTAGATACATTATCTCATTTGATTCTTCTAACAACACTAATAGATCACACAAAATAGATGACATCTTTGTCTCCTAATACCAAAAATCACAACAGGGTTCTCACTCTGGCCCTTAGTTCAGAGGATCATCATATCAGCACTTTCACTCCCATACGCAGAATTTATTTGAGCTGCTCCCCTGCCCTGTGAGCTTGGTGGCTTTGTGTCCCTGTATAACCTCATGACTACAGTGTCGATTGAAGGGGACCAGCCTAATTAGCAAAAGGCAGTGCTAATAGGAAATACCTTAACTTTAATTTTCCTCTGGGAAAGGTTGTAACCCCAGACAAACTGTTCTCCAGTTATTCAAATATAAATATTTCCTTTGATGAAAATGCAGTCTTCTACTCATTTTGTTTCCTATTCTAAAAACATGGCTTTACATGCTTTGTGCTTGTGTTTCTGATAGTTATATTTAAAATATGACAATTACAATGGCTAATTTAACCCTGTGTCCATTTAGAAACAATCTTATTCTAATGTAATGCCCTAACACAGGACCACAGAATTTTATCAGAAGCCTTTAAACAGTAACATTTTACAGAATCCACAAAGCCTGACCTGGCAAGTGCTGGGCTGGCAGATGTTCCCTATGTAGGATGTTCCAGCCAGCTGTGAGTGACTGGCTTGACCCTGTGTTAAAGTCAGCTCAGAGAGAGAAAAAAACCAAAGCCTCCTGTCCCTTTCAAACACACATTGTAAGTTCTCTTCTACTTCCAATCCATACACGTGTAAGAAAGAAACAGGTTAGGAGCACAGAGGGTGTGTGTGTGTGTGTGTGTGTGTGTGTGTGTGTGTGTCTAAAGGTACTTAGCAAAGAACTGTAGAGACTATTCTACCTCTAATTAGAAACTGAATTTTGGCAAAACATAACATCACATACAAATATAAAAAGCTGTTTGGTCTATTGAGGAATCACCTGAACTAGATGAGTTTATTCCTAAACCAAAATCAAACATTGTTAGGATCCCTGTTCTTCTCGGAAGAGTGTAACAGAAAGGCAATGTGATGTGCTTTGATATTTTTATTATCACCCAATGTACGGTAAATTAAAGTCTCGCTGAATTTGAATTATACGGTCACATCTGACAAAGATCATATAAATATCAACAGAACAGAGAGATGAGCAAGCTATATGATTAGTATCTAGCAGTAAATAAGGTACACAGTTTTTTACTTTAAAAATAGGAGGCAAATAAGTTGAAACATTAGGGAATGTGGCAAGATATATGACAATTAGTGTGAACTGGCATCTGCCTTCCTAACCCTTGCCTGTCACCATTTCCAGTAGCTAAATTAACTTTAGTCAAGGTTAACTAACTCTATTCTATTGCCATGGATGGCTCCCTTGGCTATACAATTTGTACTTCAATCCTCCTGGAAATTGCAAGAGGCCAATGAAATCTTTCACATCCAGCTAGAAGGAGGAGAGAAGAAAGCCATAATTCAGACCTCCCTGTAATATATTATGGGAAATTTGTCTCTTTTTAGTGTCATTGCCCAGGAAGATACCCCTTCTTGTCTCTAATACTTTTTTAGAAGCTAGGTTGGTATATGTCCAACATCAGAATCATGCCCATTCTGCTGTACAACTCATCTTGGAAGTGAAATATATTGCCCTCCCTCCAGCAAACTTTAGTCATGATTAAGTTTCTTAGTACATGGTTACATGAGCAAAAAATAGATTAATGTTAATTTGTTCATTTTAAAGCACCAACTACAATGATAGAAAGGCCTGGAGCTCAGTCAGAAATTTCAAATTTCCAGGAAGAATCCAAATATACTAAATTCTCAACAGATACTTTCATATCTTCTCATACATGCTGGTAAATTGTCCTACCAAATGCAAACTATGATGATGAGTATCCTAGGCAGCAGCCTAAAATCATGGACTGTTAGCTGACCTGAGAGTCAGGATGCTTGGTTCCACCACCAATATGAGTCCGGTGATGGGTAGATTGTTCTAGCTCTTTTTGCCCTCATACATCTGTTAAATGGGTATAATGATAACTGGTGTATTTAAATCATAAAGATGTTATAACAATTCAGCATATGAAAGGAATGTAAAATCAGAAAAGTTGAAACTACTATTTAATTATATGTTATAATGACACAGAAAGGGATTTGCAGCATCTCCAGAGAGATTCAGGTTGAAATCCATATATGCTCTATTTATTGATCAAAGTGGCAGAATCATGAATGATTCACTGTATTGAAAACAATGTAGAGGATGTATATTAAGCAACCTCTTCTCCTCAAAGGGTGATCACACTCCTTCTGTTCTAATGGGATTATCCAGCCAGAAATGAGTTCATTTCATCCTAGTCAGATGATAATGATTAATAGTCATCTTCTTGTAAGTACAGTGGAGTGGTAAGTCAAACATGGGATTTAAGGTCACACTTGGATTCACATCTGTGTTCTGACAGAAGTCCAGATCTGTGACATTGGGTAAACCTCTATTGTTTGACCCTCAGTTTCTATAATCTATGATTTTAACTTTAAGAATATTTCTTACAGGGTTTCTGTATATATCACATGAGAAACTGGATATATAAAAGGGACTTGTAAGCTGGAACTTGCTTTGAAATATTGTTATTATTACCACATAGATACAGGGTTCATAAATATGACATCTACTTCTAGAAATTTAAGTAGCTCCCACAACATCATATCGTCAACCTAACTTTTTCAGACATCTTTTAATACTCACCACAATGAATTTCATCCTTGATAACATAGCAAACTCTCTATCTACTGTTTCATGCCTTATGGCCTTTTTGCTCAGTGCACCTGCCACATTATCTCTGCCTATACTCACATGAAACGCTCTCTGCTTTTCTCCATCCATCCCTCAAGGCCTGGCTCAGTTTTCACCTTTTCTTTTCTTTTCTTTTCTTTTCTTTTTAAGATTTTATCTATTTATTTGACA
The DNA here is from genome assembly GCF_963455335.1 of Martes martes. Taxonomy (NCBI): domain Eukaryota; kingdom Metazoa; phylum Chordata; class Mammalia; order Carnivora; family Mustelidae; genus Martes; species Martes martes. The sequence continues at coordinate 69,919,016 of NC_137896.1, forward strand.
GAGATTACAAGTAGACAGAGAGACAGGCAAAGAGAGGAAGGGAAGTAGGCTCCCTGCTGAGCGAGAGCCCGATGCGGGGCTCGATCCCAGGACCCTGGGATCATACCTGAGCCAAAGGCAGAGGCTTTAACCCACTGAGCCACCCAGGCGCCCCTCACCTTTTCTATTAAGTCCCTACCCCTACCTGTCATCAGATTCCATACTTATTGATCTCTTTTCCAATGTTATTGTTGCCTGAACTCTAAAAGCACTTCTTTTTTGGAACTACTCATCTGGCACTTACTGTACCCACATCTCTCGTATAGTTATTTTTTTCAGACAACATGTGCATATTTTGTCACTACCATAAGGATAAAGTTTCCTGAGCTTAGAGAACATGAATCACACTTGCTAGACCCAACTCACCTTGTGAAGTATCTGATAAGAAATAGTCAATGTGTGTGACGACTGATATAAGTGAAAGGAATGAAAATGTAATGCCAGTATAAAAATTGAAGTCCAAATATCTATTCTATGTGACAGGGTGGTGCTTTTTTTTTTTTTTTAATAGTATTTATTTATTTGACAGGGAGGGAGAAGCAGGCTTCCTGCCGAGCAGGGAGCCTGATGCAGGGCTTGATCCCAGGACCCCCGGATCACGACCTGAGTCTCAGGCAGACGCTTAATGACTGAGCCACCCAGGCGTCCTGGGTGTTTGTTTTTTTAAAATACTATGTTCTTAAAGATTGAGATCATTCCCTGCATATTTTCAGACCACAATGCTCTGAAGCTAGAACTCAATCAGAAGAGGAAATCTGGAAAGACCCCAAATACATGGAGACTAAACAGCATCCTTCTAAAAAATGAATGGGTCAACCAGGAAATTAAAGAAGAATTGAAAAAATTCATGGAAACAAATGATAATGAAAACACAACGGTTCAAAATCTGTGGGACACAACAAAGGCAGTCCTGAGAGGAAAATATATAGCGGTGCAAGCCTTTCTCAAGAAACAAGAAAGGTCTCAAATACACAACCTAACCCTACACCTAAAGGAGCTGGAGAGAGAACAACAAAGAAAGCCTAAACCCAGCAGGAGAAGAGAAATCATAAAGATCAGAGCAGAAATCAATGAAATAGAAACTAAAAAAACAATAGAACAAATCAACAAAACTGGGAGCTGGTTCTTTGAAAGAATTAATAAGATTGACAAACCCCTGGCAAGACTTATCAAAAAGAAAAGAGAAAGGACCCAAATAAATAAAATCATGAATGAAAGAGGAGAGATCACAACCAACACCAAAGAAATATAAACAATTATAAGAACATACTATGAGCAACTATACGCCAACAAATTTGACAATCTGGAAGAAATGGATACATTTCTAGAGACATATAAACTACCACAACTGAACCAGGAAGAAATAGATAACTTGAACAGACCCATAACCAGTAAGGAGATTGAAACAGTCATCAAAAATCTCCAAACAAACAAAAGTCCAGGACCAGATGGCTTCCCAGGGGAATTCTACCAAACATTTAAAGAAGAATTAATTCCTATTCTCCTGAAACTGTTCCAAAAAATAGAAATGGAAGGAAAACTTCCAAACTCATTCTATGAGGCCAGCATCACCTTGATCCCAAAACCAGACAAGGATCCCACCAAAAAAGAGAATTACAGACCAATATCCTTGATGAACACAGATGCGAAAATTCTCACCAAAATACTGGCCAATAGGATCCAACAATACATTAAAAGGATTATTCACCATGACCAAGTGGGATTTATTCCAGGGCTGCAAGGTTGGTTCAACATCCGCAAATCCATCAATGTGATAGAATACATTAATAAAAGAAAGAGTAAGAACCATATGATACTCTCAATAGATGCCGAAAAAGCATTTGACAAAGTGCAGCATCCCTTCCTGATTAAAACTCTTCAAAGTGTAGGGATAGAAGGCACATACTTCAATATTATCAAAGCCATCTATGAAAAACCCACCACAAATATCATTCTCAAAGGAGAAAAACTGAAAGCTTTTCCGCTAAGGTCAGGAACACGGCAGGGATGTCCGTTATCACCACTGCTGTTCAACATAGTACTAGAAGTCCTAGCCTCAGCAATCAGACAACAAAAAGAAATTAAAGGCATCCAAATTGGCAAAGAAGAAGTCAAACTATCACTCTTTGCAGATGATATGATACTATATGTGGAAAACCCAAAAGGCTCCACTCCAAAACTGCTAGAACTTATACAGGAATTCAGTAAAGTGTCAGGATATAAAGTCAATGCACAGAAATCAGTCGCATTTCTTTACACTAACAACAAGACAGAAGAAAGAGAAATTGAGGAGTCAGTCCCATTTACAATCGCACCCCAAACCATAAGATACCTAGGAATAAATCTAACCAAAGAGGCAAAGAATCTATACTCAGAAAACTATAAAGTACTCATGAAAGAAATTGAGGAAGACACAAAGAAATGGAAAAATATTCCATGCTCATGGATTGGAAGAACAAATATTGTGAAAATGTCTATTCTACCTGAAGCAATCTACACATTTAATGCAATCCCTATCAAAATCCCATCCATTTTTTTTTAAAAAATAGAACAAATAATCTTAAAATTCATATGGAACCAGAAAAGACCTCGAATAGCCAAAGGAATATTGAAAAAGCAAGCCAAAGTCGGTGGCATCACAATTCCAGACTTCAAGCTCTATTACAAAGCTGTCATCATCAAGACAGTATGGTACTGGCACAAAGACAGACATATAGATCAATGGAACAGAATAGAGAGCCCAAAATTAGACCCTCAACTCTATGCTCAACTCATCTTCGACAAAGCAGGAAAGAATATCCAATGGAAAAAAGACAGCCTCTTCAACAAATGGTGCTGGGAAAATTGCACAGCCACATGCAGAAAAATGAACGTGGACCATTTCCCTACACCACACACGAAAATAGACTCAAAATGGATGAAGGACCTCAATGTGAGAAAGAATCCATCAAAATCCTTGAGGAGAATGCAGGCAGCAACCTCTTTGACCTCAACCGCAGCAACTTCTTCCTAGGAACATCGCCAAAGGCAACAGAAGCAAGGGCAAAAATGAACTATTGGGATTTCATCAAGATCAAAAGCTTTTGCACAGCAAAGGAAACAGTTAACAAAACCAAAAGACAACTGACAGAATGGGAAAAGATATTTGCAAACGACATATCAGATAAAGGGCTAGTATCCAAAATCTATAAAGAGCTTATCAAACTCAATACCCAAAGAACAAATAATCCAGTCAAGAAATGGGCAGAGGACATGAACAGACATTTCTGCAAAGAAGACATCCAGATGGCCAACAGACACATGAAAAAATGCTCCACATCACTCGGCATCAGGGAAATACAAATCAAAACCACGATGAGATACCACCTCACGCCACTCAGAATGGCTAAAATTAACAAGTCAAGAAATGACAGATGCTGGCGAGGACGCGGAGAGAGGGGAACCCTCCTACACTGTTGGCGGGAATGCAAGCTGGTGCAACCACTCTGGAAAACAGTGTGGAGGTTCCTCAAAAAACTGAACATAGAGCTACCCTATGACCCAGCAATTGCACTACTGGGTATATATCCTAAAGATACAAACATGGTGCTCCGAAGGGGCACGTGCACCCGAATGTTTATAGCAGCAATGTCCACAATAGCCAAACTGTGGAAAGAGCCTAGACGTCCATCAACAGATGAATGGATAAAGAAGAGGTGGTATATATACACAATGGAATACTATGCAGCCATCAAAAGACATGAAATCTTGCCATTTGCGACGACGTGGATGGAACTAGAGGGTATCATGCTTAGCGAAATAAGTCAATCGGAGAAAGACAACTATCATATGATCTCTTTGATATGAGGAAGTGGAGATGCAATGCGGGGGGGTGGGGGGGAGGTAGGAAAAGAAAAAATGAAAAGATGGGATTGGGAGGGAGACAAACCATAAAAGACTTAATCTCAAAAAACAGACTGAGGGTTGCAGGGGCGAGGGGGGATGGGAGAGGGTGGTGGGGAAATGGACATTGGGGAGGGTATGTACTATGATGAGTACTGTGAAATGTGTAAACCTGGTGATTCACAGACCTGTACCCCTGGGGATAAAAATACATTATATGTTTATTAAAATAAAAATAAATAAATAAAAATAAAAAAATACTATGTTCTTATATGATTTTCCAGTGAAATTTGCGTAGTTTAACACTTCAGTGTACAAATATTTAACAGAATTGTCAAAAGAGAGCCTGATATAAAACAACCATTTTAGAGTTTAGAAGGTTACCACAGATCAAAACCAAACTAATTTCTTTTTGCAAAGGAGAAGTATTTAAGAAGCTGCAATACACAATATATTTGGAAGGAATCTATGCAATACTGACTGAATTAAAACACAAATCACTGATGAAAAAGATACTCAGACAATTGTCTAAGTAAAATGGAAAACAAAGCAATAGAATATGGGTGAAAAAATAATTAATAAATCATGAACTGAAAACAAAGAAAATAAATTTACTCAATAAGCAAGTAGTCTCCTAATCTGCCAACTCATTAGTTATGAATATAAGACTTTATTTCCTTCTAGTTTACCTAAATTATCATGTCTATCTCTACCCACATATATATCACTGGGTATGGAAAAGACATGGTTCATTCAATTATTATATCAGCTTTGGGGAACTGACAATTGTTAGGATTTAGCAAACGTCAGACAACATGATGGGAACCTTCAGAAACATAATTGCTTTTAATCCTCTCAATTGTCATACTTCGAACTCCTTAACTATGCCTTTTACTGTTAATTTGACATTTAATCCTATACTAGCTGGGTACTACTAAGAGATATTTGTGAAATCTTTTCCATTACTTATTAGAACTACTATTTCTCTCTCACTCTCCCATTTGTTTAGTCTGGTTAAATATTTATTAACTAACTACTAGGTGATAGTACTGTTCTTAGCTATGGATATAGAATGGTAGATAAAACAAAGTCCATTAACTAAAAGAGCCTTCATGTTAGTTTTATTCAATTATTTGTATAAATATGCACCCATGGGTCAAATAAATAAATAAATTCTTTTAAAAAAACAAATAAATAAAGGAATAAATAAATAAATAAATAAATAAGCAAGCACCCAAATTAGATTGTTAACTTCTTGGCAACTAGTTCCTTAATTTCATTTCTTTGTATCCTCTATAGTGCCTAGCATGGTAAGAACTTAATTCAAAATTGGCATTCAATAGATACATGTTACTTTTTAAAAAAATGTTTATCATTACTGAATTAAATGACATTTAATAATTTAAAAATTATTAAACTTATTAAATATTTATTATTTTAAAGATTCTAAGAATCTTAAGACATCAATTCTGATTATTTGTTAAGGTTTAAAAGATTCAATGGAATGTCTAGTAAGTTTATTACGTCGGTATCCACACTCCCTATATTCCCCCATGCCCAACCCTTCTGACCCCATTGAAACACAATTACTTATACAGATTTCTAAGCCAGATTTCTGTTCCACTTAGAAAAATATCCATATTTATAATGATGATAGGAAGCTAAACTATTACTGTGATTCTCAATAATAGGATGATAAACTGTTAATTGGTGTCTCTTCAGACAAGACTAAGACCTTTCAGTTATAATAAGACCTGTCATTTGAAAATAGAAATTCTTGTTTTGATATCAGGTGGAAGAATTTCACTTAGAATTTTAGTCTATACATATATTGTTCTGTTCATTTTTCTCCAACAGACAGAATATTTTGGGTCTCGGATCTCTACATCTTTAGTTATAACTGGATGTAGTTCTTTTTGTTATTCTTTGAAAGACAGAATAACATAGTAGTTAAATGCATGGGTTTTTTTTTTTAAGTTTTTTTTTTTTAGACTTTTATTTATTTATTTGACAGACAGAGATCACAAGTAGGCAGAGAGGCAGGCAGAGAGAGAGGGGGAAGCACGCTCTCCACTGAGCAGAGAGCTGATGTGGGGCTCAATCCCAGGACCCTGCGATCATGACCTGAGACAAAGGCAGAGGCTTTAACCCCCTAAGCCACCCAGGTGCCCCAAATGCATGGGTTTTTAAGATATGACTTTAGATAAAAATAGTTTCCTCTTTTAGGACTTTAATAAGAGTTAGTATGTAAAAATGCATATAAACATTGGTACCTAGCTCATTATATACTAAGCACTCATCAAATGATATATCATTGTATGTGAGTCAAAGAGGGGGAGAAAGACCCCTGTGGAAAGTTTATCTTCTTTCTGAGACCAGATATTAAAGCATACGCTGTAATATAAATATTTTGCATATATACGTGAGTGTGGAGGCCCACAAGATTTGTTTAGCTATATTACCATCAATGAAGTTGGCTATGGATTGACACAGACACACAGACAACACCATGGCTGGTATATGGGCAGTGGAGGGAGAAGCATATTTCCATATTAGTAAAAGATGAAGTCATTCTATTCTCAAAAAACAAACTTTATATTATTATATATGATCTCAATAAAATATAGTTATTAATCTGTAATGTGTCTAGGCTACACATAGGGCAACCAGGGTCAGAAACTTTGAGTAATATGTTCAAGTTTACACAGTAGTTTCATTTAGGAATTGACGGTGAGTCCAAAGCTGGATGAGTAATTAAAGGCCATCACTAACTGTGGTATCAGGAAAATAAGTCTTTCATCACAGGTTTCAAGCCCAAATCTTTTTAAGGTCAAGTGCTGTGTATGAATACAAGAGGGTGTGTGCGTGCGTGTGTGTGTGTGTGTGTGTGTGTGTGTGTGTGTGCGCGCGCGCGTGCGCATGTTTGTGATATAAACAAGAGGTAACTAGGGAAAATAGATAACACAGTAACCTTGTTAGGTTTACTGGTTTTTGTCAAAGCCATGGACATTCAATGTCCTTCCTTTCTTCCTCCCCTCCTCCCTCCTTCTCTTCTTCCTTTGACACTAAGTTGACTAAACAAAACAGATCATTTCTTATCCTTGCTTTAGGATGTGTTGCACAGATGTTTTAAAAAAACAAACAAAAACCAAACTATAGTTTCCATCATCGTGAATATACTGAAAGATATTCAAGGAATTGGAGATGTAGAGACTAGCCAGCGTGAGGTGGGAGACTTCTCATCTTCACTCCTCAACTGTCACAATTGTTTGTTTATATTATACCCTGATCATTTAATCTCTTAGTGTAACTCCAGTTTATGAACCCTTATAATGAATTGAACATGGGAGAAAAGAAAACCACTTTGCAGTATAATCAGCACATTCAAGCAAAAATGATTATTAAAAAATTAAATTATTTCCATTTTAAAATATATTTTTTGCTAAGATAAATATCATTTGGGTTTTTCTTGGTTGTGGCTAATAGCATGGAGGTTTCATTGAAGTTACTGGAACTTCCAGATTTTCATATAATGGAAATTTCTAGGTGTTTACCCTCCTAATCTTGAAACCCTTCCTTAGGCTAACTTTGCTTATTGAAATTCTCTCTGTATTTCAAAACCAGGTTCATGTTCAGTGGCCTTCCTGAGGTCTCCCTATCATCCCCAGTGAAATGCTTGGAACAGCAGAAGGATTAAAAGCCAAGTGAAGCCACTAGCCATGCCCAAAGTAGCCCTCAGACTTCCATACAAATAAACACAGGCACATGTTTAAGGAATAAGTTACAAAAGCATTAAATCATTAATCTCCTCAGGGTGCCAAATTTGCAGCCTGCACAGGATGTCTAGGTGTTTGACTCATGCTTTCCTAAAAATATGTGAAGCATGTGATCTGATTTTGGATCAAAAATGCAGTGCCTGTATAACCGATACTATACACACACACACACACACACACACACACACACACACACACACACATAATACATATATATACACACATACACATATACATATATAATACATATACACATACACATATGGTTCCTCTTAATGTATTTTTTAGGCCACGTCTTGAGCCTTGGGAGAAATTATAGTAGAGACCTTTATTTCAAGAAAACCTCAGATTAAATAGAGCAGAATTTATGTACAACTAGTTCCAACATGTTTCTTTTAGCCTACCTTACTTCCTCCAATCTAAGCTACACATCAGATGCATTTAAAAAGGTAGAGCTGCACCTTCCAGTTAATTTGAACTCTGTCTGTAATTTGAACTCTACCCATCTGTAAGCACACAAAACAGCTCTGAGGCCTCAGGGGCTCCTTGCTCACATGAGATCCTTCTACTATGTAATATTACTGGTAAGACGGTAGGGACAAGAGTCTGTGGCTGAAACAGGGATCTGCATTCCTACCTACATCAAAGGGCTACATTCTTCTTTCATGGAACTTAGAGCTCTCAGGAGGGTAAAGAAAGGATCTGTGCTCAGCCACAATGCACTATTTTACATTTATAAATCACTAATGACAGTTTCTCTGGGATCTCCTGCATGTCCAAAGACACTCAGACTGAATTACAGATTAGGCACTTTACCAAAGAGATTCTCTGTCCCTGCTATCAAGTCTTTGAGCACATGACAATAATTATGGTTCAGAGAAACACTAAAACAGGAGAAAAGCTCCCAGGAGCCGCTTAGCTCTCCTTCCTTCCTGCTTCCCTCCCCTCCACCCCAACTCTGAAACCTGAACCAGACTGTCAGATGAACAGCCCGATAGTCACTGCTAGATGCAGCACAACACCTGCCTACTCCTGCAGCTGTTCTGCCCGCAATTCAGTTCTAGCCTGGAATTCAACAACACAGACTCTAATCCAGTTGTGCTGGTCAGAAGTACCCTATCCATCTCTGTACCCCAGCAAATAGGTATTTATCTCCAAGCACATGGAAGGCTTAGCTCCATAAAAACAGATGTGAACACGGAAACTGTATCTAGATGATTCAGCTGGAGTGGACCGTTCAGCTTCTGAGGACAGCTCGCGTATCCACTCTCCCAGATGACACCTTCAGTTCCCAATCACAGAGCAGAGTGCCCACGGAACCATCGATCTCCCTGGAGCTACAAACCACAGACTTCTACCTTGGCAGTTCGGATAGTCTACAGTGTTCTTTCATGTGCCCGTCCTGTTTTAAAATGAGCTCTAATTTATGATGGACTCTAGAAGGTATCAGAGCCAAGAGCAAGATCCGGAAGCATGCATTTCAGAGGTGCATGCCTTGCTCTGCGCTAACTATAAATATGTAGCGTTAAGACGCCTCTGACATGTAATAGCTACTTTCGTATTTATAACTATTAAAAGAAGGGAAAGTAGGGAAGCCAGGGCTACCTCATTTCTCTTGCAGATAGGGTGTTCTCCTCTGTTTCTGCCAAACAGAGGAGGACTACATGAAGGATTAGTCCTCAGGAAGCCACATCACTGACTGTTTGAAGTGGCATCAGTCCTAAGTGTCAAGAGGATTTAAGGAGAGGAAAAACAAAAGAAGCCCAAGGCGTCATATTTATTAATTTACTGCTATTTATTAGGCATTGTTATGTTTCTTATGCATTATTTTATTGAGCTTCTAAAAAAACCTACTCACAAACCTTTGGGGTGGACATTTTTAATCATATTTTACAGACAGAAAGTAGTGATACACAGAGAGGTTAAATAACTCACCCAAACTTATATAGCTAGGGAGGACCAGAGCCAGAACTCAAAACGTAATCTACTATATACCAGAATTTATTTAAGGGAGTTAACTATGATTGCTGCAGTTAGAGTTCTTAAGAAATGCCCCTTGGTGATAAAGAAAACTTTGAAAAAAGACAGATGTCTGAAACGCTATATTTGCAGGAGGTCCCTAGACCCTCTCTTGCTCTTTGAAGGGATGGTCATCAGAATGCAGGATATCTCCAATTCAAACTAGCACTCCATAGTAAGACACTGTAACCATGTTTTCCTGGTCTTTGCTGTCAGTCAAAACTTACTGAGTCCACATGTATATCAAGCCTAATTCTCAGATTTCAAATTACATTTGTATATGTAATTTGGGTGTACACCTCTCATTTCCTGCATTGATCCTGGGCTAGATGCTGGTAGAACAATGATTTAAAAAGACCAAATCCCAAAGCTGAAGGTGTTATTAGCAAAAGGGGGCAAACATATATATTTGTAATCAATCATAACATAATGAAATCTGGAGTATTAGCATTGTGAGCAGAGTACTAAGATATCAAAAAGGAACAAGTATAATGGTAGTAAATTGGAAATGACCTAAATGAGCAAGAATATATTGGGCAGGTAAATTATTCTATGTCCACATGATGGAATACTAGACAGCTATTAAAATCCCATGATAGCAGAGTACTTAATGACTTCAAAATACTTTTGATATTTATTAAGTGGACAAGCAGTCTATAACATATAAGCAATATTATTTTATCTATAAAAATATATGGAGAGAACACTTCAGCAAATGTTAATAATGGTTATATAAAGATTAGAATTGTTATCTCCTCTGCTTTCTGCTCTTTCATGTTTAATTTTTCTATAGTGAATCTATTTTCCATTTGTAATTGGAAAAAAATGTGTTTTATTTAAAAATCAAATAGTGTTAGCAACATCGACAATAAAAAACTACTTGAAATTTCTCCAAACAGGGGAAAAATAAAATTTCTAGCTTAATGAAGATTTATTTTTGTAGAGGGCCCATGAGCCCCGAGATGCCTCAGTGTGATTAATCTTGCTGCCTTGAATTTCTAGTCAGTATTTTGAAATCATGCCAGATATAGCACCTTCCCTTGGTCCAACATTTCCTTCGTGATCTTAAAGGCCTCTCATATTTGGGATAATGAAGTGGAGTGGCTTTCCTGCTTGGCAGTTTTTGGAAGTAAACAGATTGTTTTGCTTTGTATTGTCATCTGGTGGGTAAAAGTGCTGTGGTTACTTCTCTGGCCAGTGTAACATGCCTCTCTTACCAAGAAATGCAGGACTCCTATTCTCTGCTATGCTGTAAATCCTGAAAGTGTAAAGTAGAAATAAAGAGCAAAAATTTTTATAAGCTCTACAGCTGGACAGGCCCCAGGAAAGAAAATGAGGTGAACAGTCACGACGATAAAACTTAAATTAGACTGGAAATGCAGAAGTGCGTAACCATAGTCTGCAAGGGGAAAGCTTTAAGAACTGGCCAAGGATTTCATGTGTCTTGTCAGGCTTGGAGAATTGTTACCCAAAGCTTCCCATTTATTTATGGCCAAAATGCTCAGGACTGTTTCTCTTCAAAGTCTAGTGTTCTGACAACTAGCTACATCACTCATGCATCTTGAGCTGTGCCACTGGGAAGAGGTAGAAAAGTTTGAATTATAGTTATTATTTGGGAAGTCAGCATTATTAACAACCAACTCATCTAGGAGGAAAGCCAGAGTCTCTGAGGAAGACTTTCAATGCCTCTGGGCCAGTTTGTCTGAATTTAAGAAATGGAGAAAGATTTTCACCAATAAAGTTACCCACAGTGTAGAAAAGGGGTGAGCATTTTCCAGGGTCTTAGCATAGATGACCCTGTTCGGATCAGCTGTAACTTGGCTGCTGTGGGTTGCCCTTAAAGCAGCGTGAGCCGCAGACACAAATGTGCCCAGCATTGCAAGAGCAGACTCAGTAGGGAAAAAAAAAAAAAAAAAATGAGATTACTTCTGGAGATCTCTGCTGTGCACTAACCATTTGGGTTTTTTTGTTTGTCTTCTTTCTAGAGTTTTGTTTTTGTTCTTCCAGTGTGCACTGAGAAACAGCAAAGTTTACACATGCTTATACATCACCAGCTTGTTAATTCAACACTAAAGCAGAGATGACAGAAATGCAGTTTCTTACAACTTTTTTCTAATCTTTCTTTTTTTTTTTTTTTCTTGTTTTTGCTAATAGATGAATGGAGCATGCACACCATTGCAGGTGCTCACTCAAATACAAGATTCTATTTTGATGATCTTTATTAGATTTCTGACACTAAACCCCCATAGTTATGGTCAATCATGATTCTCTAGGGTGACACTCTCTAAATTAAACTACCAAGAATTTATATTTGAAGCCAAGCTATTTCCTAGATTTAAGAGTATCTGACCCAAGGGGGAAAAAAAAAAATCCCACTCTGTTAGCAGAGCACATATAAGGTACCTGGATCTTCTCTTCTCGAAGAAGGAAAAGAGTATGAGAAATATTCCTGGGAAACTATTTCCCATGAAATAGGGCTGTAATAGGGAGGAGAATATAGAAATAGTTTTACTACTAGAACAAATATTTGTAAACATTTATTTTCTTATTTCTCACTCTCAATACCAGCAAGTTAGATTTCATGTATTTTTAACCCATGATTCATAATTATAAAAAAATCTTTTCAGTGACAACTCTTTAAATCATGAAACTAAACTGTTTAACATGTTAATGAATACACGAATTCATTTAGTCAATATAATTAGAAAAAGAATAACATTATATGACTTCATATGGAAAACAAAAAATAAAAAAAACTAGCTGGGTGGATAAATATTATACCTTTAATGTAGTGGTAAGATTGTACATAATATATAATAAAGAAAAATAAATTATGTAGACAGCTAAAGAAGTAAATAAAACACAACACTATTTAAAAATTTGGGTAATTAAGGGGGAAAAGTTGTACATGTATGTGACAGGATATTATTCAACTAACCGTTCATTTACTTACTCAAAAAAATTATTGAGCATCTGATATCACCATTCTAAGTACTACAAATACAACAGTGAACAAAAGCACTAAAGTGTCTACCCTCTGGGAGTGTTCTGATAAGTGAGATAAGCAATAATTACCTATATTTGGATTTGCACATTTAATTCACTGCTCTTAGTAAGCCATTTAACGTGCAAATTATGGAGAAATGAAAAGAGAGTCAAAAGGTCTAATCTTTTACTTAATCTCTTTGTGAGTTGGCCTTGATACTTAAGCTAAGAAAACACATTTTTCTCTTTTGTTACATGTGTTGATTGGTAACACTAGATAACCTCTAACATTTATTTAAATCTCTGTTTCCTTTTAAGAGAAAAATACATTTCACTCATGTTTATAGTGTTTATGAGTTGAAAGTTCTTAACAATTAAAAAAAAACCCTGATTAGCTGCAATCAATAGCAAACTGAGAAAGGTAGTGCAGTACTTAAAACATGTGAGTGAAACAGTGATGAACAGCTCTGGGCAGAGTTCATGGGAAAAATCACCACACTGATTACAGCCATTGTGAAGGGCTGTCAAAAAGAGCAAGTAAATTACAGAGAAAAGGATCCACAGATCCTTTCCTGAAAATCACTACTATTATCATGGTGTTAACTGGGTAATTTTTCCTGTACAAGGGGCAAATGCATTTTTAAAAAACATAAGCGGTTGGATGGTACACATGGAAATGTAATTCTTATAACAACTAATCTGAAGCTATTCTATTAAATAAAACAAACAAAAACCCACATTACCTACTAGTACAAAAATTATCTGTGCAGAATAGAAATAAAACAAAACAAAACCCACATTACCTACTAGTACAAAAATTATCTGTACAGTAGATCTTTCAGCTAGTTTCCAATTACTGAACTTTCTTATAGAGTACAACACAGAAAAAGCAATCTCAGAAATCATGACTCATACAAACATGGGCAAATCTCATTAATATTAAAGATAATATCCATAAGAATAAACGTTGAATTAATTATGTTTGGATTATCTGGTATTTTCATTAAAGAACAACAGAGCATGGAATCGACTGCAAAATGGCACTTGTTTCTAATTGTTTATGATTTAAATAAACCAATGCCAGATTAAAGAGCTTTTACTCTCAGTATCATAGAAGCTTTGCCTTGGGGTATCCTGGGAAGTTTATGATTCTAGAGTCAGTGAGAATCATATTCCTTATAAATTACAGTCCAAAAGCATAAACTGCTCCTTATACACTTCACTGCTTGAATATCTAGCAAGTACCTGCTAATGTGATTGTTCTTTGTTCTCTTGAGCTCAAATAATCCCTTAACTCCTTTAGTTTGTACGGTGATTCATGTTTCAAAAATGCTTTGATATCTTTGATGTTGTTTAAATCTCAAATAATTCTTAGAAGTAGATAAGGTAAGCATCAACCTATCTGAGCCTCAGTTTCCTCATTTGTAATATGCGGATAATAAAATAATACTTCATCATAGATTTTTGTGAACATTGAGATGACAATAATAATGATGATGATACTTAACATTTCTTGATTATTTATTATATGCTAAATAGTATTCTAATTGTGCTACATCAGTTAACTTAATCTTTATAGTAACTCCATAAAATAGGTCATGTTATTAACCACATTTTATAATGGAACAAACTAAGCCACAGAAAGGGAATAAAAATTTGTGCAGGGTTACACAGAAAGTGAGATGCATTAGGTAATGATGCAAACTACCTAAAATGATGTCTGGCATCATGTTACTTCTTTTTGTCAATAAACAGATTTTCATACTGATTCATGGTTTCAACAGGACTCCAATGTAGTCATTTCAAATCCTTAATTGAAAGAACAGTGACATAAATTAAATCATTCTCTCTATTCTAAATTACTCATTTTGATCCTGTACTTTAAGAAAAAAAAAAAAAACACAAACAAAAACAAGTGGGACTGAATCTTAATTCATTAGTATCATATACCATGGTCATGAATATCATTTGCCTAATTTAAAAGAAATTAGAATATGGCTAGAAAGAATCATGAAAGATGATTAAGTGAATAAGAAGTATTCCAAACATTTTAAAACATTTTTGGAGCTCGTGGAATTGAAAGGGATTAAAAAAAGTTAACATATAGAGACACTATTTCATATACAAACATCCATAGTTTCTTAATCCTATAAAGCAAGAATTGTCATAGATCTTTTATAAGATTATCTGTAATCAATTGTTTCTCACACTTAAAGAGAAATAATTCTTTATTGAATTATGTTAAAATGTTTTTTCTAAAACAAAATTGTCACTTCTGAAGTAACACATTAAAAAACTCAAATATTATTAAGAATTCATTTGTCATTTTTTAAAAGATTTTACTTCTTTGAGAGCAAACAAAAGAGAGAGAGAGAGAGATATAACAAGCACCAGCGGGGGACAGGGGATGACAGGGGGAGAGGGAGAAGCAGACTCCCCACTGAGCAGGGAGCCTGATGTGGGGCTCAATCCTAGGGTCCTAGGATCATGACCCAAGCCAAAAGCAAATATTTAATGACCGAGACACCCAGGCGCCCCAAGAATTCATAAATCATTCTAAGCTAGATTCTGTTCACAACATTTATGCTCTTTGAAGACACAGTCACTGTATTAACATTATAATATTAATGACCGGAGTCATAATGGTATTCAATAAATGCTTCATTTATGAAATTTGGAACATACCTCTTGCTATTCTAGCAATCGTAATAATATGTATCATTATACACACATACACACAAATATCCTTCCTTATAGAAAAAAATAATAAATTTTACTTGCTGTTATTCAAACAAGTTCCCTCAAACAAAAATTAACCATGATGAGCCCCTAAAGATCAATCACTATTAAAAAAATAAATAAATCTTAAAAAACTAACACCTAGACAGTTATGTTAAAATACAAGACTGAAATATTGATTACCATAATGAAAAAATAAAAGCATTTATAAAGTGCTCTAAGGATTTCAATCTACTCAGAAGATTTATATTTTTAATTAAATCTATTGCCAAGGCAATATAGGAGAAGAAGATATTGGCTCCAGTGTCAAGGTTAATAAAGTTAGCAGTCCATGAATCAGGAGAGGAGAGAGAGACTTTGAAGAGAAGAAAGTGGGTAGTGGTAATGGGGGAAGAATATTGAGTTGAGCTGAAATCTCCATTCCACTGACAAATCTCTATCAGGATTGTCAGGATTATTGCAAATACATAGATACTTTTTTATAAATTGGGAAAAGGTGATCCTTTATTAAAATGCATTATTTCCATTCATTGGAAAATTGTCCATGTGTTAGAACCAGATCCTGTACCATCATCTTCCTTAAAATTATTATAATAAGCAGCAGTATCAATGATATCCATGCTGCAAATGATATTGCACTGTATAAACATATATAGCAGGTCTGATTCTCAAGTTTGAGACAGAGATTTCTTTACCTTGCTTATACATTTATGTTTCATGGTGTCCTTTTACTACTAAGGAAAATCTGAAATTTTTTTTTACAAATTACTTTTCAGAAAACCAAAACTTAGTCTCGTTTGCATTTTCACTTATCCCAGTAAGCCTAGTAATTAAATTAAATTAAATAATAAGGTAGCAATTTGCCTTACTCATTTATATAATAGTCAATTTCTAGATCACAAAATTTTGTTCTGAGTTTGAATTACATCCAAATATTAAATTTCTCTTTACTAAAGATTCAAAAAAAATCAACAATGTATGTATGTGTGTATATAACTAAAATGATGGCTTTTTGCTCTTATTTCTGGAAAAAGAGGGAAAATGATGGTGGAATAGAAAGACCTTAGGCTCTCCTCATCCCATGAAGACAACTAGTTATCTATAAACTTGTTCTAAATACCCCAGAAACCAGCCTGAAGAGTGGCAGAACAAACTCCATGAATAAAGGTAGAGTAAAAGCCATATTGAAAAAGGTAGGAAGTAGGGAGATGAAGTTTGGGAGAGAAATGGATAATACCACTGCAGCAGGGAGGGACCTGCAGTTTTGGAGAAGGGTTAGAAACAGACTAACACATAGGAGAGCACACAGGGAAAATGAATCCGCATAGCAGTTGGCTTGAAAAAGGGGAGGGGGGTGAATTTCATGAGTTCTTGCAACCAGCAGGGCTTAACGCCTAGAGCTTTAAAGGTAAGCAGGCTTGGCTGGGTTAGAGCCCAGAGGGCATTGGACTGCACTTAGAGACAAGACCGGAAAACAAGCCACAGACATAGAGCATGGAAACAGTGAGGTGAGGAGCATACCACCCACCCTCACCCCCACCCCACCCCCAGGAAACCGCCTCTCCCTCTCACACTAGCCTCAGTCCCAGCATGGCAGGCCCCTTATTCCAGAAGACCAACACAAACTTTGGTCATACTATGACTCCCCATGCAGGAGTTTTTCAGAGCCTTAGTTCCCTGGTGGTGGTAACAGGCTACATTTCACAAATAGACCAGAGCACACCCACACCTAGTTCAAATACACTACATTCAGGTCAGGAACCAAATACTGCCCACAACAGACAAAGAGAGCCTCTGCAGATGACTGGCCTAAAGGATAAAGAAATCAGGACACAAAAGAAGAGTACATGCAACATGCATAAAAGACACTCCCAGAAGCACCAGGCCCTGGAAAACAGGGGAAACTACAAGGCAGGGCACTACAGGACTTCTCCTTGATTAGGCCATAAATCTCAAGAAAAGGAGATGCAGATGACTTTCTTAACACAGAAAATCAGGCACAGACATTTAGATGAAATGAGAAGACAGATAAATTTATCCTTAATGAAAGAACAAAATAAGGCCAAGCTCAGAGATCTAAGCAAAACAAATATAAGTAACATGCCTGATAGAGATTTTAAAGTAAAGATCATAAGGTTACTCACTTGACTTGAGAAGAGTGGAAGACGAGAGAGACACAGAGATAAGGAATAACATAGCAGAGACAAAGGATTCAATAAACAAAATTAGAAACATGTCTGATGAACATGAATAGCAGGTTGGAAGAAGTAGAAGAACAAATTAATGATTCAGAAGAAAGAAAAAGTAATGGAAAGAAATGAAGATTGTGTAAAACAAGAATAGATTTAGGGAAATCAGTGACTCCATCAAACAGAATAACATTCATGTTACAGGAGTCCCAGAAGAACAAGAGAGAAAAAATAGGGCAGATAGTTTATTTGAAGAAATACCATCTAAAAACTTTCCTAATCTGGGGAAGGAAACAGATATCCAGATCCAGGAGAACTCCCATGAAAATCAACAAAACCAGATTTATACCAAGACATATTGTAATTAAAATGACCAAATATCATGATAAAGAAAAAAATATTAAAAGCAGCATGATAAAAGAAGACAGTAGCTTACAGGAAAAGCCATAAGGCTAGCAGGGGATTTTTCAGCAGAAACTTTCTAAGCCAGAAGAGAGTGCCATGATGTATTCCAAGAGCAGCATGGGAAAAAAATGTGCAGCCAAGAATCCTCTATCTAGCAAGGCTACCATTTGGAACAGAGGGAGAGACGAAGAGTTTCCCAGACAAACAAAACCTAAAGGAGTTCATGACCACTACACCAAACCTGCAAGAAATATTAAAGGGGACTCTTTGAGTGGAAGGGAGAGATAAAAAATGACAGTATAGTTGGTAGGAAACATAAACACAGTAAAAAAAAAAATCAGTCAAAGAACTCACAAAATAAAAGGATATAAAATGTAAGAAAATATACCTAAAACATGGGGAGGAGAGGAGTAAAGAATGGGTTAAAACCTAAACAACCATGAACTTAATATAGACTGCTATAAGCAGAAGAGGTTATATACAAACTTAGTGGTAACTCTATATCAAAGCCCATTAATAAATATGCAAAGAATATAGAGAAAAAAATTCAAATATGTCACTAAAGAATATCAGCAAACCATGTTGAGAGAAAGACAACAGAAGATCAGAGAATACCTTGAGAAGCAACCATAAAACACATAATAAAATGACAATAAATACATATTTATCAATTATTATTTTGAATATAAATGGATTAAACACTCCATATAAAAATACAGGATGCCAGAATGGTTAAATAAATAAGACCCATTTGTATGTTGCCTACAAGAGACCCGACCCATTTTATACCTAGAGACACTTGCAGACAAAAAGTGAGAAGGTGGAGAAACATCTATCATGCAAATGTTGTCCAAAAAAAAAAAAAAAAAAAAAAAGCCAGAATAGCAATACTCATATTGGACAAAATCGTCTTTAAAACAAAGACTGTAACAAGACAAAGAAGGACACTACATAATAGTAAAGGGGAAAATCCAACAAGAAGATATAACAATTATAAATATTTGTGCACCCAACACAGGAACACCCAAACACACACACACACACAAAACGACTAACAAGCACAAAGGAACTAACCAATAATAATACAATAATAGTAGGGGACTTTAACACCCCACTTACATCAATGGACAGACCACCCAAACAGAACATAAACAAGGAAACAATGGCTCTGAATGACACACTGGAACAGATGGATTTAACAGATATATTTAGCACATTTCCATCCTAAAACACCAGAATACACATTCTTTTCAACTGCGCATGGGACATTCTCCAAAATAGATCACCTATTAGCCCACAAAATAAGCCTCAACAAATTCAAGATCAAAATCATATTGTGCATCTTTTCTGATTACAGTTCTATAAACTACAAGTCAACCACAAGAAAAAAATCTGGAAAGACCACAAAAATATGGAGGTTAAAGAACATGCCACTAAACAATGAATGGGTCAATGATGACATCAAAGAAGAAATTTTAAAAGTACATGGAAACAAATGAAAGTGAAAACACAACAGTCCAAAAACTCTGGGATGCAGCAAAAGCAGTTTTAACAGGGAAGTTTATACAATCTAGGCCTACCTCAAGAAGCAAAAAACAAACAAACAAAAAAAAACCAAAAAAACCCAAAAAACAAAAAACAAACCCAAAACAAAAAACAAAAAAACCACCCCCAAACCCAAAAACAACAACAAAACCCTAAAACAACATAAACTTACATCCAAAGGAGCCAGGAAATGAACAGCAAACAAAACCTAAAACCTAAAACCAGCAAAAGGAAGGAAATAATAAGGATTAGAGTGCAAATAAATGATTAAGAAACTAAAACAAAAACGAAAAAACAACAACAAAAAACCCCAAAAAACAATAGGACAGATCAATGAAACCAAGAGTAAGTTCGTTGAAAAAAATCAATAAAATTGATAAACCTCTAGCCAGACTTAACAAGAAAAAAGAAAGGACTCAGATAAAAAAGATCACAAATGACAGAAGGGAAATAATAGCTGGCGCCAGAGAAAAACAGGATTGCAAGACAATATTATGGAAACTTACATGCCAAAAAATTAGACAACCTAGAAGAAATGGATAAATTCCTAGAAGCATATTACCTACCAAAACTGAATCAGGAAGAAACAGAAAACTTGAATAGACTGCCTGCCACCAATGAAATAAAATCAGTAATCAAAACAGTCCCAACAAACAAAATTCCAGGACCAGATGCCTTCACAGGTAAATTCTACCAACATTTAAAAAGATCTAATATCTTTCCTTCTCAAACTACTCCAAAAAATAGAAAAGGAAGGAAAACCTCCAAATTCATTCTATGAAGCCAGCATTATTACTCTGATATTAAAACCAGATAAAGACATCATAAATAAAGATAACTACAGGCCAATATCTCTGATGAACATACCATGATGTAAAAATCCTCAACAATATACTATCAAATCAAATCCAACAATACCTTAAAAAAATCATTCACCACGATCAAGTGGGATTTAGTTCTGGGAATACAAGGGTGGTTCAGTATTTGAAAATGAATTAATGTGATATATCAATAACAGAAAGGATAAAAAACACACAATCATTTCTATCGATGCAAAAAAAAAAAAAAAAAAAGGTTTCTGACAAAGTACAACACCCATTCATGATAAAAATCCTCCTGCCAAAAAAGTGGGTTTGGCAGGAATGTATCTCAATGTAATAGAGACTATCTATGAAAACCCTACAACTAACATCATACTTCATGAGGAAAAGACTGAGAGATTTTATCCTAACATCAGGACAGACAAGGATGTCTACTCTGACTACTTTTACTAAACATAGTCCTGAAATTTCTAGCCACAGCAATCAGACAACAAAAAGAATAAAATTCATCCAAATTGGCAAGGGAGAAGTAAAACTCACTAATTGCAGATGACTTGATACTATATATAGAAAACGTTAATGACCCCACCAAAAAAACTGCTAGAACTGATAAACAAATTCAGTAAAGTCACAGGATACAAAATCACTGTACAGAAATACGTTGCATTTCTATGCAATTATGAACCATCAAAAAGAGAAATTAAGAAAACAATCCAGTTTACAATTGCACCTAAAATAATAAGACACCTAGAAATAAACCTAACTGAAGAGATGAAACACCTGCACTTTTAAAACAATGAAACACTGATGAATGAAACTGAAGATGACAGAAAGAAATGGAAAGACATTCCATGCTCATAGATTGAAAGAACAAATACTATTAAAATTTCTATATTACCCCAAACAATCACTCATTTAATGCAATCCCTATCAAAATACCAATAGTGTTTTTCACAGAACTAGAACCAACAATTCTAAAATTTGTATGGAACCACAAAAACCCCAAATAGCAAAAACAATTTTGAAAAAGAAAAACAAAGTGGGAGGCATCACAATTCAGACTTCAAGTTATATTCCAAAGCTATAGTTATCAAAAGACTATGGTACTGGCACAAAAATAGACTCATAAATCAATAGAAGAAAATAGAAAACCCAGATACAAACCCACAACTATTTGGCCAATTAATGTTTGACAAAGCAGGAGAGAATATGCAATGGGTAAAAGATAATCTCTTCAACAAATGGTATTGGGGAAACTGGACAGCAACGTGCAAAAGAAAGAAATGGAACCCCTTTCTTACACCATACACAAAAATAAATGCAAAATGCATTAAACACCTACACATGAGACCTGAAACCATAAAAATCCTAGAAGAGAACACAGGCAGTAATTTCTTTGACATTGACCATAGCAAAGATGTATATATAGATATACATGTCTATCTGTCTATCTATCTATCCATCTATCTATATTACAGCAGAATATTATTAAGCCACACACACAAAAAAATGAAATTTTGCCATTTGCAAGACATGGATGGAGCTAGAGAGTATAATGTTAAGCAAAATAAGTCAGAGAAAGACAAATACCATAGGATTTTACTCATATGTGGAATTTATGAAACAAAACAATAAACAAAAAGAAACAAAAAAACCCAATCAAGCAAAGGGGAGAAAAAGAGAAAAGACAAAGACAAATCAAAAAACAAACACTTAATTATAGAGAACAAACTGATAGTTACCAGAGGTGAGAAGGGTGTGGGGATGGGTTAAAGAGGTGATGGGGATAAAGGAGTGCTATTGTTGTGATAAGGACTGGGTGGTGGGTGGAAGTGTTGAATACTTTACTATATATCTTTAACTACTACTACTTAAACTAATAGTAAATTACATTACTAATAATGTACGTTAAAAAACAGGAAATAAAATAAAAACTTAAAATGCCAAAACATGATTTTTTTCTTCCATATTTCATTGAAATAGTGTCTTGGCATCAATATATCTTAATATATCAAAAACCTTTTGGGTTTACAAAGGGGCAAGATGGCGGAGGAGTAGCAGACTGAAATGACATCAGATCCCAGGAGTTCAGCTAGATAGGTATAAAACCATTCTGAACACCTACAAACTCAATAAGAGATAGAAAAGAAGAACAGCAATTCCATTATGGCCACTTTCTGAAAGGTAAGACATCAGGAGAAATGAATCTGAAGTGACCAGAAGACAGAACGTGGGGGGAGGGGCCAGCTCCCGGCAAGTGGTGGAGCAGTGGAACACAAAATCAGAACTTTTAGAAGTCTACTCTACTGAGGGACACTGCTCCAGAGGCTAAGCAGGGGTGGAGCCCTTGTAGAGACAGTGTGATCTCGGGTCCTGTGGGGTTACATAAAGATCGGGGGTGTGTATGTATATGTATATGTATATGTTTATGTATATGTGTGTGTATATATACACACATACACACACGTATATACATATACACACACATATATGTATATATACGCACATATACATATACACATATGTATATACACACATGTATATATACACATATGCATGTGTGTATATATGCATATATATACATATACACATATACATATACACATACACATGTGTATATATACACACATATACATATACACATATACACATACACACAAATACACATATACACATAAATATATATACACACACATATATATACACACACATATATATAATACAAATATATATATGTATATTTGTATATAGGCTTACATATATAAATTTATTTATTTATTTCTTATTTTTAAATTTTTGTTTCTTTCTTTCACCTTTCTTCTCCCCCCAGTTTTGGGTCTCTTCTGATTTAGTTAGCATACATTTTTCTGGGGGTTTTGCCACCCTTTTAGTATTTTATTCTCTTCTTCATATTTTATTCATCTTTTATTCTCTTCTTCATACACACTTCATATACACTTATCTGGATAAAATGACAAAGCGGAAAACTCACCACAAAAAAAAAAAAAAAAAAAGAACAAGAGGCAGTACCAATGGCTAGGGACCTAATCAATATGGATATTGGTACGTCAGAACCGGAGTTCAGAAGGATGATTCTCAAGGTGATAGCTAGGCTCAAAAAAGGCATGGAAGATATTAGAGAAACCCTTTCTGGAGAAATAAAAGCCCTTTCTGGAGAAATAAGAAAACTAAAATCTAACCAAGTTGAAATAAAAAAAGCTATTAATGAGGTGCAATAAAAAATGAAGGCTCTTGCTGCTAGGATAAATGAGACAGAAAAGAGAATTAGTGATCTAGAAGACCAAATGACAGAATAAAGAAGATGAGCAAAAGAGAGACAAACAACTTCTGGACAATGAGGGGAGAATTTGAGAGATAAGTGATACCATAAGACGAAACAATATCATAATAATTGGGATTCTAGAAGAAGAAAGAGAGGGGGGAGTAGAAGGTATATTGGGCAAATTATAGTAGAGAATTTCCCTAATATGGCAAAGGAACAAGCATCAAAATCCAGGAGGCACAGTGAACCCCCTTCAAAATCAATAAAAATAGGTCCATACCTGTCAACTAATAGTAAAATTTACAAGTCTTAATGACAAAGAAAAAATTTTGAAAGCAGCTGGGGATAAGAAGTCTGTAACATACAATGGTAGAAATATTAGATTTCCAGCAGACTTATCTACAGAGACTTGGCAGGCCAGAAAGAACTGAGATGATATATTCAGAGCACTAAATGAGAAAAACATGCAGCCAAGAATACTATATCCAGCTAGGCTATCATTGAAAACAGAAGGAGAGATAAAAACTTCCAGGACAAAAAAAAAAAAATTAAAAGAATTTGCAAACACTAAGCCAGTCCTACAGAGAATATTGAAAGGGATCCACTAAGCAAAAAGAGCCTAAAAGTAGTAGACCAGAAAGGAACAGAGACAATATACAGTAACAGTCACCTTACAAGCAAAACAATGGCAATAAAATTATATCTTCAAATGGTTACCCTGAATGTAAATGGGCTAAATACCCAAATCAAAAGACACAGGGTAACAGAATGGATGAAAGAACAAAACCCAAAAATATGCTGTCTATAAGAAACTCATTTTAGACCCAAAGACACCTCCAGATTTAAAGTGAGGGGGTGGAAAACCACTTACCATGCTAATGGACATCAAAAGAAGGCTAGGGTGGCAATCCATATATCAGATAAACTAGATTTTAAGCCAAAGACTATAATAAGAGAGAGGAAGGACACTATATCATACTTAAAGGGTCTGTCCAACAAGAAGATCTAACAGCTTTAAATACCTATGCCCCTAAATGGGAGCAGCCAATTATATAAACCAATTAATAGCAAAATCAAAGAAACTCATTGACAATAATACAATCATAGCAGGGGACTTTAACACCCCCCTCACCGAAATGGACAGATCATCCAAGCAAAAGATCAACAAGAAAATAAAAGGTTTAAATGACACATGGGACCAGATGAACATCACAGATATATTCAGAACATTCCATCCCAAAGCAACAGAATACACATTGTTCTCTAGTGCACAAGGAACATTCTCCAGAATAGATCACATCCTGGGTCATAAATCAGGTCTCAACTGCTACCAAAAGACTGGGATCATTCCCTGCATATTTTCAGCCCACAATGCTCTGAAGCTAGAACTCAATCACAAGAGGAAAGTTGGAAAGAACTCAAATACATGGAGGCTAAATCATCCTAGATGCTTTAGTAGGATGCTAGAGCATCCTACTAAAGAATGAACGGGCCAACCAGGAAATTAAAGAAGCATTAAAAAAATTCCTGGAAACAAATAAAAATGAAAACACAACTGTTCAAAATCTGTGGGACACAGCAAAGGTGGTCCTGAGAGGAAAGTAATAGCAATACAAGAGTTTCTCAAAAAACAAGAAAGGTCTCAAGTACACAACCTAACCCTACACCTAAAGGAGCTGGAGAAAGAACAGCAAAGAAAGGCTAACTCCAGCAGGAGAAGAGAAATAATAAAGCTCAGAGCAGAAATCAATGAAATAGAAACCAAAAGTACAGTAGAACAGATCAACGAAAGTAGGAGCTGATTCTTTGAAAGAATTAATAAGATTGATAAATCACTGGCCATACTTATCAAAAAGAAAAGAGAAAACCCGAATTCATCAAATCATGAATGAAAGGGGAGAGATCACAACCAACACCAAAGAAATAAAACAATTATAAGAAGATATGAGGAGCAACTATATGCCAGCAAATCAGACACTCTGGAAGGAATGGATGCATTCCCAGAGCCACATAAACTACCAAAACTGAGCTGGGAGGAATTGAAAACCTGAACAGACCCATGACCAGTAAGCAGATTGAAGCAGTCATCAAAAATCTCCCAACAAACAAAAGCCCAGAGCCAGATGGTTTCCTATGGGAATTCTACCAAACATTTAAAGAAGAATTAATACCTATTCTCCTGAAAGTACTAAAAAAAAACGAAATGCAAGGAAAAATTCCAAGCTCATTTAATGAGGCCAGCATTACCATGATCCCAAAACCTGACAAAGATCCCATCAAAAGGAAGTACAAACCAATACCCTTGATGAACATGGATGCAAAAATTCTCACCAAAATATTAGCTAATAGGATCCAACAGTACATTAAAAGGATTATTCACCATGACCAAGTGGGATTTATTCCTGGGCTGCAAGGTTGGGTCAACATCCACAAATCAATCAACGTGATACAATACATTAACAAAAGAAAGAACAAGAACCATATGATACTCTCAATAGATGCTGAAAAAGCATTTGACAAAGTACAGCATCCTTTCTTGATCAAAACTCTTCAAAGTGTAGGCAGAGAGGGTACATACCTCAATATCATCAAAGCCATCTATGAAAAACCCACAGCGAGTATCATTCTCAATGGAGAAAAACTGAGAGCTTTTCCCCTAAGGTCAGGAACACGGCAGGGATGTCCACTATCACCACTGCTATTCAACATAGCACTAGAAGTCCCAGCCTTGGCAATCAGACAACAAAAGAAATAAAAGGCATCCGAATCAGCAAAGAAGAAGTCAAACTCTCCCTCTTTGCAGATGATATGATACTTTATGTGGAAAACCCAAAAGACTCCACTCCAAATCTGCTAGAACTCATACAGGAATTCAGTAAAATGTCAGGATATAAAATCAATGCACATAAATCAGTTGCATTTCTATACACCAACAGCAAGACAGAAGAAAGAGAAATTAAGGAATCCATCCCATTTAGAATTAAACCATCAGATACCTAGGAAAAAACCTAACCAAAGAGCCAAAAAATTTCTACTCAGAGAACTATAAAGTACTCATGAAATAAATTGAGGAAGACACAAAGAAATGGAAAAATGTTCCATGCTCATGGATTAGAAGAACAAATATTGTGAAAATGTCTGTGCTACCTAAAGCAATCTACACAGTTAAAGCAATCCCTATCAAAATACCATCAATTTTTTTCAAAGAAATGGAACAAATAACCTAAAATTTATATGGAACCAGAAAAGACCTCAAATAGCCAGATTCCTGGAATGTTGAAAAAGAAAGCCAAAGTTGGTGGCATCACAATTCCGGATTTCAAGCTCTGTTACAAAGCTATCATCATCAAGACAGCATGGTACTGGCACAAAAACAGACACATAGATCAATGGAACAGAATAGAGAGCCCAGAAATAGACCCTCAACTCCATGGTCAACTAATCTTTGACAAAGCAGGAAAGAATGTGCAATGAAGAAAAGACAGTCTCTTCAACAAATGGTGTTTGGAAAATTGGACAGCCACATGCAGAAAAATGAAACTAGACCATTTCCTTACACTACACACAAAAGGAGACTCAAAATGGATGAATGATCTCAATGTGAGATAGGAATCCATCAAAATCCTTGAGGAGAACACAGGCAGCAACCTCTTCGACCTCAGCCGCAGCAACTTCTTCCTAGAAACATCACCAAAGGGAAGAGAAGCAAGGGCAAAAATGAACTATTGCGACTTCATCAAGATCAAAGGCTTTTGCACAGCAAAAGATACATTCAACAAAATCAAAAGACAGCTGACAGAATGGGAGAAGATATTCTCAAATAGCATATCTGATTAAGGGCTAGTATCTAAAATCTATAAAGAACTTATCAAGCTCAATACCCAAAGAATAATCCAATCAAGAAATGGGCAGAGGACATGAACAGACATTTCTGCAAAGAAGACATCCAGATGGCCAAGAGACACATGAGAAAGTGCTCCACATCACTCGGCATCAAGGAAATACAAATCAAAACCACAGTGAGATACCACCTCACACCAGTCAGAATGGCTAAAATTAACAAATCAGGAAATGACAGATTTTGGCAAGGATGTGGAGAAAGGGGAACCCTCCTAGTGTTGGTGGGAATGCAAGCTGGTGCAGCCACTCTGGGAAACAGCATGGAGGTTCCTCAAAAAGTTGAAAATAGAGCTACCCTACAACCCAGCAATCGCACTACTGGGTATTTACCCCAAAGATACAAATGCAGTGATCCAAAGGGGCACATGCACCCGAATGTTTATAGCAGCAATGTCTACAATAGCCAAACTATGGAAAGAAGCTAGATGTCCATCAACAGACGAATGGATAAAGAAGAAGTGGTATACATACACACACACACACACACACACACACACAATGGAATACTATGCAGCCATCAAAAGAAATGAAATCTTGCCATTTGCAATTATGTGGATAGAACTAAAGGGTATTATGCTGAGTGAAATAAGTCAATCAGAGAAAGACAGTTTTCATATGATCTCTCTGATATGAGGAATGTGAGAGGCAGAGTGGGGGGTTGTGGGGTGTAGGGAAGGAAAAAAATGAAACGAGTTTAGATCTGGAAGGAGACAAACCATAAGAGATTCTTAATCTCACAAAACAAACTGAGGGTTGCTGGTGGGGGTAGGGAGTATGGAGAGGATGGCTGGGTTATGGACACTGGGGAGGGTATGTGCTATGGTGAGTGCTGTGAGGTGTG
The DNA here is from genome assembly GCF_963455335.1 of Martes martes. NCBI lineage: Eukaryota > Metazoa > Chordata > Mammalia > Carnivora > Mustelidae > Martes > Martes martes. Next base: position 69,947,440 of record NC_137896.1, read on the forward strand.
TAAGCCTGACGATTCACAAACCTGTATCCTTGGGGCAAATAATACATAATATGTCAATAAATATAATTAATAAAAAAAAAAACCCTTGTGTGTTTGAGTATCTTTTCCTGTTTTTGGATGTCTTCTTAGATATATCAGTTTTTGGAAACACTGGTTGCCACCTAGTGTTTAGAAGGTTAAGACAATGTCTGCCTGCTAAATATAGAGCCCACAAACCAAAACATCAGGGTGACACTAGCAACACTGTCCTGGTGAGCAACATGGATAATCTGTGGCATTTCTGGGTTTCCTAAGACAACTTCCACTGACCAAATAAAGGAACAGTATTTTATTAAAATGTAGGCTAGCACATTTTAGAAAAATATCCTCAAAGCCACAGAATTAGTATATTTACTAAATTCTCCTTTCCTCTGAACCAAAGAGGCTTGAGTGCATAGTTTATCACAGTTTATTGAACGCACTGGGGAGAGCTTGTCCTAGATGTGATTATTATCTATCATTTTTAAAGAAGGTCTTATATACTACCGTGAAACCTATTTTTTAATATCGTTTTCACCTCCAATCATATAATACATTTCTGAACTGCATAGAGCAAATGCTCACTCTAATCTACAATGACTTCCAGCTTGACTTCCCCTCAAGTATTTTTTTTTTTTAATTACATCCTATATTCCACAACTTTTTAAACTTCCTATTGTCAAGAATTATATGCTCATTGGTGTGGTCTCTCTCCTTTGATTATAAATTCTCTGAGAACCAGAAGATCTCTGTAACTAAAATCTTAAAACAGAATTTTAGTTATCTAGGTAAGGTTTACTCAGGGGTTTCACTGTGCCACTTAAAATGCTATGTATTTTTACAAAGTTTGTTGTATTTGATCCACATAACATGGTAATCTGATTAAAATAATTATTCCCATTTCACAGATGAGAAGATAGAGAACTTAAGATGTGCACAAGAAAATGAGAAAGAGGTTTAAAATGTATCAGAATATATAAACTTGGGATTTGAACCTAGGAACTCTAACTACTAAACTACAACACTAGATTATTCCAGACTACCTCTGCACAGAAGCTTTTGTGCATAGTCTTCTGAGGTAAAATGACAAAGCAATTCCAAATGAAATAGAAAATAGTGAATGGAGGCTTCCTCTCTTATACCTATCTGTACTCCTCACCTTCTCATTGGCATAAAAAGCAGTGTCCCTCAGGGAATATGGAGCTGCTACCTGACACCACCAAAATTCACACTTTCTTTGCTTTCTCCCTGACAACTCTATTCATCAGCCTGTCAGTAGGCTTCAGACTCACAGTTCTCTTCAGGCTTGGATTTGAAAGCAAGGCTCAAAAATTCCAGTCTCCTCTGAGCCTGTGGATTCCTCATATTCACAGGGTGCCTCCGTTTTGCATGACAGAGATGCCCAGGTTCATTATCAACAGGCTACTGCTGAGTGAAATTTCATCCTTTCTTTACCTTCTCAACTAAAACAGTTCTTCTCTTTAACTTTGTCATCTCATAACCACTCTCTGAGACAGATGAGCCACCCAGCATGCTCTATTTCCATAACATTTACATGATATTAATAGAAACACAGGCCAGAATCACAAGGGTGACATTGAAGAAAAGTTTGTTCTCATTTTATAATGTAACTCTCCAAGATTATCTTGCCAGTATTCTTTTGAAACAAGTTCATTTTTCATGGAGAAGTAGGTTTTATGTATCATTTTTTGAAAGATTCTTATGTTTTACTATTTTTTTAAAATGTCCTCTTGCCAGCCTGACTGGCACTATGTGTGACATCAGTATTGTGAGATTCAATCAAGAGTCGTTAGAGGCACAATAAAATATCATGTTTCTAAGGACTATTTATTATAGTATAAAAAAGAATGAAGCATAACTTTAATGAGATTTCTCAGACTGTGTGTGTCTTTGAAAAAAGCTTGGTTTCGAAGTATAGTGGATCAGATCAGAGGTCTTTCCCATCTTCTCTCATTATTTGACTGCTGAGCAGTGTAGCCCCTGAAAAGAGAACCATAGGGCCCCCCCATATCTCTTTGATGGTATGTAATTTATCGTGGTGTATTGTGTTAGTCCACGATTAGATTATTTCTTTGGTTTTTCTTCTACTCTGACTTCAACATTTTCCCTTCCCTCTCCTACTGCGATTGCATTTACTCTGAGACTCCTAGCTCCCTCCTTGACTGTAACTCGGATGAATCATTCATTATGACCTCTTTTAGTCCTCTGATCCTGATATCTGCCCTCGTACCTCCATCTTCACTGTAGCCCCAACAATACTTAATTTGAATTTTTAAGAAACAACAATGAAATAAAACTTCAGTTGTCACTTTCATGAATACATATCTTTTCTCCCATATAAAAACAAACATACACTGACTCAAAGAAAACTGACAAGAAATTGAGATGAAACACAGGTGAATTGAGAATTGGGGTGACTTTTAAAAAAACTGTCAGAACTATTGAATTTGCTACAGAAATTGAACAGAACATTTCCAAGTTAAAGATGAGTTGTAATCTGACTAGTCTTTCATAAGTTAGTTGCCTGGAATTTTAAAAGCACTTATATAAACTACTAAATTCAGGGGAATAGTCTCACTGAACGGAGATTTTAAAATCAGAGTCAGAGCAGATGTTGTCAGGGAGATGAAGGAACAGAGTGAGGAGGAAAGAGGATGAGCTAAGTCACTGAGAGCTTGGCAAGACTATGAGTGTGAAGATCTTGAGTGGTGGGCCATGGTTCAGAGGGTACAGTTAAGGGATAAGAGGGAAGATGTGTACCAGGACCCATTTAAATGTTTGTTAAAAGTACACTTCCCCAGAACCCACCTCTGATCTATATTGTCAGAATCTCTGGGAATGGAACCCTGGAATCTACCTTACAGAGAACCCCCCACTGCCACCAAGCTAGAAATCTTCTCATAGCTATCAATGCATAAATAATCAATACAGGCCTTCTGCAAAGTAAAACAAAAGATGCAAACCAAGTCCTGTATATTAAAACTCTTCTGTCCATTTGCTCAGTTTGATTCAGTGTGCCATGATTTCTTCGTGTGCTAGCCTGATGGGTCAAGTTCTTTATTTTGTATCTGGTCTGTGCACTATTACTATCAGAAAAAGGGCTGACTTGAGTCTCATTTGAAATGTCTGCCTCTATCTAGGTCATAAAAGTCAGGCACGACCTTTAAGTACTTCATATTTCCTTAAAAATATGTCAGTGTTATGTACATGCTTATGTCACCAGTGGACTTATATATCATCTTTCAGGCTGGATATAAAACTGCATGTACTTTTCCCTCCTATAATGACGTAGAAAAATAAATATTTAAAAATAGAATTCATTTCTCACATTAGATATGTAGGCACATATGGACGTTAAAAAATGGTGTGGTTTTCTTCTCACAAGAAGAGAAAAAATATAGGAAAGTGAAAAGAAAGAGTCAATTGAATAAAAGGAGAGAAAAAAAAATTCTGGGAATGTACTGTTCCCAGTTCAATGTTCTCAGCCAGTAATTGAGCATTATAATTGTTATTACAACAGCAACACTTCAGGCAAGGCCTGGAGTCACTGATCAGCTAAGAGGGGCAGCAGTGAGTGAGTCCCATCACCAGAACAACAGTTTCAGTGGAGGAGAGCAACATACTCTGTACTTCCTATGGAGTGAAGCCTAAAATATTTAGATCGTGTCCTCTTTTTAAAATTTTACAGATGTTCAAAATTAGAGACAAATATGTATTTATAAGATTATATGGAGAAGGAGCTGTTTAGTCAGAGCAGATTTAATGCAAAATAGAACAAAATTAGTTCGACTTTTGTTTTCTTTTAAACTTGCCTCTCAGACAAGTATAGAAAAGAGAGTCAAGTAAAGATTATCCGTGTTGGTGCAACACATATTGTTTTCCTTGTTAGTGTCTATCACTTCTCTATACTATACCCCTTTCATGTCTATATTTTAGATCTACAGAATCCAGCTCGCTTATGACCCATGATATTCCTAAGTTTAACTAAAAAATAGAAGCACTGAGCTGAGCATAAAAACAGGAAGTTTGATCTCAGGAGATTTTCTTCTAGCACATGAGATTCTGTTTTCTGATTCATAAAGATTTATGTACTATTACATGAAGTAGCTCAAATTTCAGTGTGGCCAGTGCCTCAAAACTAGATGCTAATGTTATTCTTAACTAAAAGAATAGCAAGCTACTCCAGGAGTAGAATTATTAACATAACTATCCTGTCATTTACTGAATGAAATACTGAATGAGGGAAAAGCCTCTGTTAATTATACTATAAATAAACATTTACCATTTCAGAGCTTTAAATAATGCAACAGGGAAAAATTTACATAGACTAAAACCTGTTTCTACTGTTGACTGGATCAGCACTTTGTAACGTTGCCAGGCAGTGGACCAGTGCGCTTACAGAAAAATCAAATTTAACTGCGTAAGTTAAACAGATGAAAACAAAACAAACTTAGACAAGTAAAGATCGGGAAATGATTTATTTTTATTGCCCACATCATAACCGAGCCAAAATTTATTTAAATTAGGGAAGTTTCTGAGGCACCTGGGTGGCACATAGGTTGGGCATCCGACTGTTGATATCGGCTCAGGTTGTGGTCTCGGTGTCATGGGATGGAGCCCTGCATCAGGTTCTACACTCAGTGCAGAGTCTGCTGAAGATTCTTTCTCCTTCTCCCTCTGCCCCTACCTCCCATGCATTTGCACTCTTTCTCTCTCTCTAGAATAAAATAAATAAATCTTGAAAAAAAATTATTCTAGCTTCTTTTATATTATGCTAAATGAAAAACAACAGCCACCTTCCTAACGATTGCTTCATCTGAGATGGGAAATGAGCATTAAGTGATTAATGCAATGGCCAACAGTGAAGAATGAATAACCTCATTATCTCTGCAGACTACTCTTTTCCTTGTAATGTTTTATTTCTTTAAATAGATAACACAGGTGCATTTAATAATGAGAAAGTAAATACAGTCATGACTTATTGTTTTTCTCAGACTACCAGAACTGATGGTTAAATGGAGGCACAAATGTGGATTGAGGATTGGCACTGCTTTTCAAGTTTGCTAATCTTTGGAGAAGACTAATACTTGTTAATACAGTTTTTGATAAAGATTAACCATTGAAAATGGGGTTAAATTAAAGGAAATCAATTTTTAACAGGTTTAATCAATGGTTTACAAAGATATTTCTAAGAATGGAAACTGGACTGGACTAATAACAGGTTTTTTAAAAATCTTATTTTAAGGCAATGGCATAACGTGTTTTAAAAATGCTTAAACTACGTAAGAACTTTATTTTCCATGTGTGCATGTAAGTGTGTGTGAGGAGGGGATATAGTTCTGGGATACTTATGTACTATAGTTTTTCATTTGACTTAGTTGCTAAAAGGTATTCTTAAATTCCCTGAAGTAATGATAAATCAGTAGTGGTTTTGTCCCCCAGAGGACATTTGGCAATGTCTAGAGACATTTTTGGTTGTCATAATTAGGGGCGAGGGGCCTAGTGGCATCAAGAGAATGGATCAAAGTTACCAAATATCTTACAGTACAGTGGTCAAGCTCCCAGAGCAAAGAGTTATCTCACCCAAAGTGTCAACCATGCCAAGCTTCAGAAACCCTGCCCTAAACCTTTAACTTCTACCTTCCTCTCTGGAGGAGCATAACTAAATTTTTAGTTCAGAGAAAAGCAATTTTCAGTGGAACACAAAATGTTGCTTCTCAGTAGTGCCTCTCTTCCTCAGCAGTGCTGGACGAAGAATGCATTTATACCGGTTAATGTGAATCCAGAATAAAATAAAGGCAAGTCATCATTTCAAGATAAAATGACTAAGAAGAAACTTCAATAGCCCTAAATGTTTTATTGCTTTTTTTTCTTTCTGTGACAATAAACATCATATTTATGCTTACTTTCTGTTTTGCTAGGTGTGAAGATAGAATTCTAATGAGCCATCAAATATCATAAAAGAGGAGTGAAAACAAGCTTCTGGCTTAAAGGTCCACTGCCTGCTCATATAAGGTCCTCCATTCACTCTGGCAGTCTCTATAAAACAAATGAGCTGTAGAGAAATGCTTTTTCTGGCAGTGTACCTATAACTTAAAATATTTCTCACCAGGAAAATAATAAACCACACACTCTCACTCACACACACACACACACACACACCCCACCATCACCACCACCACCACCAATTCTGTTATTCTGTTGGCTAAAAAGGCAGAGCAGATGCATTTCAAAGTACATAGTAATATATTCTGTTATTAAATTATTTTAAGCATATAAATCCAGAGAACAAAAAATGAAGAATACAGGACTTCAACATGTCCAAATGTCAAAAAAATTTCAATAAATGACTATAAAATATGAGCTCGGTATATGTCACATCCAGCTAAGATATCACAGTTTTTCATTTTGGTAACACTCTAGTCTTTGTCTTTCCATTGTTCTATTTTAAAACAAACAAAACAAAAGAAAAAAATTCTGTTAAAACTCAGTAGTTTCCTTTTTCTCTTCGATACATGTCCTTCAGTCAGTAGGCACACCCAGATGACTTAAAAATATATTATCCCAGCATAGATCTCTTTTCTGGGGTCCAGATCCAAATATTCAACTGTCTATTTGGCATCTCCTCTTATACTGACCACAAATTACCTCCCCTCTTATTCTTGCTATCTCCCTGTACTTGAATCTATACATCTGATGTATTGCCAACTTTCCATCTTTACTTCCTCCATTAAGATCCAAAATGTTACAATAGGAATTCCTGAAATACTTTCCTAACAGGTTGTCACACATTTTCTTCAGACTCCCCTAATCTGTGAGGAAAATCTGATCACATCAGCTTTTCCATAAAACAGATTAATAGTCTCTTAGCTGTTTTAGAAAAACTCTTTAATATGGTCTCAGAGCCTTCACTTGTTCTGGAAACAAAATCCAGTTTCATGTCAAACCACTCTTTCCCTGTTTCCTGAATTGTAGCTACAATGGCCTTTCACCTGCATTTCTCCTTCTCTGTCCTACCACAGGACTTTGAACATGCTGGTTTTGTCTACAGAGAATGTTTTTTCTTTTGTCACCTGGTTTCCCCTATTCAGCCCTTCCAATTCCATCAGAAGTGTCATTTATTTTTTTATACCTTAAATATATACATTTTTATTTTAAAATATATAAATAAATAAAAATAAACACAAAGAATGTTTTTTCTTTTATCACCTGGTTTCCCCTATTCATCCCTTCCAATTTCATCAGAAGTGTTATTTATTTTTTTATATCTTAAATATATACATTTTTATTTAAAAATATATAAATAAATAAAAATACACAAATATTTTCATTTAAAAGAAAAAAAAAAGTGAAATGTTATTCCTTTAGAGAAATTTTCCCAGAGCCCTTGACAAGCCAAATCTCTGAAATACTCCCAGAGCTCCACGTTTCTGGCTTTCCTAGCTGCCAGATATGGTTGCAGTTTTAGGTTTGTGGAATTGCCCTATGTCTCTTTTCCTTGTAAGAATATCAGAGAGGACAGGGAACATATCTGGTTTTGCTCTGTATTAGACCTGCAGGTCGTACAGCAGTGTTTGGTACCTAATGCATCATCAATAACTATTTTCCAAATAAATAGATGGACATTCAAGTGATACCTTAAATTAAGAATGATAAAAATAAACTATTTGAGATGTTGATCCTAAGTTCTGAAGCAATGACACATTATGGGGAAAGACACATTATTCTAACAATGGTATTAAAGGCCAGTGCTTGAAAATTATTTTTTAAAAAATCCATAATGGCTTGACACTAATAACAAGCTCTCACGGGACCCTTATTATACTATATAGATTATTTTATTTAATTTTCCTAACTGCTCTATGAGACAAATGGCATTATTCCCACTTCAAATATAAGAAAACTGGGCTTGGGAAGGTTAAATAATTTGCCCAGGGTCTAACAAAATATAAATGGTACCTCTGAGATTTGAAGGGAGGACAGTGCTGCCTGGGTGGCTCAGTCGGTTAAGCATCTGTCTTCAGCTCAGGTCATGATCTCAGGGTCCTGGGATTAAGCCCTGTGTTCAGCTCCCTGCTCATAGGGGAGTCTTCTTCTCCCTCTGCCCCTTCTGCCTAACCCCTTGTGCTCGCTCTCTATCGCTCGCTCTCTATCTCTCTACCTCAAATAAAATCTTGAAGAGAAAAATAAAGGACAAGGCATGGTGAGCCTGACCTGAGGGCAGTCATTATAAATAGCTTGGAACACAGGTGCTGAGAAAACATTTAATTGCAGAATTAGTTTTAAGGATAAATACTATTTTTAAGGACAACTTCTGGCTTAAAATGGGATAGATAAAAAACAAAATAGAGCTGCAATTGGCTTGCAGAGTATCTACCACAAAGCAAGTATGGCCTTTCCAATGATTGTATTACCTAAGAAATAAATGAATAAGTCTTGCTTAATTCAGTGAAACTCCAGGTTTTAAGAAGAACCTATTGGGGCCCAATTTTTTTTAAAATTCAATATTGGTTACGCATTGGGTAAATTTCCACATTAATGCATCCCACCACTATGATGCATGAACATTCCATTTACTCGTACCTATTTGCCGCTGATCTCCATAAGATGATGGAAGCAGCAGTTGTGTTTGTATTCCAAATAAATTATTTTTTTCTAGTTCAAATTCCAGCTCTCTGCTCACTTTTAAACAGTGCATAGTCATTTAATGTCTAATTTATTTGGAACTGAGAGAAAGTCGCACTGAAGGCTCTATTTTCTGGGCCCAGTAAAAGTTTGGAAACTATAGATCTCTAAGCATAATAGCAAAATACTGCAGTACTCCCAAGCCAGTAGAGTAAACAGAGAGGGCCTAAGTTTTTTCGTGGAAAATGGAAGATACTGGCAAATTTTCTGGAATCCCACATAACATTACCAATACTGGCAATCTGATAAAGCCTTCACATTTGGGGAGGGGAGGAGGGAATGTCTTAATAATCAAATACTAAACATGACTCACTAAAGGAAGGCCCTAAGGTCCTCAGATATATATTAAGAGCTGAAAAGCAAGTTTGTGCCTGAAAAGAATAACAATATATAATTAAAATGTGGAATAGATCCTCACAATCATGTTGCAGAGGAAAGGCAAGCAGGGCCCCAGAGGTTCAAGGGCAGCATTCTGATTGCATCATAGGGCAACTAAATGTTTACAGAGGAGAGCCTTAGAGGGGAGGTTACAAATGTCACGAAGTGTGTCTTGGATAAGACCCTGAATATCTCTGAGCCTTGGTGTCTTCATCTTTAGAAGACTTGGTTTGCATCAGCACTCTCTAAGACCTGGTCTAGATTTAAAATACCAGGTTTCCTAAATTGTCTGTATGAATGCTACCTGCAAAAGGAGCTAAACCAGGACTCTAGTCAATTTTCTGAGTTCTAATTCACTATAAGCACTGATATTTCCTACAACATTTCATGTTGTAAATCTGTAGATAACAAACATTTTTACAAATCCTCCCTATTATTTCTGGTAGCCCAGTAGAAATAGACCAAGGGAATTCTATTCAGTGAAAATATCTTATTAAGGAGATTTCCTTATATGATTAAAAAGTACATATTAATATTGTTTTTAAGATACCTAAATAGGCACTGGGGCTGAAAGTGTACTAGGAACAAATACTTCATCTACATCCCACCAGTTTAAAATCTTCAGTCGAACAATATGAAATTAGTGATATTCACTTTTGACATAAACAAATCAGTATTTTATATGGTATAAACTATACTAATTTGCTTATGTCTCTTTGTCTTATATATGTTATGTGTTATGTGTATAACACTAATTAAAATGTTAGATGAATCCAATAATATGGCTACCTGTATTTTAACGTTGCCTTCATTACTTAACAGTGAAATATCAAAAATTAAGTAAGTTTCTTATCCAATACGGCATGTCTTGAAGAGGGGCTAAAGTCTTCTCAGACCTAAAAACTTGATATATTCACAGGGAAAAATGTGGAGTGATTTAGGAATGTGTCTTTTATTGTCATTGAGACATAGAATTTGGTTATTTTCATTGTCACTTCAAATACTGAAAAGTTGTCCATGATTTTAAAAGTCAATTGGCAAACTATCAGTCCATACTGAGTTCTGGAAGTTCCTCAGCCTTAACCACATCACACTTCTTACATGTAATTCATGATATATTCCTCAGGCAAGATTCTAGGGGTTTATTGGTTTGTTTGTATTTACCTCTAAGGAGCTGTTTTTCCATCCATCTTCTCCACTTTATTTTTGTTAGGAATTCAAGCAATCAAGTGATCAAGTGATCTAGGGAAACCTGACACTTGGCCAGCCCCAAAGGCATGCATGAGCCCTGATTAGCCAAGATATTCTTGGTAAGTCCCTTCTGGTGCCTGTGATTGACTTAAGAAGGAGACTGGGGGGGAACCATGGTGGAGCTTGTGGGAAAGGTTCATATACCGAAGCACAGAGAGCTTGGTCTATTTTAGGAGATGGTTATATGACGATGTGATATGTGAAGTTATTGCACCCACTTTGTCACCACAACTGGACAAGCTTAACAACAAAAGCCGATATTCTGAAGATGCCAGAACAGAGATGGCCAGATTCAAAAGAATCTGGAGCTGTCCAACTACCTGACCTCTGGATTTGGGTTTAGGTGACATAAGAGCCTTGTGCATTATTTGCTTTAAAGAGGAAATATTCTGACACAGATGAAAACTAAGCTTTGGGGTGCCTGGGTGGCTCAGTGCGTTAAGCCTCTGCCTTTGGCTCAGGTCATGATCTCAGAGTCCTGGGATCAAGCCCCGCATTGGGCTCTCTGCTCAGCAGAGACCCTGCTTCCCCCTGCCCCTCTGCCTACTTGTGATCTTTCTCTCTCTGTCAAATAAATAGATAAAACATATTAAAAAAGAAAGAAAGAAAGACAGAAAACAGGGGCACCTGGGTGGCTCAGTGGGTTAAAGCCTCTGCCTTCAGCTCAGGTCATGATCCCAGGGTCCTGGGATCAAGCCCTGCAATGGGCTCTCTGCTCAGCGGGGAACATGCTTCCCTTCCTCTCTTTGCCTGCCTCTCTGCCTACTTATGATCTCTGTCAAATAAATAAATAAAATCTTAAAAAAAAAAAAAACTATGTCTTAACATCTTCTTGTTGATTTTACTTTTCAAGATTCTAGCAGAATGTAGTATACAACAGAATGTGCAGTTAGCATTCAGAAAATTACTACTGAGTATATGAATGAGAACAGAAGGGACAATTTTTAAGACCATCTCAATATGATAAAGCTAAACCTTTAGTGCAACTGGTTCATGATACTTCCAAAGAAATTGTATATATGCAGAGTATCAACTTAATGAAAAGTTTTTGTGTGTGTGTATGTGTTCCTGTTAATGTGTGTTTGTCTATATTTATATGAAACAGGCAAAAAAGATGGGTAATAAAGAAAAAAGAACCAAGTGAGTTTTTTCCAGGCATTTCTGTCTTGGAAAGATTAAGGTAGGTTAAAAATTTCCCCACTTTTCATGCATATCCCAATGTTTAGTGTGGAAGGCTTAGAAGAGGGAAGGAGAGGGGAAGGGGAAACGATGGAATAAAAGTTCATTTTGGAATCAGAAATTGATTAGCAAGAAGAGTGATTTTAAGCAATTCATTTTTGGAGAAACTGTCATACCCGATAACTTCCCACAGCTTCTTTCATGAATATTATTTTTAGTTGAACTAGTAACATAGGAAACAATTAGACATCATCGCCAACCTTATCATGCATTAACACCAGTGCAAATTAACTCCTACCACTAAAAATACTCCTTCTCTCTGTCAAAATCTGTGAAGGGTATGACTTACTGCACTTAGAGCATAATTGTGTCTCCCTGACTGCATAAAACTGACACATAAAAATCAATATTAATTTAAAAAGATCAAAATAAGACACTGCCATGTTTTAAATTTTTCTGCTCAACACATCTATATTCTTTTCTTCACCCCCCCAAAATACTTCTAATATGAGAACAAAATAAAAATGTATTTCGAAGTCTATAATTAGCATGTCCTACAGAAAGTATAAAATGTATTTGATATATTTTATTTTAAAAATTCATGTATTTAAAAATTTCTCTGTTATTACAAATTTATTTTAATGCAAAAGTAATGGTACACCATATTCTTCTGGTGGTTTTGTAAATATATGCCTTAGCCTGTGAAGTCTCATGATACTTTTTTTTTTCTATTTTTTCTCCATTTTCCTCATGTTATCTATCTTTCCACAGGGCACTGTCAATAAAGAAAATGTTAACAATCCCAGAAAATATTAGCATCACTACTGTTAGCATCTATTTACTCTGGAACCCTAACACTAATCATTTCAAACTGTCTTTCCTGGTCTGGGTTCCAGTTATGCCTTCAAGCCATTACTAAGACCCTAAGTGATGTGAAATAGTTTATCAACATAAAAACTCATTAAAAGGGGCACCTGGGTGGCTCAGTGGGTTAAAGCCTCTGCCTTCGGCTCAGGTCATGGTCCCAGACTCCTGGGATCGAGTCCCGCATTGGGCTCTCTGTTCGGCAGGGAGCCTGCTTCCTCCTCTCTCTCTGCCTGCTTCTCTGCCTATTTGTGATCTCTGTCAAATAAATAATTAAAATCTTTAAGAAAAAAAAACAACTCATTAAAATAATTCGAGTTTTAACAAGCTGGTGTTCCTAAGCAAATGAATATCATGAACTAGTTATATACTACCCAGCAATGAGAAACAAAAGAAAGAAAGAAAGAAAGAGAAAAGAAAGAAAAGAAGGAAATAGAGCTAATCAATACATACTGCTCAATCATCTAGTTTAGGTAATTTTATCATTTATCTGGTCCCATTTTAACAATTTATGCTCAATGTATAGGAAAATGAAGTACAGTTTAAACCTTTTGCTAAATGTCCCAGAAGGAAAGAGATTTACCTTTGAGATTTAAAATGTGTGTGTGAAAAAAAAAAAGTGTGTGTGTATTTGTATACACACACACACGTATTAATATTATATATGATTATTTTGTGTGTATATTATTATATATGAAATATATATTATAAGCATAAGATACATATTAATTTCTGTACTCAAGCCCATGAAGTACATGGGCTCTGCAGTCAGAATGGTCTGATTTGGGTTAGAAACCCAAGCCGAGTAATCATAGGTAAATTACTTAATCCTAAATTCTCAGTGTTCTAATCTGTAAATGGTATAATAACAGTACTTATCTAAAAGGTCCCTTGAGAAGATTAAATGAATGCATAACAAATGGTAAATGCTAAGATTAGAAATAATAATGTTGATAGAATCTTAGATTCACAATCATATAGACAATGATTTCAGCAAATATTCTCCAAAACATTACTTATTTCTACTGTTTTACTCAAGTTGAGAAGATTTAATTTTCTGAGCTCAGTAGACAGACACAAGATCCCCTAATTAGGTAGTGGCATAGACTGGATAAGACAAGAGACCCTGTTCAAGGTCACTAGAATTTGCTGTAGCACATTTCAAAATTGTAGCAGAAAAATACAAAATCAAAACAAAACAGCGTAAGTAAAGACAGTGATTTCCAAAGTAATACTGATATTTTCATTATGGAAAGAGATGGCAAACACAATTACAACATTTAAATATCCTTGAAAAGGGTGTGTTTCCTCTTCCATGACAGAGCTTGCTTTACTTAGGTGGTCTGGTGTTTGAACTTGAGTTTAAGTAGTCTCTACCTCCTGTTTTTGCTATCACTTTTTGCAATTTAAATCTGAATGCTCTCATTTCCTTCCAAAGATCAGTGAGTTTGAAGTCACTGAAATTTAAAAATCACATACTCTATTAACCGAATAAATAAGGAATTGCTAATAGAGGGAGGTAAACTTAAATCTAGCAGACTGGTCAGTATTTTTTGTCAAAAAAATTTCAAATTAGACCATTTCCTGGTTCAGTAGTTTAAGTTAGCTGGGAAATGGGGAAGTGAAGTTTGGGCAATTTTTGAAAAGGGGGGCAACATTTCATGAGCATTAAATACATAGCAGATTTAATGCCAAGCATTTTCCGTATCAATTCTTTTTTCTGAAAACACAATGAGAATGGCAATTGCAGATAAAACAAAAAACTAAAAACTGGACTATGAGTTCATTTGACAAGTGACAGAAGATGTTAAAAAAAAATCTGAACCTGTCTAATTGATTCAATTGTCGCATGATCTTTAAAAAGTTCACTACAGACCCATCTTTCGCTTTTGGTCCTTATTGATAACCTTAAAATTCCCTTTGGTGTTAAATACTAATCTACCTTGAACAAGAGTACAGAAATGACTACAAATTTCCAGGGATTTACACCTTTGTAAGAAAATGCAGATTAATAAAAACAGCAACAATTTCTTCCCTCACAGAAATGTCATTAGCTCACTAGTCCTGGACCTAATTTTAACTGAAGATTACCCTTACACCAGAGCCAAAACAAAACCAGAGTCTTCATAAACACTATAACTGTGGGGGGCTGGTATTGTCATGCACACTGAGTCTTTTCTTCTACATGTAATTTCTGTTTTCACATCTTCTGAGAACATGTATGTACCATTCAAAACCTAAACTATGCAATTTAGAAGATACTACTTATAAAAGATAAACTATGTTTTTGTAGTTAGAACTATTTAATATCTCTGTACTAAAAAAAGCAATAATAATATTAATGCTATTGTACTTAGTTTCAAGTACTTTGATTAAAACAGAATAACATTTAATAATGAATCTAGGAAGATAATATATATAAAGCAAGAAATATCCAATCTGGAAAGAAAAAAAAAAGTATGCAACATTTAAGAGCACAGGAAACCTTGGAGATTTTTCTCACAGGTGTTCATATCCCCAAATAAGAATAACCAACAAGATACACTAGGAAATATTTTATTTCAAATAATAGTAACAATAATACTAGAGGACAACATTATTGATAATCACAGGTATTTTTGCTGAGACTCTATTAAATGTGAAGCATTAGACTTAGCACTTGCCATACATTTCTACTGACCTTTATAAAACCCGTTATCCCCATTTTGCATGTGAGTAGATTAAGGTCCAGACTAGTTACATGACTTCTTTTTTTTTTTTTTAAAGATTTTTATTTATTTATTTGACAGACAGAGATCACAAGTAGGCAGAGAGGCAGGCAGAGAGAGAGGAAGGGAAGCAGGCTTCCTGCTGAGCAGAGAGCCCGATGTGGGGCTCGATCCCAGGACCCTGGGATCATGACCTGAGCTGAAGGCAGAGACTTTAACCCAGTGAACCATCCAGGTGCCCCTAGTTACATGACTTCTTTAAAGCAAAATCCAAGGAGAGAGATGTTGCCTATTTAATTGTCTTGCTCTGAGCTTTAGATTATGAACATATATGCAAGTAGCATGATTATAGTTATGAAACGGAAAAAAATGTTCTTCTTTTCTTGCAAAAATACATGCTTAGCAAAGAATGTCAAAGGCAGCATGGAGTAGAGCAGGATACAATGAATATGCTTTTAAAATTATAGTAATAAAAGCATACAAAGGAATTGTTCCTGAATCAAAGAGGTTTAATTAAATTGTAATTTTCTGACTGAATCACTTGCTATTTCTCTATCCATTGCTTCATGATTCATGCATCACATCCTGTCCTCTAAATGAAAAGCAACTATGGGCAGGCAGGCACGCCCCAACTGAATATGTGGCTGGAAGGCATGAAACATCCTGGTTAATTAGACAGCCTTCAGAATCTAACCAGCCTGGTGAAATCCTAGCTCCATCCCTAGCTAGCTAGGCAACTTTGGGCAAGATACTTAATCCCCCTAAATCTTTGTTACTCATCCATAAAATGAAGTTGATAATGGTACCTACATAAAACTGTTATTATTAGGATTAAATAAGATAATATAAGTGAAGAGTCAACCCAGTGCATGGTCCCTGGTAAGTGCACAGTAAATCATAGATATTTCACATTTACAGTTGCCCCTCTGGAATTCAAAAGGAACTGCCTTAACTTTTTCCTCCACAGGTGCCACTGCTAAGTGCCTTCTGTTTGCTTAATTTCTTTTCCTTCATTTTTCTCTATTAGGAAACTTAAATCTAATTTGAACATGGCTTTCCTCTTTCTGTCTTGCCTATCACGTCTGAATTCACCACAGGGTTAACAGAAGGTGGCAGAAAGTATGATAGTAGGATAGTAAGAAACACCTAGGCAGGAAGATAGGCTCTCTCCTCCTTCTCACTGATAAAGGCCAGCCTCCTCTCTACTCAGATCAGAGGAGCATCCTCTGATCTTGACTTGAAGCTAAGGAAATTCCATTCTATCTTCAGAGTGAGGACATTTTTTCCCTGGCAAAGTTGTATTTCTAAATCAACTTCACCATAGAGGTGTCTGGATGGTTCAGTCGGTAAAAGGTGAAGCATCTGATTCTTGATTCCAGCTCAGGTCATGTTCTCAGGGTCATGAGATCCAGGCTGGGCTCCATACTCAGTGTGTGGGGGGGGGGGTGGTGGTAAGGGGTAGGGGTTGGGGATGGCTGTTTGAGATTCACTTTCTCCCTCTGCCCCTCCCTCCTATCTGAAATAAATAAATAAATCTTAAAAGAAATAAATCAACTTTGCCACAGACAAACTGATATGCAAAGTTGCAAAGTTCTGTGGTCGTTGTACAATACAAACTACCTCAGGGACATTAAGGGTTCTCTAAGAGATCACTGGCCTGAAGAACAAAAGACAAAGTATACTATTGTACCAGTAAAAAAAAAAAATGATGTGAGTTTCAAGCAACCAGTTCATAAAAGCACTTTTGAAACAAACCATTCAGAGACTGGGGGCTGGCTTTCCTTTTTCTGTTATTGATGGCTGGGCCTTCACTGGTCACTAGAGGGTTTTTATGCATCCTCTCTCTTATCAAAGGTTTTCACTGCTCAGTTCTGAAATTAGGATACATTTCAAGGGCAAGAGCATATTCCCCACTCCTACAGTATCTGCAGAGAAAGCGTCTAGAAATGAAAAAGACCATTTCAAGAGCTGATCAATATCCTGTTTTAGAAGATAGATGAGGGCAGTGGGTTGGAAGCAGAATTTAAAAAAAAAAAAAAAGGAGATATGGGGAATAGCTGAACACTCCATAGTTAGCTTCCTTAATCCATTTGGGGTGGCCAAAGACTGTTCACATTTTTTGAGAGCAAGGAGAGTAGACTCCAGGAAATGTATCCATGAATACAAATGAACCCAACCAGTAGACTTCCCATATATGCTTTTTGTTTCAGAGTACATTATCAGATTAAGCAAGACAGAGACTGGCATTAGAGTATAACTTTGATACACACGCGTATACAATAGGTCATTTACACTCACGTGAATCAGAAAAAGATAATCATTGCTCAGAAGTGGCTTTGCAATCAGGTCACTGACTTCTAGTTAGTTTTTCTGAAGAACTTCTTCCTTGATGTTAATTTTACTTCATACATTCTTGGCAGTAGGGATAGCAGTTAAGAGAATAAGGCAAATGGGAGGGCAGCAAGGGAACAGAGACTGTTTATACCTGGAGTAATGTCCTTCAACTCCCACAGATTTCTCTGTGGATGTGTGGTGGGAACAGACTTCTCCCTTTTTATTTAATTTTTATCTTTTTCTTGGCACAATGTAATCGACAATGTTAGATTATTTTCCTTTTTTAAAAAGATTTTATTTATTTGAGAGAAAGAGAGGGAGAGAGCACGAGCTGGAGGTGGGGTCAGAGGAAGAAGCAGACTCCCTGCAGAGCAGGGAGCCCAATGCGGGACTCAATTCTGGGACTCCAGGTCATGACCTAAGCCAAAGGCAGTTGTTTAACAAACTGAACCACCCTGGCATCCCTGTCTGCTGGATTCTTGAAGGTTTCATCTCCTACCCTGGTCTTCCTTTAATTCTGTTTCATCACCCAAGCCAATCTAGATGGTGGAATTCCAAGTTTGATTTAGACAACAAAGACATGAGGCCATATCTAACATATCTTGTCTTCTCTTCTAACAGACTTACTAACTCTTCTTGAGGCAGGTCAAGATTCTCCTTTTCTTTGGTAATTTTCTCTACTTCAACATTCATGAAAAGGCTTTTCTACATAGGTCGCAACAACAAGACAAACACCTCCATGTGCTAATCTGCTAATCCCTAATGGTGTATTATTTTATTTAATCCTATGAACAAATAGCTGGCGCCGTGTAACAGATGAGGAGACTAAAGTAAAGGTGGCTGACAACCTCACACAAGACTTCTAGTTAGGAGGAGGAGCATCTGGCATGTGAACCGAAAGAGTCTGTCTCATCAGCAGTGGCCTGGCTACTGCTGAACACCATTACCTCTGCTATGACCACTAACAGTCTGCTTTTTTGAGCTGTATCTACTAGACACCAGACACATTAAGGATTTCATAAGCATCATTTCACTTAATTTTCAAAATAACATAATCGGGTAGGCATTGTCCCCACTGACAGATAAAGGAATAGAGGTTTGGTAGGTGCCGGGTTGTCAGAGGTCACACATTAATTTAGTAAGTAATGCACCCAAGCCTGGAACCAATGTTTCTCTGATTTGAAAGGCATCCCATTCTTGCCCTCTGTAATGATCCCACCCAACTACCCCTGAAAATACCTTACTCCTCCTTTAGCACACTGTGCAGTTTGGATGCGTTTAAATGGCAATTGTGATTATGCATCACTGCACTGCTAATATCTCCATGAATAAAAGTCTACTTGATTTTCATTTAACCTCAAAAGGATCTGATTACCAAATAACCATTGAAGAATTATTGGCAATTATGTTCTGTAATTATGGCTCCTGTTAATGTCATTAGTGTGCAGCCTTTCATATTTAGTCCTATTAATTAATCCCCATAAGCACAGAAAGTTATAATCAATACAACAAAGGCTTCATGGTAAATTATAAATAATCCCCAAATCCCTCAGACAGTTTTCAAGGCTCTTTCTGTTTTCTTGGTTAGGACACATTTAGTTTGGGGGCTGGAAGAGTCTATGGTAACTGATAGCTCCTCACCCAGAATCACCTATATCACTAATGTACCTAATTAGGCAAATGCTTAAAATTGGAGTCCCAACTGCCACGAACAACTACAAATTCCTATAGGGCAATAAAAATAATTAACACTTGAGTCAAGAGATGCCCCAAATCAGATACACAACTTTTCAACTCTCAGAGCAATATATTGCTTCAGATAACACCTATTGTCAGTGAATGTCTGGATTCGGTTTTGCAGGAGTTGAATACAGCAAGCGTGTCTAATCTTGAAAGTCCAACAAAGAAAGATTCCTGATGGCTCAATCTCACAGACAAGCAAAATGAACAGGCATACGGACAGTGATGCTAGAAATGAATCTTTTATGAAAAACTGGTCTTTGAATCTTATGTTTTCAAAATCTCCCAATCTAGCCTCAGATTTTCTTCCATACATTTTATCAAAGATCCATGTCAGTACACACTGATTTTTTAATGGTTTTTAAAATGGTTATGTTTACATATTCCTCTGAGAAAACTACTGCTATAGTTGTCCAAAGACACAACATGATGCCTCAGAAGTGGTCCATTTCAAGAAGAGGTGTCATGACAATCCATTCTGCATCATTGAAAACTAAACCAGTTGGCTTCTGAGGCCCTGACCTGTGCTAGAAATTCTAGAATTCCATGAATCCCATTATTTTCGCTATATTGGAAAAAGGTCAGAACCTATTCCCTCTTGGCATCCCACGTCCTTTCCTGATTCCATTCCTATACTGGATGATTTCCCAGGAATTAGTGCATAACCCTCAGCAGCTGCCTGGCCTCAGAAACAATCTGAGAGGAAGAAACAGAGGTTCGGAATAAATAAAACTCTATCAGAGCATCAGTATAACAGAGAACATGGTCCTTGTTTAATAACTCAAAAAGAAAAACACTATGAAAATTTTAGATTGCAATCCATTAGCTGGTTTCTTTAGATAAATAACTGTTACTGGCCATTTAGAAAAATTAGTCTGTAAAGTTATAATATTTAAGATGTGGAAATAACCTAAAGGTCACCGGAAGCCACCTTCCATTTCACAAAAGAGGGAGTTGGGATTCAGAAAAGGTAAGAACTTGTCCAAGGGGACCCAGTAAAATGATGGTTAAAGTAAATGGAACAGAGACATCTTAATGTTGTCACCTGCCACCACTCTCAAACTAAATGGTTAGTTCATTTTTAAAAGTTTATAAGAGACAGTGATAACACACACAATCTTAGATTTATGATTTTAAAATGCTAGATTCCATCCTAACAACACCAACACAGTCATCCTTAATCCTAATTCTCCATCTTGTCGATATGCAGAATTAAGGGAATGTGACCTAAAATGCCACCCACACATGTGGTCAGATCTTACCCAGCACTGAAGTCCATATTCTAAAGTCAGTTTTACATAAACTAAAATAATAATAATAATAATAATAAATGATAATAATAGATGATAATGGCAGGAAGATACACTATTTTCTGACAGAACCTTTTGCATAATATTGGGAGTCCTTATCTAACCTGTAGTCATTTTTTAAAAATTCATTTTTAGTGGCTTCCAGAGTGTTTCACTTTATTTTTTATTTGTATTGCTACTACTAATTAAAAAAATTAAAAATTCACATCAAATCTGACTGCTATTTTCTTGTGGATAGCTCACTAGATGTTGAGAAACAGAGAAAAGGGGCTAAGGAAGGGAAGAAAGGGAACACCAAAACATTTGTCCCCTGCCAGGATCGGCAGTGTTTGTCTAACACTACCACCAAAATTCCTACACAAGCGGTTCTTCTAACTACCACCAAAGCACTGAAACAAGTTAGTCTAAACGAATGAATCTTCTTGAAATGAAAAACAATCCTCACCTTTCTAGTTTCAAAGGAAATAAATAAACGTTCAGAATACCACACTCTGACATTCTCCACAACTCTGCCTATTAAAGCAAAATATGTAGAGGACCATATTCCTTCATATATAAGGCCATGTCATCAGCTCTTTCTCTGCTCTATATACTCTTTTTTTAATAGGTTGCTATACATTAAGAACAAATTTTAAGAAAATAAGACAAAACAATACATTCTGATTTAGGAAAGAGTGGAACAGAGTCAGGAAGGCCCAGGAAGTAACTAAGGTCTACCTTAAGGTTCTGAAAGACAGGTCACTTGTGCAAAGCTGGGCCTGTAATGGCCATGCAGGTTTGGGAGGTAATGTTTCTTGTGAGCTGTTTAATCACATTAATCACACTCACAGAACTGTTCTCTCGTTTGAGTAAATAAGAGCTTACTACCTGAATAGTGAGTCCATTAGACACTATTGTACACATTTGCAATTGTGAACAGAGAAGTGCCTTTGTGCTTTCCTTTGAAGGTAGGTTTGAGGTCGCAAAGTACACTCTCTTGAAAAGAGAAAGAATTCTCTAGGGCTTGATTCCATCTTACCCCAGAGTAAAGCTTGTACAGACACAATAAAATTCCAAGCTATGGCAGTAGAACCTAGTGTCTGTGTAAGTAAGACTGTCTTGCCTAGGAATTAACAAAGCTCCCTAGCAAGCATGCAGAAGGCTGCAAATCCCAGGTCAGAAACAGGAGCCATCCCACATAACACCTTTTGTAGGTACAACGCTTGGTTCGGCATGTGGTTGGTGCTCCTTGAGTGAGCAAAGGGGTGGAAAGGTGTGCATAGTCCTCAGCTTTAATGAGAGCTCTAGCCTGAGAGAGTAGAAGCATCTCTGTTCAGCTTTCTAACAGCCGACTTGCCCTTGGCCAGGAAAGAGAGAGAAAAATAAACATACAATTAAATGAGCCATCTTCCAGGCAAAAGCTGAACTTACAACATGACTCATTTAAGCAAAACTTTCCACAGGTGTCACTTCTCCAGGATGCTTAAGAAGAGTCCATCAGACCGCTTCTGGAAAACTGAAGGCTAACGTCTCCCACACCGCATATCACCCAGAGTGGTGTCAGGCAAATAGTAAGAACCAGGAAACAGCTACTGAATTGAAATGAAACCCAGTGTGCCTACTTCAGAACAGTTTACCCTGAGCACAGAATCTCTTAACGTGCTAATTTATATACAGCTTGTTTAAAATGTTGATTCAGACTCAAACAGCCTCTTTTAGCATTGTTAGTTTTAATCCAGTTGAACTACTTTTAAATAAGCCAAGGAAATAAATTCAGATAAATAAACAATAGGTAAAAGAGCCTCCAAATCCACAAGAAACGACAACTCTTTGGTTTGTCGATCATCTCCACTTGTACAATTATTTTGTTCCTCCAAGGTTCACAATGCTTAGACCTTCTAATACCGCACAGGGTATTAACCTCTGCCAATGGAAATAAAACTATAATTGATTTGGTTCTGTGATTATTTAACATATAAACATGTGCTCATTGAGAAAAATGATGTCTGGACAACTGACATTGCATTTCTGCCAAAGACCAAGCTGATGTTCATAAAATCTTACTGGAGAGCACCCAATGCTAACTATAGGATTTCAAACTGCTGATTTGCAGAGATGAATCACAAAGCAATCTACACTGTGTGGCTAATCAGAATTCTCATCCTTACCCATGCTCTGAAAAGAAGCCTAAATTTTTTATTTGGAAGCCACCCTGGAAAGCTTTCATTAATTTACATTTCAGAACAGATTTCTCCCCATTATGTGTATTCAACTAAAGGCCTATTAAACACAACACCATGATAAAAGTGAACAAATAGCAGGTTTTTTCAAGGCATCCATTTTATTTTATTCCAGAATCCAGAGGCACTGAAAATTCAGGGATGGCTGCAATATGTAGAATGCTTGGAAGACTAGAAAGAATTAGTCATAATTTAGTGATCTCTAAGCCTCTACAATTTGTTTGCAACACAAATGAGTCCATGTTCCTTAAAACTGCCCCCAAATTAAGGAATGTAATAGTTGATAATGAGATGTATTTAATTTTAAGATTTTATTTATTTATTTGACAGAGAGAGAGAGAGAGAGAGCGAGCACAGGCAGGCAGAAGCAGAGGGAGAAGCGACTCCCTGCCAAGCAAGGAGCCCTATGTGGGACTTGATCCCAGCACTGGGATCATGACCCGAGCCGAGGGCAGCCACTTAACCAACTGAGCCACCCAGGCATCCCGAGATGTATTTAATTTTAATTTAAAAGTCATCTTGGTACACTTATCATAGAAATGCTATTTAACTGAATCCTATTACAATGTACACAGTTTATTATACTTCATCAGAGGAAAAATATACATATTCCAAAACTTGCATTATTTTATCTAGGTGTTAATTTACATGTTTGTTTATAGGTTTAATATTATCTTAGCTTTCTGAAATATTTGTAAAATTTTTCCCTCTACTTTTAATATTTTAAGGAAAAAATTTTAATAGGGTTTTCAAGATAGCTAAGATTGTAGAGCAAAAATAAGATATATTAAAATAAGGCTGAAACGGTATAATCTCATTATGTTATATCCGCACAGGAAAAGAACAGGTTTTGAGGACATCGCAAATGGGAAGTAAACGTATTGAGCATGGTGAATAGGGAAGGCTCCCAGCAAAAACAAACAAAATGCTGCACTGCCTCTCCATTATGGCCAACACAAAAGGAGAAAAGGGAATGACAGCATTATGGCAGTCTACAAATAACTAATCACTCCCGTGCACATCTTGATTTTCAGTCCCGCCTGGCAGCGGACGCTCAGGGACTCTGTCACCTGCTTACACACCAGACTCACATGATGTACTCTAATTATTATAGCATTATTATGACCATTTCCAGTTATTTTTTCTTAAATCTCTTCTGAAGCTGTAACAAGAAGAGATAGCCTGAATAGGGAAGGAAACAAGTACCCAGACAGGTTAAAGTAGGAAAAACTGAATGTTTTCAGGCAACCTTAGAAGAGTGCTTAGTAGGGGAACAAAAAGAATAAAATGATTATATCATGTTCCATGCACTCTGACAAGTTAATCCCTAAGTGGGAGAATTTTTCCAGCTGCAAATTTTTGAGTATAAAGTGTGACTGACAAGCCACAAACATAAATTAGTGAAACCAAAAGGAAGTCATTCGGTAGCTCATTATTTTACCATTTTCCACATTTCAATAAATTCATGATGACAAATTGGGTTTTAGGGAGAATTCCTAGAAGTATTAATGTACTAGTTTAATTGAAAAATAGAATACTATTACAGGAAAATACATGGTTTTGATAAACATATTAAATTCGGATATACCATAAAAGAAAATGGGTAGGTGATTCATTCACTATTCAATTGAGATTTCCTAGATTATGTAAAAAGAACCTGTTCCCTTTAAAAGACAAAGGAAATGTCATTTAGTGATTTGGTAATCAGGCCAGTTTGTGGGATCACTGATCTTCTGATTAGATATTGATCTCATTTCTATGTGATTTTACTATTACAGTATGATCTTAGTTTATCTTACTTACACATATATTCTCCTATTATTTATTAAAATAAGTTTAGAGCTAACAACATAGTATTACACACTTAAAAATCTCTTCAGAGGGTAGATCTAATAGCAAGTATTCTTACCACAATAAAATAAGATAAATGACCAGAAAAAAATTTTACAGTAAATTTATAGAAGACTAAATTCAGCATCCCACACTTACTAATACAAAGGGAAATGAAGAATCAATTGTTTTTTCTTTCCCCGCAAGCCCCGCAACCAATCAACTCCTTGCCCTCAAAGATATCAGAATTTTCTGTATGTCATATAAAATGGCATAGGATATGAATTATCGGAAAATTTCCTCCAATATCTAATTCACTTTATAATATGAACACAGCCTGTACTTATCACCATAAATTCAAAGGGAAATGCTTAAAATATACATCAGGCTAGCGTAATCTAATGCTTTGCTGTGGTTCCATTTCAAGAGTGAATATCAAGATGTAGTCCACTGTGCCGAAAGCCTCTAGCTTTCCAAAAATTGAAAGACTTTGCCAATAAATCACAACTGTTTTACCATATGCCTCTTTGTTCTGCCAAGCATTACCAGCCTGTTCTACTTTTAAGCAAATTTCATTATATTATAGCTCAGAGCAATGCTCATTAAAAAGTATTACTGAAAAATGTCAAGTTGTTTTTATATAGAAACTGGAATTTATTTTCTACTGAAAGTCAGATATTTATTGAACACAAGACATTTTTAAAACGTTGATCTCATTTTACAAGTCACTTCAAAAATTGTCAGTCTCTACCTTGATTGTGAGGATTCCAGTTGCCATACAATGGTTCTCTGAAGTACTTTCTGTCTTGTACCAGGTAACTTTCACTACTATTTCCCGTGTGTGCAGATTAACCATTACTTTTTTGGAAATGATCTCGTCTCATTATCTGTGGAAAATCTCTTTCCTGTTTCTTCACACTCGCATTCATCCTCTTCTTGATCGATCTGCCTATTTTCCTGACTTCCAGCCAGAGCCTAATAATGACCCACTGTAACTATATTTTAGGTGACTATACAATTCATTGCAGCTCTATTCACTTTAGATAATATGATAAGGTCCAAATAAAACTAGCCTAGAAATCTCACCTCCTCCACTTTTAGATTTGTGACCTTCAGTAAGACTTTGGAATCTCAGCTTCCTTGTTTGTAAAATCAGTGACTATATATCCTATCCTGCTTTTTGAGTCCAGTTTGTGAGCAAGAAATTCAGTAATACATGTTCAAACATTATGTAACTGATTTACCACAAGCCAAACACAAAATCAGAGCTTCACTTGGAAGCTACTTCTTTTCCTAAGGAACTATTTTTCTTTCTCTTCAGATAGCAAAACTCACTGGCTGTTAACAACCTGTGTTCAAGAATGACAAGATTAATCTTCACTACCTACCGTAACTAAGTTTAGCATTGATTCTAATTCCAATGAAGATTCACAAAATGTTGGACCTTAAAAAAAAAAAAAAAAAGCAAACCACTTTTGCTTCCTCTAAGGAGAAAGAATGTTTTCAATCCCCTGAGGAAAATCAGATATATTCAAACTGGGCCACACTATACATGTAAACTAACAATAAAAACAACAATAAAAAAATAATTGTTACTAATGCAGTTATTCTTGAATTCTAGGTCAAATTACTCTCTGAAGATTCCTGAGGCTTTCCAAAAATGAGAGCCAGTCCTGGAAGGGACCAGAAACATGCTGTGAGGCTGTCTTTACTCTAATATATTACATTTTTATACAGTAAAATTAGGATAAAATGGAAATCAAGGTCATTTTTAATGTGAAAGACATGGCAAAAAGGTATCTGGAGGGACAGCAGGGGTTGGAAGAGGAGTGGGATAAGAAAGAGCTGGCTTATTTTATTTGCTTAGATGTTTATGAAGAGACAGCAGAAATGTGAGTTAGGTATCTGTAGAAAACCCTCAGGCCTTTCTTTGCACTTCCTTTTGCTACAATCTCTTTCCTTCCCATAGGGATCTTTCTCTAATACTGTCTTATTTCCTTAGCAATGAGAAAATGGAGGTTGGCCAAATCATCCATCATGAGACTGTCATCCCTGTTCTCTAAGTATGGCTTCACCTAAAATAAAATTCTAAGTTTTCACCTCACAAATACAGGGATGGCAGTAAAACTCAGAGTAAAACAATGTACATTGTGGATGCCAGTACAGAAATTATGGTCATTTAAGTAAATCAAACAGGATTTGTTTAGAAAGAACTCAAACACAGTAACAAAACAAAAAACAAAAAACAAACAAACAAAAAAAACCCCCACTAAGACTCTGCTAGATAAATAAAAGTCACTTTCAACATTCTATTAAGTGATATTTATCGAGAGCCTGAAAATGTTTATGTCTTTTATCCTAGTAACTCAAATCAGGCAATTTATTCTAAAGGAACACAGTGTTGTTTGCACTGCAGAATTATTTAGAAAGATGAAGTTTTGGAAACAACCTAAATAAACAGCAATAGTAAGAGACTAATATTAATCCATTTATGTAAAGAATAGGCAGTTAATTTTTAAAAAGTTATTGGAATAGAAAAAAAATTCTGATATGTTAAAATCAACAAGATCTCAAAGTTTTTTGCTCACATTATACACATAAAAAGCTCAAGACATAAAATCAAGATCAGCAGTATTGGAATTATAGATGCTTTTTTACCTTTCGTCCTAGAGCACTTTTGGTAAGTTCCTAATAAAATTAATAAATATTATACATATAATCCATACATGTTGGACATTTTTGTGTCAAACTGAAAGCCTCATCTTTGGCTGGCAGTCTTTGAAAAATGCCTGTGTTGCTGTGGCTGAAGAATGCTTTAAAGGAAAGAGTCCTGGCATAGTATTGTGAGAGAACTTGTTTTGTTTTTAAAAGGGATGGTGTTCTTGGTGACACTTCGAAGTCAGTCTTTTTCCTCCTGAATCACAGGATTTCTGTATTAAAGTGTTAATATGTGGAGACAAACCGCACCTCTCAACTGTGGAGAGAGGCACATTTAGTAACCAACTACAGGATTCCACAGAAATTACAGAACCCTCAGTCCAGCCTCAGGGACCCGAGTTCAACAGAAACAATGACCGAATCAGTAAAACAAGGGTTATGTCACATACAGAGACCAGCACATAGAAGAGACAACAATGTAGAAGAGCACAGGAGAGACTGCAGCCAGAAAAAGACCTCATATTTTCATAATGATTTTGCAACCAGACAAACCCTGGAGTGAGCCAATAATTTAACACTAATGAAATAAAGAACAAGTCTTAAATCTCTCATTACATACACAAGACAACCCTTTAAAAAATCCCAATAAAGTACTGAATCACATGTGGTTTCATAAGTAATACCTGAGTAATATCAGTAATACCTGAATATAGTATAGTGATACCGGGTAAACCTACCAGCTGCCTCGTCAGTAGAACAGTGCCCAATCACTGATGGTCTACCTGTGGGCGTGCCCATGAAAAACTTGAAAGCAACAAAACCTCTGGCCTTCAAGAGAGGACATAGCATTCGAGGTCTCACTATTGCCAACTGGACCTCTTTCCATATTAGCCCATAAGATCTCCCATGCTCACAAGACAGAGAGGCAACAAAAAGAATGATGCTATTTCCATTCCCTAACTTGAAGAAATCTATGTACTTTTAGAATGGAATGGACAGCTCTCTTGCACTGCTTTATTATAGATGTGTCTGTGAGGTCTGCAGTTGGAGGAGATTAGTGAGGTCCTTGTCCACTGGACAACTCCAAGTTTCTCTAAAACTAAAACAAAAAGCTAAAATAGTTTAACCAACTCAGGACAAGATGCAACACTTCAGTGCAAATGCCCCTTTCCTAGACTCAACCATGCTGAATTTTCTTTTCCTTATGCTTCATTCATATCAGTTCATGGTAAAGCTGCAGTTAAGATGTTTAGAACTGCTGACCTTTATTTAACGGCTGGCTCTCTAGTGACCAAGATTAATTAGTAAAAAAAATAAATCTAGATGCTAATGAAAAATAAAGACTTGTCATTTAATGTAAAGGAATTTAATTTTTAAAGAGAAACAAAGGTGATTTTATCTTCCTTCTTATGAGCTATTTTAAAGTAACCATTATTTTGCCCTTTTTTCTCTACCCCAAAATGAATTAGGTTGGTGGCATTTTTTGCTGCTAATATGGTCTTCTTTCCTTTTGGTCACATATGTCATGCAGACCAATTTCATGTTATAGAATAAAAACTGTAAGAAAAAAAACATTTTTTAGAGCTCTCACTCATCCCTTCTCACCAAACTCATCACAAAATTATGCTTCCAAGACAGCCACATAAGATTGCAACATGAAGATTCTTTCCAAGGCAATTTGGAGCTAATTTACCTGGCTGATTGATGATTGAAATTTCACCCCATAAAATGACTGTAGCCTAAGGGAATGCATCACAAAACTACACTCAAGGGTTTATCAGAGTTATTCATTAACATGAAGATTATTAGTAAACCCAGAATAAAAAGCAATTATTCTTGGCAAACCACATATTGCCTATGTATGTATATTTCAAGGTAAGAATGAAAGACACTCATACAAATCCTTGTTCATCTATCTAAAAGTAGACTTTGTAAATCTCACAATGCATTGAGTGCAACATCCTGTCAAGTAGTCAGATGTGGTACTAATGGTGGAAGCTTGGAACTCAGTGTCTTCCCAGACTCAGAGATTGAACCTTTATGGATGTGTTCTATGTAAGCCATCTATCTTTTCAGCCTGGGCTTCTGGATAACTTACATATATCAAGAATGCTGGCATAAACCAAGAGGCACTCCGTGAGTCAATCAAACAATTTGCTACCATCTTGGAATATGACGGGGAGAAGATTAATTACTCTGCCTCCCAGGTTCTAGATCTATCAGATAAGATAAACATAGTTGGGAAAAATCCAATAACACGGCACATGAAAAAGTTCATTGGAAATGATGTGCTTTGAAAGTGCAAGATCCAAGTTATGAAAGGGCTAATATGGCAGGAACATGAATAGGCTTCCAATTAAGTCTTACAGTCTATTTTTGCTTCATTTACAGAGAGGAGGGTAAACATGTTTATGTTGTTTCACTCTAGAAAGCAGAGGTGGAAACCACTGCAGCCAAGACTTTTATTAATTAATCTGGAACCTTTCTTCACCAGTGCTTAGCACTATCAATCTAACTGACCTCCGTTCTCATTTAATTAGTCAACAACTGATAAGGATTATCAGGGTGAAGATCCCTCCTATATTCTATCTTGCACCAGCAGTTACTCGGAGGGAAAGTGTTCTCCACTTATCAAGTCTCAGGAAGCTGCCTCTAGGAGAATTACAGCTTCTGCACAAGCAGATCATAGACTCAGTTTACGCTTCAAGAAACTCTATTTAGTGGTGACTGCACATAGGTCATTTTTAAAAATCTCGCTGCACACAGCCTGATCCTGTACTACTCAAACACGTCAATTGTTATGATTCATTATTCTTCAAAGGCCTCAAGTTGGTGTTCAATATTCCACTGGGAGCTTGGCAAAATGGATCTGTCCCTTCATGAGTTATTAGGCAAGTTTCAACATGTCTTTTCATCAGCGTGAGGAAGTCCAGAGAACCCAGCCTCTGTAAAGTCAGAGAAGAGCCCTTGTATTTTACCGCATATGGAAAGCGCACCTGTCACACATTACTTGCTCCAACTACAGGTCTCTGTGCAGGCCCCTGTCTTCTCTCAGTTCCCTCTGTCCTAGTAGTCAAATCTTAGGTATTTCCCCAGACCCAAAGTCCTGCAACTTTTATGAAAACTCTTCTAATGAAGGAAGTCTCTCCTCCAGTAGATTTCAGAGAGCTGCTATGAGGAACTATTTCCCAATCAAACCAACCTCTTCTTTGGCAGCTTCCTCTTTGTCAAAACACCAATGTATCCAAACCATATTGACTCTCACCTTCACATGCAGCCCCTAAAAATGTCTCTGAGAATCCCTAAATATACCTCAGATCTCAACACTCCCCAACCTCACACAAGCAAAACCTGTATCCATCATGGTGGGGGTTTTCAACTGTATGTGCATATGAGGGAGGGTGATGGAGACGTCAAATCTCCGAGGCAGGGGCACCTGAGTGGCTCAGTGGGTTAAGCCGCTGCCTTCAGCTCAGTTCATGGTCTCAGGGTCCTGGGATCGAGCCCCACATCGGGCTCCTTGCTTAGCTGGGAGCCTGCTTCCTCCTCTCTCTCTGCCTGTCTCTCTGCCTGCTTGTGCTCTCTGTCTCTCTCTCTCTCTGTCTGTCAAATTAAAAAAAAATCTTAAAAAAAATCTCCGAGGCAGATGTGGTTGGCATTGTGGCAGGGCAAGCATAGCATGGCTGCCTTATCTGGGGGTGAGATGCACTGTTCATAGCCAGCACCCTAATTACTCACATTGTTCCAGTCTCTAGAATCTCACCTCTCACACAACATCCTCCCACTGGTTTTCCCCCCTTTAATTCTGTTATGCTAACCATGACCTCCACCAAACAGTTAATTCTCTACCTGGCTTGCTGAGTGACTTTAATGCAAGCCTGATTCCTTCAGGCCCTTGTTAAATCTTCAGAGTCCCCTCATTCTCCTGCAGACTAAGTTCAAACTTCTCAGCAAGGTGGAGAAGGTTAAAGCATCTGTTCTGGCCTCCCCTAGCTTTCTCTTCCCATTCTGTGCTCCCCTCCTCCTCTCCTAACCCAGTTCGTGTCCTTCAGCATTACTCATAGTTTTCTAAATGGCACCAGTCATTTCTTCAGAGCTTGCACACAGTCTTTTCTTCCTGGATGACTCCGGCTCTACCTTGTTTTACAAAACAGACTACTTAGCTTCTTCAAGATGCTCTTCACTTATCACTTCCTCCTTCAGGCCTCCTTTAACCTCTGAGAGCTTTTTAGGAGCTTCTCCTCCTTTTCCTTTAGCATTAATATCACCATGATCCTTATCACAATCTATCACATACTAATTACTCTAGTTCTGTCTCCAGCTCCCTGGGCTATCAGCTCTTTAAACCAAGGCAACTGTCTTTTTTTTTATTTTCCTTTTTTCTTCTTTTTTTAAAAATTTCTTTCCCTTTTCCCCCTTTCTTTATATCCTCAATGTCCAGCATTGTGGTTAACATTAAGGGATGAGTAAATAAATAAATGGATGAATGAATGTTATGACACTTCAAAAGCCATGAAAAAGTAAGTGAAACAGTAGAGTGTGATGGAAAGGTTTTGAAACTCACCCTCAGCAGTTCTGAAAAGCGGGACAAATCAAACTCCTTTAGGGCCAGCTTCCCCAGTTTTATAATAGAATTAATAATATCTTCATCTCTCTCTAAGTTTTTGTGAGAATAGACTAGTTTCTACAGTTGAAAGCTATATGATGCTACTATTAATTAATCCTAACTAGTTACTTCATCTCCTGACTGCCCAAAACACTCCTTGAACTATGGGTTTTCAACTTTAGGGTCAGAGAGATCAGGTCTATCTACAAGTTTACCACTAATTATTTCTCATTTAATTTCTCTAGGCCTCATTTTTTTTAATCTGTGAAATAATGATGGCTATTCTATTGTGCCTACTAAGTAGGATAAAACATATAAGATATATAACATTAGTGAGAGATTAATTAATGGTTCTTCTTCCTCCTCCATATTATTATAGTTATTATCTAATATTATTATTATTATTACAGTAGATACTCAATAAACACTTGATGCATTAAAATCAATAAACTGAAAACTTATTTTTTAATAAGATGAAAACTTTTTATACCTAGGAACAAAATTTCCAATTTAGGTTCCTGGTCAGTGTGCAGGGAGAGAAAGAGAAGGGTCCCAACACCAAAAGATTATTTTTCTTCCAGCACATGTCAGAGTTCTTCACTTTTGTCTTGTAACTCTGCTGTTGAAGGTGATATTTCATCCTATGAAGTCAGTTATTAGATTTCCTATACATAGTAATGAAAAAGCCTATAACAGCTAGCAACCCGCTTTCCCTGCTGTTACCTCCACAGAATAATTTTGCCATAAAAAATAAAGGGGACATCTTCTTTTATTGAATTATGACAAATTTTCAACTGACTTATTCCTCTTGGAACTTAGGAGTGTCCTACTTTCCCCTCCAATGACACTCCCACTGAGATGACACGTGACACATCCCAGGGAAGCATTAGAACTCAAATAAGGTTAAGGTCCTGCTACATCCATCAGCACTTCCTTTTGCTTAAGAAGAAACATCACTCCCCCTTGTCTCCTCCATCTATATCTCTTTGTTCTAAGGATTATTTTATTCAACCGGCCAGGAGGAGATTTACAGGCAAAAGCCCATGCAGGGCAACAGGGACATGAACTCTCCCCCTCCCTCCCTCTTTTCCTCCCATCCATATGTATTTATTGAATATCTACTATATGCCACACACTGTGACTCTGAGAATACAATGTCAAGCAAATAAAGCCTCTCCCCTACAGAATTATGGGGAAACACAGCACAAAGCAGATGCATTCCTAAAAAAAATTCCAAGTTGAATAAGTGACAAGCAAAACATACTTTAAAAACACCAGTAAAACTTAACATCGAAAGCTGAGTTTTTAAGGTAAGTATTCTTTTTGGAGGCTGGCAATCCTTTAGCAACTATTTGAGCTGCAGCTACAAAGAGGGTAAAAATGAGTAACACATATGGACCATTTACTATTTTTTTTTTCAGGTATTCTCTCTTGATTGTCTCTCATACACAGAAATTCCTGTATGGTAATATGCTTGTCATTATATCCATTTTACAGATGAGGAAACAGACCAAGAACAGTTAAGCAATTGGTCCAAAGTTATGCTGCCGGTAGCTGCCCTTGGACCCAGGCATCCTGGCTGTGGAAAGCACGGGCACAGACACAGAAACTATAACACACTGTCTCCAATGGTGCTTCAGAAAAACTCACTGAAAAAGTGAATGAGTGTCATGAATCTGAAAATCACATCACATCAACACAACTCAGGGACACTAAGCTGCCAAAATGCTCAAAGGCTTGATTGCTAAATTTTTTCCTATAAATAATGGAAATAAGTACCTCATTTCTTGAGGGGAGTACACTCCTAACGGTTCCTGCTGCTGCAGATATTCATCATGTATTTGTAGAATTTGCAGAGAAACTTCCCTCAAATTTCAACTGTCTGTAGGCTGCTATTGTTACTGTTGTTGGTAAACAAAGAGAACATCTGGTAGTTCCTACCTCATCTTGTCACAGGCTGATATTTACAGAGGAAGGAAAGAGATATCAGACCAGCTCCATGAAAACTACTCTGACCAACCAAGAGATAAGTTCTTTCCATGAAAGCAATTTAATTACCTTGCAGGATATTTAGGCATCATACTTAATTTTAGGGGAAAACAAAACAAAACAAACAAACAAACAAACAAAAAACCCTGCTTTCTTTCCTTCTCTTATTCTAGTAGACCTTATCATGTTTCCCTGTAACCCTAATTGTTCACATTACAGGAGAAACTACCTAAACTTTCTGGAATGTAACACAATTCTATTGCTTTAACAATTTGGAAATTTTGTCTTAGAGAGAGAAGGGAAAGGGAAAGTACCCCTTTTTAGGTATATGCTTATTTTTTCTCACTTCTCTCCATTTCCTTTTCATCACCAATCCAGGGAAAAGGGAAGGAAGAAGTCCTGCCACACACTGTTGTGGTATCAACTGAAGTCTGGTTAGGTGTGTACATGCTTGCAGGAGAGGGAAACGGAAGAGAAAGTACTATTGGATACCAAATACAATTATAGTCAAGGCTTCTGTATGCATCAACAGCCAGGCAGGAGTAGAAATTCCAGCATAACTAAACACTAAGCAATACACTTATTAGTGAAAGTCATACCCAAGTGAAACAAACAGTACTTGGGAGATTGCTTAAAGGAATGAACCAAGACTTTCATCCATACCAAGCCATTTCAAAGATGGGAAAACTGTTCAAAAACATTAAAATAAAGTTAAAGTTAACAAAATACTTGGAATTCAACAACTAGATGAAGGACTTCTGATATTGACTCTCACAACAAATTGAACAAATAGGTCACTTAATTTCAAGGAGCCCAACATGCTGGAGGCATTTGCCCAGGGAATTTGCTAAGGTCCTTCTTGGTCCAGCTTAGAGATGACACAGCTATCATAGCTGTGTGGAAAAATACACAAGGACATTATGGGAATGTATGCCTTAAGTACCAAAGTTTAAAATGTCTTGGGTTTTAGGGTTAAGGAGTCAAATGGTGGAGGAGTAGTAGACTGAGATGACATCAGATTGCAGGAGTTCAGTTAGATAGTTATCAAACCATTCCAAACACCTACAAACCCAACAGGAGATCGAAGAGAAGAAGAGCAGCAATTCTAGAAACAGAAAATTGACCACTTTCTGAAAGGCGGGACCTGCGGAGAAGTGAATCCGAAGAGACAGGAAGACAGACCGTGGGGGGAGGGGCCAGATCCAGCAAGCAGGGAGCAGTGGAGCACAAAATCTGAACTCTTAGAAGTCTGCTCCACTGAGGGACAATGCTCCAGAGGCTAATTAGGGGTGAAACCCTCACGGGGACAGTGTGGTCTCAGGTCCTGCGAGGTCACAGAAGGATCAGGGATGTCTGAGTGTAGCAGAGCTTGCAGGTATCAGAGTGGGGAAGCTGGCTACAGAGATGGAGCTGAGGAGTGAGCTCACAGCTTGGGGTTACCTTAAACTGTGATCCATGGCACACTTGGGCCACTGCTCTTTGAGCAGGGACCCCACAAGTGGAAGATCCTGGGAGACTCACCTTCCTTATCTGGAGTCAGGACTCTGCTGAGTTCGGAGAATCCAAACCGGGCTGTGCGCCAGAGAGATAAAGGCATGGTCACAGGCGGGGTGAGCTCAGCACACAGCTGGAGGCCAGGGAGATGGGAGAGACTGACTGCTTTTCTCTGAGGCTGCACTGAGGAGTGTGGCCCCAAGCTCTCAGCTCCTCCGGGATGAAGACTGGGAGGCCGCTATTTTCACTCCCGTTCTCCAAAGCTCTACGGAAATCTTTCAGGAACAAAAGCTCCAAGAGGGAACCCAAGCAGATTACTTAGCCTGGCCCCTGGCAATTCCGCCTCAGGCAAAGACATTTGAGAATCACTGCAACAGGCCCCTCCAGCAGAAGATGAGAAAGAACATCCAGCTAAGACCAAGCTCACTGATCAAGGAGAACAGTGGAATTCCAGAGAAGGAGAAAGCAAAGCATGGAATTCATGGCTTTCTCCTCATGATTCCTTAGTCTTGCAAAGTTAATTAAATTTTAAATTTTTTTTTTCTTGTTCTAATTTTTTTAACTTTTCCTCTTTTCTCTTTTAACTTTTTTTAACTAGTTTATCTTAACAGTAACTTTCTAAAAACAAAATCTTTTTAAACCTTCATTATTATAGTCATAGTTTATCCTTCAGTGTATCTAACTTTATTTTTTGTATACATATAGGATTCTTTCTTATAAAAAATTTTGGGATACAATTCCTTCCAATGTATCAAAATACACCCTAAATCTAGCACAGGGCATTGTTCTAGTCTCCAGCCTGGGCAAATTCTCTATGATTCCTTTTTCTTTCTTTTTCCAAACAAGTTATCAATTCCTTTTTTAGAATTTTTTTAAAAATTTTCATCTTTACCGTCATATTCTATCCCATCATTGTGTTTACTCTTATTTTGGTATATATATGTTTTTCTATCTTTAAAATTTTGGGAGGTACTTTCTTCTAAGAGACCAAAATATACCTAATTCAAGAGGGTGGCTCTGTTCTATTTCCTCAGTCTAATATATATATATATTTAATTTTTTAAAAATTTCTTTTTACCCCCTTTTGTTTCCCCCTGATTTGCAGTCTCTTCTGATTTGGTTAGTGTACATTTTTCTGGAGACTCTGTCATCCTTTTAGTATTTTATTCTCTCATTCATATATTCTTATCTGGATAAAATGACAAGGTGGAAAAACTCACCACAAAAAAAAAGAACAAGAGGCAGTACCAACAGCTAGGGACCTAATCAATATGGACACAAAACACTGGTAATATGTCAGATCTCGAGTTCAGATGATTCTCAAGGTGATAGCTGGGCTCAAAAAAAAGCATGGAAGATATTAGAGTAACCCTGTCTGGAGAAATAAAAGCCCTTTCTGGAGAAATAAGAGAACTAAAATCTAACCAAGCTGAAATCAAAAAAGCTACTAACGAGGTGCAATAAAAAAATGGAGGTTCTTACTGCTAGAATAAATGAGGCAGAAGAGAGAATTACTGATATAGAAAACCAAATGATGGAGAATAAAAAAGCTGAGCAAAAGAGAGACAAACTACTACTGGACCACGAGGGGAGAATTTGAGAGATAAGTGATACCATAAGATGAAACAATATTAGAATTATTGGGATTCCAGAAGAAGAAGAAAGAGAGAGGAGGGCAGAAGGCATATTGGAGTGAATTATAGTGGAGAATTTTCCTAATATGGCAAAGGGAACAAGAATCAAAATCCAGGAGGCACAGAGAACTCCCCACAAAATCAATAAAAATAGGTCCACACCCGTCATCCAATAGTAAAACTTACAAGTCTCAGTGACAAAGAGAAAATTCTGAAAGCAGCTTAGAACAAGAAGTCTGTAACATACAATGGTAAAAATATTAGATCTGCAGCAGACCTGTCCACAGAGACCTGGCAGGCCAGAAAGAACTGGCATGATATATTCAGAGCACTAAATGAGAAAAATGTGCAGCCAAGAATACTATACCCAGCTAGGCTATCATTGAAAATAGAAGGAGAGATAAAAAGCTTCCAGGACAAACAAAATCTAAAAGAATTTATAAACACCAGACAGCCTTACAAGAAATACTGAAAGGGGTCCTCGAAGCAAAGAAAGAGCCTAAAAGTAGTAGACCAGAAAGGAACAGAGACCATATACAGTAACAGTCATCTTACAGGAAATACAATGGCACTAAATTCATATCTTCAATTATTACCTTGAATGTAAATGGGCTAAATACCCAAATCAAAAGACACAGGGTATAAGAATGGAGAAAAAAACCGCCAAAACCCATCAATATGCTGTCTACAAGAAACTCATTTTAGACCCAAAGACACCTCCAGATTTAAAGTGAGGGGGTGGAAAACTATTTACCATGCTAATGGGCATCAAAAGGAAGCTGGGGTGGTAGTCCTTATATCAGATCAATTTGATTTTAAGCCAAAGA
The DNA here is from genome assembly GCF_963455335.1 of Martes martes. Classification (NCBI taxonomy): domain Eukaryota; kingdom Metazoa; phylum Chordata; class Mammalia; order Carnivora; family Mustelidae; genus Martes; species Martes martes. The sequence continues at coordinate 69,985,185 of NC_137896.1, forward strand.
CTATAATAAGAGATGAGGAAGGACACTATATCATACTTAAAGGGTCTGTCCAACAAGAAGATCTACCAGTTTTAAATATCTATGCTCCTAACATGGGAGCAGCCAACTATATAAACCAATTAATAACAAAATCAAAGAAACACATCGACAATAATACAATAACAGTAGGGGACCTTAACACCCTCATCACTGAAATGGACAAATCATCCAAGCAAAAGATCAACAAGGAAATAAAGGCCTTAAATGACACATGGGACCAGATGGACATCACATATATTCAGAACATTCTGTCCCAAAGCAACAGAATACACATTCTTCTCTAGTGCACATGGAACATTCTCCAGAATAGACCACATCCTGGGTCACAAATCAGGTCTCAACTGGTACCAAATGATTGGGATCATTCCATGCATATTTTTAGACCACAATGTTCTGAAGCTAGAACTCAATCACAAGAGGAAAGTTGGAAAGAACTCAAATACATGGAGGCTAAAGAGCATCCTACTAAAGAATGAATGGGTCAACCAGGAAATTAAAGAATTGAAAAAAATTCCTGGAAACAAATGAAAATGAAATCACAGCCGTTCAAAATCTGTGGCACACAGAAAAAGTGGTCCTGAGAGGAAAGTATATAGCAATACGAGACTTTCTCAAGAAAACAAGAAAGGTCTCAAGTACAAAACCTAACCCTACAACTAAAGGAGCTGGAGAAAGAACAGCAAAGAAGGCCTAACCCCAGTAAGAGAAGAGAAATAATAAAGATGAGAGCAGAAATCAATGAAATAGAAACCAAAAAAACAGTAGAAGAAATCAATGAAACTAGGATCTGGTTAAGGCCTCTGTCTTCGGCTCAGGTCATGATCCAAGGGTCCTGGGATCGAGCCTCGCATCGGACTCTCTGCTCAGCAGGGAACCTGCTTCCACCTCTCTCTATCTCTGCCCGCCTCTCTGCCTACTTGTGATCTCTGCCTGTCAAATAAATAAATAAAATCTTAAAAAAAAGAAAGAAAGAAAAAGGACCCAAATAAATAAAATCATGAATGAAAGAGGAGAGATCACAATCAACATCAAAGAAATACAAAGAAGTATAGGAACATATTATGAGCAACTATACACCAGCATATTTGACAATCTGGATGAAATGGATGCATTCCTAGAGACATATACACTACCAAAACTGAACCAGGAAGAAATAGAAAACCTGAACAGACCCAAAACCAGTAAGGAGATTGAAGCAGTCATCAAAAATCTCCCAACAAACAAGAGCCCAGGGCCAAACAGCTTCCCAGGAAAATTCTATCAAACATTTAAAGAAGAATTAATACCTATTCTCCTGAAAGTATTCCAAAAAATACAAAAGCAAGGAAAACTTCCAAACTCATTTTATGAGGTCAGCATTAGCTTGATCCCAAAACCAGACAAAGATCCCATCAAAAAGGAGATTTACAGAAGAATATCCTTGATGAACACAGATACAAAAATTCTCACCAAAATACTAGCCAATAATATCCAACAGTACACTGAAAGGATTATTCACCATGACCAAGTAGGATTTATTCCTGAGCTGCATGGTTGGTTCAACATCTGCCAATCAATCAGTGTGATACAAATCATTAATAAAAGAAAGAATAAGAACCATATGATACTCTGAATAGATGCTGAAAAAGCATTTGGCAAAGTATAGCATCCTTTCTTGATCAAAACTCTTCAAAGTGTAGTCATAGAGGGTACATACCTCAACATCACCAAAGCCATCTATGAAAAACCCACAGTGCATATCATCCTCAATGGAGAAAAACTGAAAGCTTTTCTGCTAAGGTCAGGAACATGGCAGGGATGTCCATTATCACCACTGCTATTCAACTTAGTACTAGAAGTCCTAGCCTCAACAATCAGACAACAAAAGAAATTAATGACATCCAAATCAGCAAAGAAGAAGTCAAACTCTCCCTCTTTGCAGATGATATGATACTTTATGTGGAAAACCCAAAAGACTCCACTCCAAATCTGCTAGAACTTGTACAGGAATTCAGTAAACTGTCAGGATATAAAATCAATGCACAGAAATCCTCCAACTAGATTGTAAATTTGATGGCAGAATGGATTCATTAATTTTAAAATCTAAGGTGCCCAGTATTTGCTGTTATATTTTCCATAAATGTTTACAAAATATATCTTTCCTGAATGTTTGTTTGGCAGAGAGAATTTCTATCAGACAGCTCAAAGAACATTAGTGTAGTGACTACTAGATTTCTGTCACCGTGCTAAGGCACTGGGGATGCAAATATGGATAGAAAATAGTTACTGATCTTGAGAAGGTCACAGCCTAGTAGAACATCTGTGAATGTATAACAATGCTATGGTGAATATCTTTGCTAAACAACAGCTATTCCTTTAAAATGAGTCACTCCTTAAATAGTGCATTCATGCTTCCCTATGCTGTTTGTTCAAATTTACCTATGCAATGTAATTTATAATATTAATGCATTTTAACTCTGGGCCATACATTTAATACAAATAAGGACAAGCAATTAATGTTTGTGTTACTATAAATATGCCTACATATATAGCTGTACACTAAAGAGAGACTAAAAGAATTCAGACTTTTTATCATGACTGCTAAATTTTATCAGGTAGTGTAATCCTGACATAATTTATCATAATAAAAGCACTAACGTATTTCTAATTCCAGATAAGACTTTGGCCCTGAATTTCTTTTCTTTATTTTTAAGATTTTATTTATTTATTTGAGAGAGAGCACAAGATGGGGGAGGGTCAGAGGGAAAAGCAGGCTTCCCACTGAGCAGGGAGCCCAATGTGGGACTCGATCCTGGGACTCCAGGATTATGACCTGAGCCAAAGGCAGTCACTTAACAAACTGAGCCACCCAGGCACCCATGGCCCTGAATTTCTGCCCAGGGCTGGGGACTACGCATTTTCACAAATGTACAGCCAACTCCTTTTTCTCAAGAATGTAATGTGTTTCTTTCTCCATGGCTGATGCAAAAGAAGAACTGTTGAGATTGTTGTTGAGCTTTCCCTGCAGTATGGTTCTTAAGCAAGTAGAAGACATAGGTAAAATGTTCTATTGAGAAGGGCACTGCACTGATATAAGGAAACACAGATATTAGTTGAAAACGGTAATAACTAATATATGGCTTCAGACAAGGAAGCAATCTTATTTAGGCTTCTGTTCCTTTCTTTACAGCAAGAAATCATCTGAGTAGGAGCTCTCTAATGTCACTGCTAGCTGTAGGTCTGAAGCATTTAGTTATGAGCAGTAACCTCAGAGAAGATTTTATGTGCAAGAGATGGCTGGTTGCAGCTGGGTCACTGACAATCTCCACGTGGGAAGTTCACAGTCCTAATGAGACTCTTAGGTATTGATAGTTCACAGCTCCCTCAGCTTTACACCCTATATCCACTCCCTCATCAAATTCCCAAAATGCACTCGGACTCAGGAATATCAGCTGGTAAAACAACAGCTCCCCTAACAACAACACACCCACAGATAGTCTGAGCTTGTAGACCAAAGCCTTTCTTGGAATTTTTTAAGACATGGTCTCAGCTAAACCATCTTCCTAAACAATAAAGCAGGTGACAAGTGTTAACACTTCTTGTTTTCCTGAAAGCTAGTAGAGAAAAATAAATGTAATCTGTTCTTTCACTCAATTTATGAGGCTTTGACAATGCTGGGGGATAAAGCTATGGTTTCAGGATTCTTCTTTATGAGAATCCCCCTTTATCCTCTCCACCACTAGATTATCTACATTTTAGACAGCACCAAAGGTATCTTTTCCAACACTAGAGGGCAGTCCTTAAAATCTGCAGTTAAGCCTCTGTAGGCCAAAGCAAGCCTACAGGATCACAGATGGGTTAGCCAACTCAGTCACAAACACTCCCCTAATTTCCAGCAAGGAAACCTGCTGTCTCTCTAATGCATGAGTATCATTCCCAGAGGGCAAGGTCTCATTTTTCTAGGTGTCTTATTCATAGATATATTATACCTTTTGGTTAATGCAAATGTAGGATAAATTTTTCAGTCAAAAACAATTCACAGAGTGGTTTGTTTAAAAGAGAAGGAGTAAGAAATCACTTTCTCCATATTTATTTTCCCAAGGTTTCTCACCCCTTTGCAGAATGAGATTCCAGCTTTGAGAGATATTAAGAAACCAGTAACCACGGGACCCGTTGCCTGGAAACAGCCTGATTACAACCAACTCACTCAGCTACAAGGAAATTCTACCTGATCCTTTAGGACCATTTGTCAAGCCTTATTATGATGATAAAGAAAATTTATACTTTCGTGAAGCCTTCAAAAATTATTGCCATGAAACTCTGCAAAATCTGGGAATCTGCTTTGGGGAAAAATGGGAAATTAACATGACCATACAGTGTCAAAAACTGACAGCCCAGACAAAATAGAGAAAAATTAGTTCAGGACCATGCACAGAATTCAGAAATCAAAAATCCAAATCTAATGCTGAACAAATAATGTCTGGGAATTGTACTGCCTGCCAGGGGGTTAAAAGCCAAGGCAGCCAGAAAGTCACTAATGAAGGTCATTTGTATTCTGCAGCAGTGTGGCTTAACTTGTACTTCCTTGTATCTCCAATGCGGAACATTCAATCAGATGCTGCCATTAACAGCTGTTTTGAAACATACACCAGTTGGGTCTGTTGTGTCCTGACAGGTGGACAAGATTTGTCAGGACAATAACATTATAAAAACATTGCAGAAGTTTAGCAAAATCTAAGACTGTTTACACAATTTTAAAAATCATTAATAATCTGCCTCAGAAAATAGGACCTAGTTTTTTACTTTCTGGGGAAAATTTTTTACAACTATATGATTGTATATATTTTTTAAGATTTTATTTATTTATTTGACAGAGAGAGAGAGATCACAAGTAGCCAGAGAGGCAGGCAGAGAGAGAGGAGGAAGCAGGCTCCCCACAGAGCAGAGAGCCCAATGCGGGGCTCGATCCCAGAACCCCGAGATCATGACCTGAGCCGACGGCAGAGGCTTAACCCACTGAGCCACCCAGGCGCCCCTGATTGTATATTTTTATGTCTGCATGAATGTGCATATATACATATGTGTGTAGATAATTTTCTTTTTCCTTTTAAGCATAGCATAAGGTACAAAGATGTATCAGTGAATTCTGGTTCCACTAAATGAATTTTGTTGCTATTGATCACTCAGTTAATTAGAGTTGGGTGCATCTCACAGAACAGCTCAGATATGGCCTGGGACTCCTTTTAATATGGGCTTTGCCATTGCTTGGATTCCTGGTTAATTTCTAGACACATCTATTACATTATGGCTGGTGATTAGAGATGCACACTTCAGTGAAACTCAACTATCATCGTTTTGAATTAATTCTTTAACCTCAATTATAGGAAATGAATTTAGTCCATTCTTTAACTGTAGGTAAATGCTCAATACTCTAGAACAGCACAGATTTGAGGACACAGAAGTTTCCAGCTCAAAACTGTCTATAAGTGCTACTGGAAATAAATCCTTTTTATTTTGAAAGGACTATTTATCAATCCTTCAAGTATTCCATGCACATCCACAATATTCTCAAATATGGCACCAGGATAAATTATAGGACTCCTAGTTCCTAGCTTTCAAGGAACATGGCTTAATTATATTTGAACTATTGGTACTTGTCTCAGTCCTAACACATAGTAGACATTCATGAATTCTCTGAACTGAACCAGGCACGGGCATCATCAAATATATATATATATATAATGAATGAATAAAATTACCTTTACCATCAAGAAACTTATAGTTTGGTTGCCTAGATGAAAATACATGATTTTTAAAAAATACATGAGTTGAGAGAGAAGCTGCCAAGAGAAGGAGGAGATTGAGCCAGGTCTATTTATTTGAATAAATAAAGGTGCAGAATTATGCTATTTTCAGTTAAACAAGAAATATAAGCAAAAACATACAGATGAAAATGTGAATAGTATTACCAGGAAATAAATGAAGATAAATTTGGAGATAGATTATTGATAAAAATAAGAATTTTGAGTAGTAGGAGGTATTTTCATTAAAAAAAGTATTTAAAAGAATGCTAGGCATTTGCAGAGATGCTTAGTAATGGGTTATTTGTGGAGGCCCTGTGTTCGGGGCGAACTTGAGGATATCTGTTCATTCATTCATTCTGCACAGCCAGTAGGTTAAGACCACCACTGGAGATAATGCAGTAAACAGACAGAATCCCTGCCCTGATAAAATTTATACTGGAGGGGACAGGCACAGAGGATAACAGAATAAATAAGTGAACCATAAAAGGTCAGGTAGTAAGAACTGCTAAAGTACGATAAGGGTCTTAGAGAATGGGAGAGTGTATTTTAAAATATTAAAATTTCACAATCGCCCAAATGTCTAGCACAGATATGAGCATATAATAGACAATAAAGAAATACCAGCTGACCAGGCACTGTCTGCTAAGAGTCCTGGAGCACAACCTTTCTCCAAATCAATCTATAGACAATAAATCAAAATTCCTTGTTGTTCTTGCCTAATGCACAGATTTGTGGGTCCAACCTAATCCAACCTAAAAGGTGAGGATTTCTAGAAATCCTCAGGTTGGGCTCCAAGCTCAGCAGGAGTCTACTCGAGATTCTCTCCCTCTCCCTTTGCCCCACCCCCCCAAATAAATAAATAAATTTAAAAAATAAAGTGGCATGCATCATAGGATTTTCAGCATTCATTCCACATTATCTAGGGCAAGCTGCTGGTAATGAGCAAGAGGTATTCATGAAATATTTGTCACGTCATGTGCCTACCATGGTGCCAGGTGCTGCAAAGACTAATAAAAACTGTTCATGATATTGACTTTCCTATTTAAAAAAAAAAAAAACAAATATAAAAACATAAACTTAAAAGTCAGGAAAATATCAGGAGTAATGACATCAAAATGAGCTTAGCTTTATAGAGCATTTGCAAAGAAGTTCAGAGGCTCTTGTGATATATATAACTTCCAAAAAAAGGAAGGGCACCTATAAATGCTGTCTTGACTCTTCGTGCTCTTCAAACCCTAACAGAGCACGACATAGGAATGTGATTTTCCACCTACAATGCCTAATTCGTCCTGACCCATCCTCGGTGATTGGTTGAGTTTCCCACATCTCAAATGCTGTCCCTTACACACACAGCGAGAACTTCCCTGGTACAAAAGTAGCTGGCCCACATAGGAAAGAACAGTGTGAAATAAAATCCATCTGCATTGTGTCATTGGGGCTTCTCTGTCAGGTACAGCATGAGGAGGCTAAACTCTGTGTCCTACAAATAGGGACAAAAGGGGAGTCTTGTCCTCATCCTGCCAAATAAAGAACAGTGCAGTTCCTTGACAACATGAGAACAACACTTTTTGTGCTCGGTTCTTGCCAAAAATTTATTAGTGAAAGGTTTATTAAACCTTACTAACAAGCTGTGGTACAACTACTTCGCCTACTTTACTTCCTTTACCCATATAAGACTATTTCTTATTTCTGTATTATAGCAATCTTTAATATTTCAATCCTCATTACCATTATGATTAGCACCATCTCTTAATCCACACTCTCTATTCCATGGAAAAACCCTCTCTCCATCTTACTCTATTTATACAGCTCCTTCAGCTCTAGTCCAGAGGATCTCTATTCAGATCTTATGTTTAGCTTTGTACTCTAAGTTATAGCTCTTGACATTTATTATTATTTTCCAGTGAGACACAAGAGAGGTATAGGGAGTTAAATGTGTTCACAGGCAAAACTATATTCCTCTCCCTTTTCAGGGGAGGGAAATGGATAGAAACAGAAGCTGCCAGATAGAAGGCCTGAAATAAATGACCTGCACCACCCATAGCTGAATTCTGCCTCTTCTTCCAGAATGTTTCATAAGGGAGAATCAATAAAAGCTGAATCTGAAACACTGGGGCAGTGTAGTAGCTAAGCTCAGTGAGGTTCCAAGCTAATCCTGTGTTCTCAGAACCTGTAAGTGCAAATCCCTTCATCTTTGTTCAGGGGGATGAGCTCACTACATAAATTGGCCTGTTTTTTGACCTCAAATTCCAGGTGGGGCAGGGTTGGGGGGTGGCAGAAGCAAGGAGAGGGAGGATTTCCAGGTCATTTGTTCTAAACTGAGGAACTTTGGCAGAAGGAAGGACAAGGTCGAGTTTCCATGGCCCTGAGCTGAGTCACACAGCTGGAGTCACACTCTGTTCAACACAAATGTCTTTTGCTCACCCACAAGCAACACAAAGACTGCAAAAGAACCCTGCCAAAGAACAAGCCAAGTGCCAGTGGCCGTTCTCATTATCTAGGCTACCTAGTAAGGTAACCCCATACAACCTGTCTACTAAATTAACTTTCATATCAGTTTATGCCTTTTTCCCTATGGCTATTGATTAATATATTCAATTAAAAGACAATAAAGACCAAAGTCATTGCAAATAGTATGAGGGTCAGCATTTTTACTTACACAGAATTTTTTAAAAAGTCACATCATGTTTGTTCCTTTTGATGATTCTCTTGTCTTACAGAAAAATACTCTATGGAATATTAAAATTTCATCATCATCCCCCCCCAAAAGCATCTATTTAAAAGAGAGAGAGAGAGAGAAATTAAGTTTACCAAAAAGTCTCTAAATATATGCACTTAAGCAACTCAAATAAATAGTGGGAAGCATAAAATTAAACATAGTTTAGGTGGGTTGATTTGAGGATATTTAACACAGTTAAATAATATGTCTGTCATCCTATTTCAATTTCTTTAACCTTACAGAATTCTCTGAAGTAGCACTAAACAATAATTACTGCAGGCATGTCATACAAAAATGCATATGTTTATTTTTAAGGCTATATTTTAGCTGATTGTGCATTTCCCTTGAAAGTAGTTTTTATAAAATAATGCTCATGAAATTTCTAGTACATGTATGGCATATGTTACACAAAAATTAAGTATCATGAAGGAAATTGTAATTACTTCAAACTGATATATAATCAACTGATTAGAGCCATGCATTTAATATGTATTTTGTAATTCCAGCTTTTAAAAGAATCTTGGCTTGAAAAATCAGACCATTAAACTGCATTGGAGCCCCATGACTCAAGTCCTACTTCCTCCTGAAAGCATCCAGACAATTTGGATGTATCACTTGCTTCCCATCCACAAATAGTTTCTTACCATTTATGAAGTCCTTATTATGATGGCAGTTATTATACAGCATATTTTTCTCCCTCTCTTTAATCACCAAAGAAATTTCTAAACTACCTTATTGCTATCTAAACTAAAACAAGCAAATAAAAGCAAGCACAAATGAACACAACTTGATACATTTACTTATTCCTATTGATTACATAGTTTTCTTCTCTTGCCTTGTCTTTACTATTAGTATATACATTTCTAAGAGCAAGAATGTTGCCTCTTCATCCCCTACCCCATCCCCAGCCTTAAGCACAAATTAAATTAAATTAAATTAAATATAAACAGACAATATAATTTGCCTCATTATAGCTCCAAGATGGTCTGATTTTCTGTGTGGTAAGAATGTTTCTATTTCCGCATTTCCATCTCCAGCCAAGCCATCTGATAATATAATCTATATAGTCAGTTAATACAAGCATCCCAGATGAATAGGATTCTCAAACAATGACAGAGAGAATAGTTCTTTATCCTGTGAGGCCCCAGAGGACAACCAAAATCTCAGCAATACTGTGTTTTCTTTGCTTCTGTGCCATCCTAACAATTTTTTCTCCTCTGAGAGAATCTCACCTTTTCCTTGGATTTGCATTTCTCAACCACCTGACAAATTCAGATTCTATTGCATGGAGCACTGGGTGTTGTACATAAACAATGAATCTTGGAACACTGCATCAAAAACTAATGATGTATTTTATGGTGATTAACATAACAATTGAAAAAAAAAACAGGGAAAAAAAAGTTTTCCTCTAACTCTTCTGTTCTATTATGATCTGAAAAACGACTACTTTATTGTTAGTAATCACATGTTAGAATTGTTGTCATTCCATTAACATATGCTTTGAGTATTCCTAAATTCCCACATTTGTGACTTTGAGAACAACTAATAAAACTATAAAGACTAATTATTTATTGAGCTTTGCTTTTGAAGATACAAGTGTCAATACATTCATTAGTGGACACTGTCAGAGTTATGCCCTGGTGGTCACTACCAACTACAGAGATAAGACTTTCCAAGTAATCATTTAAGAAACAAGTTGAAAGGAAAATCAGAATGATTTTCGTTCACCAAAAACAAAACAGTATTTAAAGGTTTGTACTTTTGTCTCAACTCAAACATTCTGTGTCTTTGTAATCTCCTGTTTAAATCTTCCATGAAAATATCCCCAAGTTCACTCAGGATGATTTTTTTCTGTTAGAATGGGAATCATTCTAAGCACCCACTTATGTATTGTTTAATTGGGTGTGGTATGGTTGTTGGCAATGTAACAGAAAAACTTCAGTCTCTGACCTCTAGATGCTTGAAATCTAAGATAAAGTAAATATTCCAAAATATTATTGTAGAGTCACTGCATAATGGGCCATTTAAAATGATACTATGAACAAATCGACTGACATTTTGACAGTACTGAGAACAATATATGTCCCTTCACATTTTAGCTTCTGGTGGATCATTAGGCACAAGTTTGAACAATTCCAAGAAAAACTTAAAAACAAAAATTTGATATAAAAATTGGATATTAAATATCAAGATCAAGACTTAAAAACATATTTTAGAAAATGATTTACTTTACAAAATTATTTCATTCACGTATTTCAAATAGCATATTTTTTCTGCTGGATTTAAGATTAAAATATGTTATAATTTTAACAGAAGTTTATTTATTTATTTATTTATTTATTTATTTATTTATTTTTATTATATTCAATTAACCAGCATATAGTACATCTTTAGTTTTTGATGTAGTGTTCAACGATTCATTAGTTGTGCATAACACCCAGTGCTCATCACAACACATGCCCTCCTTAATTTGATATGGGTTCAGGATTGTTAGTAATGCCAAGAATGGACAAAGGGATTAATTTTTTATGCTAATCTAGAACATTCGTGATTATTAAAGTGCTATATCAAGCTTTTGAGCCACCAGTGGGAATTTATCCATTTGATTAAACATCCCTGCCTATCAATGATTGGACAGAAACACTTTTTAACCAAACCCAACAAACACATACACACACAGGTAAATACTCATGCCAACAGACATTTCATTTAAGACAATAAGAAAATCCAAGTGAAGTTCATATTTCATTAGTGTGGACCCACATTCACAAGTCCCCAGGCCACTTGCAGTTATAACTCCTCACAGATTTTCTTCTGAGACTGTAATTCTACCCCATTACAGTGTCAGAATCCAATATTCTTCAGCCCCCAGGGCCAGTGTCCACCAATCCCACTTCCACGCAAGGAAACGGGACACAAGCTAATGGTCTTAAAGTACATAAAACCTTGATTGCAGTGTACAGTTAAGTGACCATTTATTTGTTCTTGTATCTGCCTAAGAAAATCTGCCAATTTTCTTTTTTTTTTTTTTAAAGATCTTATTTATTTGGCAGAGAGAAAGATCACAAGTAGGCAGAGAGGCAGGCAGAGAGAGGGGGGGAAGCAGGCTCCCCGCTGAGCAGAGAGCCCGATATGGGGCTCGATCCCAGGACCCTGAGATCATGACCTGAGCCTAAGGCAGAAGCTTAACCCACTGAGCCACCCAGGTGCCCCAATCTGCCAATTTTCTCTCACTAGAATTGGCTTTCAAAGGTAGGAGGTCATCTGCATGCTTGCAGACAAATGTAACCATTTCAAATGATGCATATATTTTCTTATGATGAATATTTACTTTCTAAATACAGATAGTAAAGATCCAATTATTCTTATTGGAATATATATATATATATATTTTTTTAAGAAAACTTCTAAGAGGTAAAATGCCTTTTTGTAATATTACTTTTAATGTCTTTCAACAAATGGGATATGTGTTTTAAATGGATTAAAGAAAATAAAGTAAAAATACTTATGGTATTCAAGTTTTCATGGTCAAGTGCCTAAAAGCAAAAGCAAACATTTTGAGATCAGTTTACTAGGACTGTTGCAGGTTAGTAAGGGAAACTTTTGCAAGACAGAGCTTTGAGTTTTGGATGACCTACAGATTGGTAGACAAGTTCCTGATAACATTCAACAAGCAAAATTGCTTTGGGGCTCAGCCCCTGTTGACTACCACTGGCTACTTTGCTACAATAAATCTTCTGTAAGCTATTTTGGAAGCCAAGTATGGTAGAACAAAAGCATTCTAATCTGTATCTGGTTGTCTGGCATTACATGAACATCGGAAGAATATTTTAAAGGAAAAATGTCAAATACTTGACATTCTTATTAAGGAAAATACAAAAGAAAATATTGCATAGTATCTAAATATCTGAAAAGGCTAAGTTCTAACCGATAAAAATCCTCAAGGGTCAGAAAAGCAGCCTGATGAAATAAAGAAAATAGAGTGGACTGCGAGTTAGAACTGGGAGAGGTCAAACACATTCTGAGTCTAGTGTCTCTAGTTTTAAAAAGGGGTTATAAAGTTGTTCTACTGACCTCTGGTTTACTACAAGGATAAAAGCCTGAATGTGAAAATGCTTTAAAATGCAGACAATTTAACACAAATATTAGATAACACTATCATCTTCATTTTCCTGACAATCTTACAGCAAGTTTCTGAGCCGGAGTTAGGTACTGCGTCATTAATAACATAATTGGAGAGGAGATAGTAGTTTTTAGTCACCTCATTTTTTTTTTTTTAAATACTTGATGAGCTTCTGAGATACAATCAGTCACCAAACTCCTCAGACACATTTAGCAGCATCAGAAGCAGGTGCTGCTGACAATCATGTCGGATTCCACAGGGACTGACGGTGTAAAAACAATGAATCATTCCAGGTGCATCTGCCTGTCTTCATTCAAAGGACAAAATGAAAAGAAAATGAAATTCACCAAGCCCAATGTTTTTAAAACAAAAAGAAAGGAGATCAACTAGGAAAGACTTTTCCCTTTAATTTGTAAAAGCAGAATTCAGTTATAATTTAGTAATTGCTTTTTAACAGTCTGCAACTGTGCTATGGTGTTGTCCTAGAGTATAAGTCCTGCCTAGTTTCAAGAAACACATGGCTTGATAATAGAATATGGGGCCTAATAATGGCACACAACTAATTCTATTTTCAGGTAGAATCTTGGTGAGACAAGAGGAAGACACCAAAGGCTGCTGGAATTAACAAAAGAAAAGGGACAAGATATTTTAAAAGGTTTAAATAAAAGCAATGAAGCAGATGATATTTGAAATAACTAAATGATTCCTGGGATCTTAGCAGGAGAAGTATCAGTGAAGACAAAAACTTGAAAGAAGGATATACTCAACACTGAGAAATCCAAAGTGCTTCAAGAACATCCTGCCACAGATTCCCTACCTCTTACACTTGCACAGATTTATGCAAAGTGCTCATGTTCATTAACGACTACAGGTGACATGGATAACATAAATTGGGAAGAAAAAAAGTCTTTTTAAACTGGCAAATAGTATAGCAGTGTCCCTATAGATTAAAAATGTAACATTTTATTTTGCATGCAGTACATGGTCTTAGATATTTTAAAAAATGCAGGTACACAGAGCAAAGACCCCATATAATCATACCACATTTTTTTTACATTGTTCTATTTACACTGTGATGTATGTCCTTCAAGATTACATTTGAAGGTCTAATGCACAGCACAGTGATTATAGTCAACAATATTATAAATATGGTTTCCAAGAGTTTAGATCTTAAATGTTTTCAACACAAAGTGATAATTATGGGACATGACAGAGGTGTTAACTAATACTACAGTGACTGCCATATTGTAATACATAAATGTGTCGAATCAACACAATGTACACTTTAAACTAATGCAATATTCTATGCCAACTATATCATAATAAAAAGAAAATAAATTAAAATTTTAAGGTGAAAAGGACTGTCTTTAAATACATATATATTTATAATAAAGAATACAAACACTATATACATAATGCCCTGTAATGTGCTGTTTTCACTTAGCAGTATAGCTGAATAACTTTACACAACATTAAACACTCTCTGGTATACTATTATGTGGATTGTCCATTAGTGTATTTTCTTAGTTTTTATTACATATTCAGGTTACTCTTATTTTTTGTATGAATAACAATGCCATGACCATCTTTTTAGATAAATCATTATGTAAACCTCTGATTACTTATTTAACTAGTTTTAAAATTATAATGCCTAGGGAGTTTGAAAACTGCCTTCCAAAAGAGTTTTCTAATTTTCATTCCGTCATCAAGGGTTAGCCTTACTCTACTTCCATTTTCTTAGATGTTGGATATCTGAATTTCAACCACTTTTCCTATTTAATATGTGAAAACATTTTATCTATTTTCTTAGTTTTTGTTTGGGGTTTTTGCTGAATAGGAAGTTGAACATTTTACAATGCATTAATTACATGTTGTGTGTATGATACGACTCATCTTGCAATGAAAGGTAGTAAGTCCTCTTTGGGTATTTTTTTCAACTGTAATTTTCCTGTGACTGCTTTCTGGGTTTCTTCCACTTCACTACTTGTAATACTCAGCTCATATAACCCTTGGAAATATGCTTGGATTCAGGATTTTGTGCATACTTAGTGTCAAGGACTATCAAGACTCTGAAATTTCATTCAACTTGAAAGCTATCAAGTTAAACTTTAGTTTTCATAAATGCTGGGAGAAGACTACAGCATCTGAGATCAGATATGAAGAACAGTTCATTACTTGCAGCACAAACAGTAGCCAGGGTATCAGTACTTTTTGTGCTGGTTCTGTGACCCGCATTTTCCACAGAGGAATGCAAAGAATGCTAGGTGGCACCCGCACATGCTGTAGGTTATGTTTGAGGAGGGGAAATCTGAGCTTAGTAAGCACCAATCATTTATAATGGGCAGTAAATGTGCCGGCCCTTTACTCCAAAGCAAAATATTATCTTTATTATACTGGACAATATGTGTGTATGGAGGGAAACCCATAGATACAATATAATCTATGTTCCAAGAACATTCATGATAAAACATTCTTGAAATGATAGTCTGGGGGCACCTAGGTGGCTCAGTGGGTTAAGCCTCCGCCTTTGGCTCAGATCATGATCTCAGAGTCCTAGGATGGAGCCCCGCATTGGGCTCTCTGCTCAGCAGGGAACCTGCTTCCCCCCCTCTCTCTGCCTGCCTCTCTGCCTACTTGTGATCTTTCTCTCTGTGTGTCAAATAAATAAATAAAATCTTAAAAAAAAAAAAAAAAGAAATGATAGTCTGGAAAAAAGGGCAGCCAGTATCTTGCTATGCAAGAGATACAGAAGTGCAAAGGATTTATGGAAAAGTGTCTCCAAACACTTCTTGCTGAATATGCGGAAAGAGAATAAAATGTTTTGCAGCAGAAGGAAGGAGACTGAATCAGGGGAGTCAGCATTCAAACTTTGTTCTTGACTTAGCCCTAACTGTGTACCATCAAAACAATAACATAACAGCATTAAGAAAAAAAATTAGGGGTAGGTCCTGGTTAAACTGATTTCTGAAAACTGGACTTTGTAAAAAGGTTAAAGAGACAGTGAATTTTTACTTTATAAAACAATTCTCTACAGGCTTCTTTAAATGTCAAGTATATAACATGATTAGATGACAAATTAATCTAAAAGTCTTTGTACATTTTTTAGCATATTAGTTAAGAGGGTGCGCTAAGGTCCAAACTCCCTCAGTTCAAATCTGGCTCAGTGTACTTGATTAAGCTACTTGGTTAAGTTCCTTCTGCTGTAAAATGGATTACTGGTGGATATTAACTTCATTCTCATAGATATGGTGAAATGCTTGCCTGAATTAAGGGGTATATATATCCTAATATCATATAAGACAGATAGACAGATATATATCTAGATATAGATCATCTTTTGACAGTGCCTGATACCTAGAAAATAAATTGTTGGTCACCATTATTCTATTATTACCACCTAAAATGAGGTCATTAAGTAGATATATTCTCTTCTGCCCTTTTGCTTCCTGTGTACAATTAACTACAAAACATATTCTTCTCTTGATTTGGAAGGAAGATGCTAAATAAAAGAAGCTTTACAAAACTAACTCCAAATAAAAAATTGGTTCCATTCATATCATGGGTTAATTCTAAAATTAAGAGAAGAAAAATATTAAGAAAAGGCTGCTGAGTTTCTTTAGGTTGGTTGTATTGTCTAGAAGAATTTCTTTTATTTCTACACTTCTGTGTATGATGCTAACAAAGAACCACGAATATTAACAAAAATTAATTTGTAGAGTTTATAAAGTTATACAACATGCTTTTCACTTAATATGTAACAACCTTGGAAGCACAGGAAAAGAAGACTAAAATGTTTCTGGGGGACAGAGGGGCTCCATGGTCTTCCTCTCCATTATTTAATCATTTTTCTTCCTAGAGTAATAGTTGGTTCTTTTAAATCTGATGTCAGTCACTCTGGTCCTTTTCTGAAGATTCTGAAGTAGGGTCAGAAGGCTTCAATAGTTGAAGAAAAGGTAATGAACGAAGAGGGGAGCTAACTAATAAAATAATGGCTATTGAAAAGGCAAAGCCACTGAACAATTATGAGAGGGGAAAAAACAAAAATTTGTACAAACGAACATACACATTTGCAAATGTTCTATCATGTTTCTGAGGCTTCAGAGATATGGAAGCAATTTGTTTCCCTTCCACTATTACCTATCCTATTATTATCGTCATGCCCATTTTACAGATGAGGAAGGTGAATTATGGAGAAATTTTCTGATTTGTTCAAGATCATACAGGTACTAAACAATGGATCCAGGACTTGAATCCTGATATATATTTTTTTTTCCATTATAATATAATCCCTCTGCTGACCCTGAATTCCAGCCAAGTGCTTATTCCCCTAAAGCTTACATCACAAACCACTGACATAATCCTCAGCCAACCCAACTATCAAATAAAACATAATCTCATCTCCTGGTTCTCAGCCAGCATAGAGATGCTGTTAAATTGGTGATATAGCTGATGCTCTTGGTTGCAGGGGACCCTTCTGTTAATTTTGGCACCTATTGGGGATCTCTTAAGCTCTCAGTCTATGTTTGTTGTTGTTGTTGTCGTTGTTTTTAATATTCAGCTGTACTCCTGGCTAAGCCTATATCCTAGGAGAATTAAACAAATCAGAGATCAGTCTGTTCTTTTTATTTTGTCCTGGACACTCTTATTTTCGGACTCCTCCAGATAAATCACAGTGCAGCTACAAATCTGGGTAAAATGGATGTCACAAGTTCTATTTGAAGAGCATTCCCTGCCTTCTTTTCCACATTGTAACCACTATTTACAGTGAGTTGTTATTTGGAACATTTTTTCTCCGTAATACATTAGCTACATAAATCACTTCATAATACATGTAATAGTTTATTGGTCTTCACACATAACCATGGTACTTCTTTCCAAGGGTAGGAATAACTCATGCTGAGCCACCAGTCTCCCACAGACATATTCATATCCCTTTACTTGGGTTATCCTTTGACAGGAATCATAGGACTAGGCAGCTATTGTTTGTGGACAGTGTATCTGTTATCATTTCACCTATTCATAAAGGAAAGCAAGCTGGGAGTAAACCTATTCTGTTCCTTGTTCTTAACTCCGCATCCACCATTTGCGCCATATTTAAAGATTACTTTCCACTTTCTCAAAGGCACATGTATTCAAAGCCTCATACAGATATTCAAATATTCAAAGCCTCATACAATCAGGTCGAGCAGGTCTCCTGCTGAGATCTCAAATCTGTCAAAATCCTAGAAAATGACATCTAGGTAATTCTGTGGAGGTAGCGTTAGTCGAGCATTTGTGTGTATGTCAGAGGGATAGACAGCGTGTGTTTGGGAAGATGGAATGTGTGTGTGTGTGTGTGTGTGTCAGTGTAGGGGGAGAGGAAGAGAGATTGGCTAATCAGATTGATCTATTGAAGGTTTCTTCAACAAATATATGATTTGTTGAAGAAACAATCTATCAGGCATTGTGCTAAGTAATGAATCACCAACAGACCCTGACATTGAAGAAATTAACTCTTTCGTTACATTTTAGTCAAAAAGTCAGATGCAGAAACAAATACTTTTACTATACCATCACAAATACTAGGATATATATGTGCACAGGTTCCTTTGGGAGCAGAGATAAAGGTTACTTGATTTCTGGGGGAAAAATTTTTCTTGAAGGAGACAATAGTGGATACTATGTATGCACAGGAGTGATCCAGGAAAAGAATGTAGAAACAGTTCCAGGTAGAGGAAACTGAGGCATGGAAAAGCATGATGAGTACGAAAAAGCACAGCAACTTATAATTACTAAGACTTAAAGCATAGGGTAAGTAGTGGTAGGGGATAAGGCTTGAGATAGGTTATGATAAAGATCATGGAAGACCATGTATGTTCAACCTACAGGTTGAAATTTAACCTGTAGGTAATCAGGAATCATCAAAAGGCTTTAGGGTTGAGTGTGGCAAAATAATATTTGTTTCTAGTTAGGTTTGTGAAGGATAAGGAGGGTTGAGTGTGGCAAAATAATATTTGTTTCTAGGTAGGCTTGTAATGGAATGGAGTTAAGATCATATGCAGGGAACATATTAGGGGGTTAATGGTACAGGGTCCAAAAGACATTATGAGGGCCTTGGAAAGGGCTACAGTAGTAGGGAGAACAGGAGGGCCCATCATGGAGACAATATACATATTGATATTGTCTCTCCTGGAACACATGAAAGAGACACTTATTACAGGGTGTTAAAGACCAAGTTCTGTGCCTCACAAATTCATATGTTGAAGCCCTAACCTCTGATGTGACTGTAGTTGGAGATAGAGTCTTTAAAGAGGTAATTAAGGACACCTAGGTGGCTCAGTGTGTTGAGACTCTGTGTTCACCTCAGGTCACGATCTCGGGGTCCTGGGGTTGAGCCCTACATCGGGCTTCCTGCTTGGTGGGGAGCCTGCTTCTCCTCTCTCTGCCTGCCTCTCTGTCTACTTGTGATCTCTCTCTGTGTCAAATAAATAAATAAAATATTTTTTAAAAAAGAGGTAATTAAGCTTAAATGAGGTCATAAGGGGTGGGGGGAGTAATTGAACACATGGGTGTTCTTATAAGAAGAGGAAACAGCATCAAAGAATCCACCATCCCCCCTCAGTTTCCCCCTCTTTCTCTCTCTCTTTCTCTCTCTGAACATACACACAGAGGAAATGAGCACAAAACAAGAAGGCAGCTGTCTTTGAGTCAGAAAAAGAAGTCTCAACAGAAACTAACCCTGAAGGGCACGTGAAAACTTAAAACAAACAAACAAACAAACAAACATGGAGAAGACAGTAAGAAAAAGTAATGAGGTAAACAAAGTCCTGAACAAGCAGAAACTTTGAGGTGGGAAGGCTCACACAGTACAGAAAGCTTTCATTTGTTAGCTTCAAAGCATGACATCAAGTAGCCCCATGAGTTTCTTGTGCAAGGGATTTCTAGCACAAAGAATGATGAACATTGTTTCCGAGGAGACTACACTAGAGTTGTGACTGGATCAGCCGCAGTGTTGTCCAGCTACTATTGTATCTACTTTTATTCCCGGAGGCTATGTCACAGCCAAGCCTTTTTCTTATACGACTTGATTCCCAGTGTGGTATAACAGCTATGCCCCTGCCTTTCTCCAGAGTCAGCTGGAGCAGACCTTTTCACTCGCACCCTCAAACTGCCAAATACAGAGTGGGAGGAAGAGTTCATGTCAGGATGAGCAGAACAGAAAGAATGACTACAGACTGACTCCAGAAGTCTTGGGATGTGATGTTAGTAATCCAAAGATTTAGTAAAAAATATAAACTTTTTAATTATTATAAACAGGGATGCTGTTTATAATATTTTATAATATATTATATTATATAATATATTATATAAAATATATATAGTATACATAATAAACAGGGTTGCTGTTTATATTACAAAACAGCAACCCTGTTTATAATATTTTTAAAAACCATGTATGCACATAATGAAAGCCATCCATGTAACACAGAAAGTGTGGCACGTGGCTGGCTTAAATGAAGAGGGTCTATTTAAAACTGACACCACAAAATCTGTTTTTATTCACCTCTATAACAAACTGGCTCAGTTTAAATGCCAGGCTCTAAAAGGCTTCATCCACATTCTCAATACCTACCGATTTCGAGAAAAGAAATGAAGGAAAGCTCTGAGTGTACTTTTTTATCAGCACCTGCCAACATGGTGTCTGGGTTTTCGGACAGAATTTCATAAATGGAACAAATGAAGAATAATGATCTTTCCTTTGCCTCTGTGCCATTATAGCCCCATCAAGCTGAAGACAAGTAAGATTATAGGATTTAGACAGTCCTTGTTGAGGAACTGGCAACTAGATTATTCTTCTGCCTGCTTAAAAATAGTTTCAGTTTTGATCTGAGGCGTATCTCTATGTGTGTGTGTGTGTGTGTGTGTGTGCGCGCGTGCGCGCACACGCGCACCCATGTCTGTATGAGACAGAGAGAATTTCTGTGGCAGATTCCCTCCTTTTGTCTTCCACATTAACACATTCCACCTGTGCTTTTAACATCCAGATGCTATCATATTTTAATTATACTGATTAATGTCTATGTAGGAATTACAAATGGTAAACCAACCTTCCCTCAAATTAGGAAAGTCAATCTGCTTAAAGGCAGAACAGTGAGATACAGAACAGTGAGACACCAGGCTAAAATCATAGAAGAGATGGAAATGTCTTCATTTGTTTTTGTTTGTGTGCTTTTAATTAAAGATGACAGAATGGCCTTCTCTACCAGTGCAGCAAGCGTGATGTGCAAAGATGAATGCATTTACAGCTGTAGGTAGTGTTGCTGCTTTAACATTATTACCCTCACCATTGGGAAAACATCTGTGGAAAGAAGAAGAGAGGGGGAGTTATCTTAATAAAACTGAGAAGAGATGTCAAAAGAAATGCTGCTGTCTCCATCTCTGGAGAGCTTTATGAGAGAATCGTGGTGTGTTTCAATCAGTTTGACCAGATATTCCAATAATACTCTGAAATATCTTAGCGTATCCAAGTATCTCTTCTGTATATATCTGGTACATTTCTTTAGAAAAACACAAAATAAGAAAACAAAACCTCTACCCTAATTTACCAAGTAATTTAAAGTAAAATCATTTTCTTCTTCCTGACCACACCATGATATAATTGTTTTCCCCGAGTATGGGCATTTGTGAAGTAGAGGATGAGGAGTGCCTTTGGCTCTGGTGACCTGTTCCGAAGCATTTTGAGTCCATGATTCTCAGTTCTGTCATCTAAGAATGGGAGATCTCGCCAATTCTCAGGGATGTCATGGGATTAAATGAAAGTGCCTTGAACATTTCTGTATACGAATTTACTGTGAGTTTGTGGAGATAAAGATCCCAAAATGTTTTGTGCTCCAAAATAGGAGGAAGTAAATATTGCTTTTTCATTTGGGTATTTTATCTTATCTGCATCATTGTCTTCCCCACTCTTTACACATTATTTCCCAAGAGCGTTCCATTTAGAGTGCATCAGTGTCAAGTACCAATTCCACACAAAACATGTTCATACGATCCTGATGCTAGTGGACAAGGTCAACAGTTTTGGGCAACTTATATCACAGGCTCTTGTTTTCAAGATATCTTCTACTGACAAAGTGTGTACTAGTGTGTGTATGTATGGGATGGGAAGAGAGAGAGAGAGAGAACACACGAGTGCACAAAGACAAGGACACATACCTTTTGACAATGGCTCTTCAAATCCAAATCTGAGAATAAGATAGAAATTACAACCTAACAGTGATGGTACACATGGTAGTTATCCATGTGTCACTAATATGCATCCTATCCATAAGGAGATTACAATATGCAAGAATAAAACAGACAAGTAAACTCAGCAATTACCACATAAACACTATAATAAAGGTAATTAAAGGCTTGAGTGGTCATGGAAACTTTTTCAACAAAGGTGTTACATAAAAGATAACTCCTTGATGGATAATAGGGAGATAGAAAGGTGTAGGGAGTGGAGAAGTATAGATTCAAGGGAGGGGAATGGGATGGAGGAGAAAAAGAACGTTATAGGCAAAGGGATAGCTTCTGTAAGGTCTGTGGGTTAAAAAAATTTTTTTAAAATTTCATACATTCCAGAATGGTTGATGTTTTAAATCATAATTTTACATCTTTTATACATTTTCATATCTTCCTACATAAACACGGGTAGCCACATCTTTCTATACCTAACTGCTTGGACCCAAAACCTGATTTCTGGCTCCCATCTCCACCACATACAGGCAAGAAAAGGCAAACACAACATGGCTGTGACCTCTAAAAAGTCTTCTTTCTATTAAATGCAACCATGAAATGATAGGGTTTAACAAAGATTCACTGAAGTTCCAACTTGCAAGCACAATGCAAGTTTAAATAGATTCCAGCTCGATTCAATCTCAGCTACAGGGCAAACACAACTGTAACTAACTCCTACGTCTTTCATCTTTTGACAATGAAATTAAAATATTGCTTCATGCTACAGTAGGAAAGAATGATCTAAAATAAATAATCCCGAAGTTGAAAGAAAACAGAAAGTAACATCAGTGCCTTTCAGAGACAGTGGGCGGCAATGTTAATGAATGGAAGCTTTGCATAAAAAAAAAGGGGGGGGCGCCTGGGTGGCTCAGTGGGTTAAAGCCTCTGCCTTAGGCTCAGGACATGATCTCAGGGTCCTGGGATCGAGCCCTGCATCAGGCTCTCTGCTCAGCGGGGAGCCTGCTTCCCTTCCTCTCTCTGCCTGCCTCTCTGCCTACTTGTGATCTCTGTCAAATAAATAAAATCTTAAAAAACAAAAAACAAAAAACAAACAAAAAAAAACCCCACATTGATCCTGAAGGAATACGGGAAGAAGAGTAAGGTAAACTATGGGCAGCAGATAGTTCAGAACCAAACCCACAGCCAACCAGTTTAGGTAAAAAGAAGTAATTATTTTCTTTTTTTTTTTTAATTTTTTTAAGATTTTATTTATTTGACTGACAGACCACAAGTAGACAGAGAGGCAGGCAGAGAGAGGAGGGGGGAAGCAGGCTCCCCGCCAAGCAGAGAGCCCGATGCGGGGCTCGATCCCAGGACCCCGGGATCATGACCTGAGCCGAAGGCAGAGGCTTTAACCCACTGAGCCACCCAGGTGTCCCAAGAAGTAATTATTTTCTAAAAGAATTAGTACATAGGGAAAGTACTGAAGAAAACTGCCATTCACCTGAGATACTAAATGACAGAATAGTTAAAGCAATCAAACTTGGACTTCACTACAGGTGGTGAGATGAAGAAGGATTGTGTTAGAACATGACATTTCTCCTGCTCCTAGTTTGGATGGACAGAAACACTCCGAGTCCTAGGTTTTCCAAATTATGTTTCTTAAAGAGAATGAATAGCTTTACAAGCCAAGGCAGGATAAATCCTTTTCCAGCCCATTGTTACCTGTGTCTCTGCTATGGTAATGACATGCTGGCCTCTTAAACTTATGTAAACCTGGTCCTTCGGTTTCTCCTGCCATGTTGGCCTCAAAGCCTCTACCAAAGAATTGGATTAACTGCTTTTAACTTTATTCACCCCTCAGCATTCTCAGACAGAAACCAGACCCACCTGTTCCATGGCTTCCAAATTATGAAACATCTCCCGTTCAGTTCTTACCCACTATGTTCATCTTCTCTTGGGAATCTGATCTCAACCCAAAGAACCTGAGTGATATTTGGAATCAGCGGCCACTTTAATAACTCAGGAGAGATGGTGATCTTTTATATCACTTGAAGTTTGCTTTTAGTGGGCATTTCCTCTCTGGATTTGGATCCCACCAAACATCCCAATTCCTGGCCACTCATTCTCCTCTATGTGAATAAAAATAAAACCAAAAACATTAGAGACACACTATTTCAAGAAGTTCATATATCACTCACTAAGAAAACTGACTTCATTGTTCCTTGAGAGCAAATTCATAGGATAAAATACATACTGGTTCCTGATTTTTGAGCTTTCCCGTTTGGAGTAATTTTTCTAAAAATGATAAAAACTCAACAGATACAAGAGAAAAATAGTAACCGAAACTTGATTTCAGTTGCTACTTCTTTCAGTAGTAAATGAAACCCAAACAGGTTCAAACAAAAACAACTCTCAAAAGCAAGGCATGTACTAAGAGGAAAAGCTTTGGAGAGCTAGATTCTGCAGTTCACAGCTAAATATGGATGTAAATACTAACAGTGGAATCGGATATTGGAGAAATCCCTCTGTGAGGTAGAAAAAGTCTAAATACCAGAGCAGATTCCAAACTTCTTGCTACGAAAAATCCTAGCTTTGCCTGTACAGCCCTCTACCACTCAGGAAAGATGTGGTCTCCCATCCCAGGGAGAATAACGGCTAGGCTTCCCAACTCTTGTAACAGAATGTCAATAGCACCATCTGCTCATCTGGCTTCCAAAGGACGCATATGGATTCATCTTCTCGCCCAGATTCTCCTCTCGCTTTGGGGCTTTTCCCTTCCGTTTGGTCCTCGGTGTGCACTCCTAAATTTGCCAAATGCACACTGGAGGCCACTGAAGACTCTTTGCTGAAGAAAAGCTCAGTGATGAACTGAATCCTTATCTATTCAGAAGATTTTCATTTAAAAAAAAAAATTTGCAGTATATTCAACCTGCACAGCCTCAATTATACTCCTCAGACTGTGGTAATTTAGAAGTTATTTGAAAATTAAGACCTGTGCTAATAAATACTGTTTGCTTAAAAATTAGAATTATACCCTTTATACCAAACTGCAATTTCCATGTGTCTTAGATCTGCTTGTATTAATTGAAACAGAAGGTCGGGGTTTCATTTGTCATTCAGAACCACAAAGAAACCTGTAGAAGCAAACATTTCTATTGTTGTTTCTGTTGCACATAGGTTTAAAATGTGCTCTGAAAACACAGCCCTGTCACAACTGAGATGTGGGTGGGCATTATGAATAATTAAACCGGAGGTGCAGAATGCACAAAAAACTAAAGAAACAGAAAAATTTCTCAAAGAATATATAAATACCAGTACCATTTGAAGTATACTTCTTTGGAAGAACATTAGGGTCTCTGGAACTAATTAGCTGAGTGATTTTGGGCAAGACATAATCTCTTTGGAGATTTATGTAAAATTAGAATTATGTGTGAGAAAACTGAAGTTTGGAAGGATGGAAAGTAATTATAAAGTAAGGAAGCTGAACATAAATCTTAAACATGATCACTAATTGAGTGACAGGAGAAAAATAATTAAAAAACACTTTATCATCAATCTTTGTTTAATTTTCTACCTTTTCCACAAGATTCTCAGCCCATGAGGCACGGATCATGTTTATCTCTATCACCATTTCTTCCTCTATGCGAGTACAGTGCAGATTAAAAACTGGAGGAATGACTACGTGGGTTTTAACTATCTTATCAGGTATGATAATACCATGATGGTTTTGTCTTTCAGTTCTTTGCCAGTAAAATGGATATATTTGCATCCTCTCTAACATAAACATGGGAAGGGATGACATTGGTGATAGCTGAATATGTAAAGA
This sequence comes from Martes martes, assembly GCF_963455335.1. Classification (NCBI taxonomy): domain Eukaryota; kingdom Metazoa; phylum Chordata; class Mammalia; order Carnivora; family Mustelidae; genus Martes; species Martes martes. The sequence goes on from NC_137896.1 coordinate 70,010,876, forward strand.
GAAATAAATTTCTTGAAATATTATTAATGGAAAAATAGGTATAAACTCTTCAAATACACTGACAGTAGTCTTATATTACAAAAAAAGGTCAATGGTTACTTAAGAATCAAGTGAAATATAATATTTTATAAAGAAAGCATTCCATTTAATGAACATAAATTACAAAATTAAAATTTCTCAACAATTCTGTATTATAGATACAATACCAATTTGAAATAAAAAGAAATTAAAACATTAAAAAAGTTAAGTGACTTACCCAAAGCCACATAAGCAGTAAGCAGGAAAACTGGTGTTTGAGTCTTACTACCATAGTTTTAATGTTGGCCGTCTTTCTACTATACATCTCAGGTTAAATGAGAGCCTACCAACCACCAGATATTGAGCTGAGCACTCCTTGGATAGGAAGACAGTCTAAACATGGGCATCAATTAATGAGAAATATTTCCCTCTGCTAAGTGTAAATAGTAGGATAAGAAAACATTTTGGAAAGTGGATGTGATTTTTATCAAGAAGAAATATCAAAGTTTTTAGAGGTCTAACATGTATTTGTAATGAAATAATAGTGTAAAAACCAACAAAAATAAAATCCTTAAGCATAAACATTTAAAACATTTTGGAGGGGCACCTGGGTGGCTCAGTGGGTTAAAGCCTCTGCCTTCGGCTCAGGTCATGATCCCAGGGTCCTGGGATCGAGCCCCACATCAGGCTCTCTGCTCTGTGGGGAGCCTGCTTCCCCCTCTCTCTCTGCCTTCCTCTCTGCCTACTTGTGATCTCTCTGTCAAAATAAAAATAAATTTAAAAATTAATTATAAAACATTTTGGAAAGTGGATGTAATTTTTATCAAGAAGAAATATCAAAGTTTTTAGAGGTCTAACATGTATTTGTAATGAAATAATAGTGTAAAAACCAACAAAAATAAAATCCTTAAGATTAATGAAAGCCAATAACAGTAAATAATATGAGTATAAGTACATAATTATCAATGGTACTGGAATGTCCAGAGAAAGAAATCATGTCTACATAACACAGAAAGCTTATGTCTCAGTTGTGTGGTCATCAATGAAGCATTAATGTCCACTGAGTTAAGATCATTATTCCTCAGCTTTGACATCTTCATGTTCAGTGGGGGACAGCAGGGCCATCTTTGATTTAAGGTTCCAATGAGCTTTCACTAATAGTAGGAAAGGGAGCTGCGTTGCATGAGAATATGAAAGCAGGAATCCAAAGTTAGTAGGACTTTAACTCCTCAGAAACCACAACACTAAAACCTCCCCAAAATTCTGAAAATCTTCATCATATCCCCTTGTTTATCCCCTGATTTTATTACCATAAGAATTAGCATGAAACCTTTCAAATACAGAGGAGTTTTTTCTTTCAAAGATATAAAAGAAGAGGCAGCTGAAGAGACTTCCCTGTTTCAGACCAGAAGACAAACAAAATAAAACTTAAAGGACCCACTGGATGAGAGTACTCACTGAACGAGAGGAAAATACATTATATTCTTGGACTTCTGGACAAGATAGAAAGAAGAATGTGTAAAAGAATCTGGAGCCGCAAGAAGGACCTGAGGCTGAGCAGCAGAATTACCCAAGATGACTTACATGCAATAGGTTTGTTTTTTGTTGCTGTTGTTGCTTGCTTATCTGTTTAAATTAGCAACTTTTTATAGCTTAAGCAATGGTTCTCACCTAGGGGCAAATCTGAGACCCTGGAGACATGTAACTATGTCTGCAGACATTTTTGGTTGTCACAACTTGCAGGGGCAGGTTGTGATCGTACTTCTAGTATCTGGGAGACAGACACAGGGATATTGCTAAACATCCTACCACGCAGGGGCCATCCCTACAACAAAAATTAACCAGCCCAAAATGTCAATAGTGCCAAGGTTGTGAAATCCTGGAGTAAAGCAGAAATTAGAATCTAATCTTTTTTGTTTGTTTGTTTGGTCTGGTTATAGGCACTTTTCATGTTTCTTCAATACATCTGACTCAAACAGCCTAACTAGCAAACTTCAGGAGTGACCTTGTAACAAGGCACATCATTTTTCAGTATCAGATTCACAATACTCTTTCTTATTTAAAGTCTCCCATTAGTTATTTCTCCCCAAAAGGCTTCTACAATTTAACAGTCAGGACAAGTTATAGCTGGGAAATAGATGTCCCCATCATCCTGCTTTAGATGGGAAAAGAAACATTCCGCAGTGTTTATAAGTCATAAAGAATTCTAAATATCTCCCACTCAACACATTCAGGCAAAATGATGGTATAATTTCTGTGCTGGGTGGCACTCTTTCATACCATTATGTGTCTTGTGAACCAACCGTAGGTAATGCACTATCTTCCTTTAATCAAATCTGCATTGTAATTTCTATAAAAAAATCAATTAAACACAAGAAGCAATTACTTATTTTTTATCTCAGCATAATCTACTTTCCCAGAACAGCAGCATGAAAATGTGAGGAAAGATCTCATCTGTGTCAGTGTATTTAAATAAAGAATGCATATTTTTAAAAGAAATGCAAAGGAGACACTGCCAAATGTGCAATATATTACCTATACATAATTCCCCATCTACATCAACATTATGGATGGGTAATATGGTATAATAGCAGAAGACTAGGATTTTTTTTAAAAAACTTTTTCTTTGTATTCAATATTATATCTGAAAACCTTTTTCAGATTCTTACGGTGCTATAATTAGACAACAATTTGCTCATCAACCTCATCCAATCAGTTTTATGAATGATCTACTTAGATGTCAAACGGTAAAAAGCAATTTCTTTAAAACTTCACAAATCCATCCTTATTTATATTTCCATTCCTATCTCTAGTTATTACTATCCTCAAAGAATTTTATCAACTATTTGCTTAGTTTGGATTTATATTAGTTTAGGAGACTCAGTGTCCTTCCAAATGGGACCTCTAGTCTTTTCAAATTCATGCTACATTGTTGAGCAGCGGCTCCCAAACTTGAGACAGCATCATAATCACTTGGAGGTCTTATTTTTTTCTTTAAAGATTTATTTTTTTATTTATTTATTTATTCCACATAGAGAGAGAGATAGTGAGAGGGAGAGAGAGAGAGAGAGAGAGTATAAGCACGGGGAGTTGCAGGCAGAGGGAGCAGGAGAAGCAGGCTCCCCACTAAGCAGGAAGCCTGAAGTGGGGTTCAATCCCAGAACCCTGAGATCATGATCTGAGCCAAAGACAGATGCTCAGCCAGAAGCTTAACCAACTGAGCCACCCAGGTGCCCTGGAGGTCTTACTTAAGTAGGTGTGGGGTCCCCCAAAATTTGTAGTTCTAGTGCGGTCTCAAGTGGCTCTGATGCTATTGGTCTGGGGACCACACTTTGAAGCAGCCAATTTTCATCATGACACAGTAATCTAGATGTGCTCTTATCCACTGTGTTCAAGGCGTTCATTTATTTCTCTCTTCTATTTTTATGTTATCAGTCTCTTTCCTCAAGAGGAAGAACAATCCTCTTCCAACTGAATGACTGCATTTTGTTCCTACCTTCCTTTCCTCTCCTTCCCACCCCTCCCCTCTCTTTTTCTTTCTCTTCCTCCCTCCCTTCCTTCCTTCTTTCCTTCCCTCATTCCCTCCCCCTTTCTTCCTCCCACTCCTCCTCCTTCTTCCCCACTTTCCTCTTTCTCTCTCTTCTCTGTATGATTTTATGTTTTTGGCTTATGTTGTTTATTCTATAACTATGATTTCTTTGAACTCTATACTCATCTTGGCCATGAAACCATCTCTGATTCACCTGACCTAAAAAAAAAAAAAAAAAACCTACCCTCCATCTTGAAACACTCAGTACTTATGTACTCACTTTTAAGATACTCCTTTGTACTCCTGGGTACATTAGTTAACAAATTATAGCCTTCATGCATGCCTATGATGCAAGGCCCTAATTATATTATTATATTATGTACTATATACATAGTTCCTTATTCATGACAATGCCTGCTAGGATGACTGATTCACCATCAGCGTGTAATAAATGTGGTTAGCACAATATTATGATGAGGCAGGGGCTACAAAGCAAAGCAGTGTTCCATTACTAAATGAAAGTTCAAAAACATATCTAATTAGCACTACAACCAAAGCCACCAGCCAAATCTGGAGGAAATCAACTCTAAACCATGCTACTTTAGTTTCCTCAGTGGATGCTGATATTATCCTATCGAGGAGGGAACTGTAAGGAAAAAATGTTAAATAAGCCCGGTGTGTTGTGAGGCAATCTGAACCACACCCAGCAGGGATTGTTTAAAAACCATTTTTAGCATGTTTAAATTCTCCTAAAATGGCCACTATTGATAGAGAAAGAGAACTTCCTAAAATTAATTTCCATGCTTCTTTAATAGCTTGGTTTGCCCAAACTCATAAATGAGAAATCTCTTAACTATCATCTCCTGTTTGATGTGTCACCCAGTTCTGAACATAAGCAGTTCTGGAACAAAGACCTTCTGGACACACAGATGATGTAGGTATCATAAATAGTAGAATACCAGGAGAGGTTCTTGAAAGGATGATCAAAGCTTCCTCTCTCTGTCTGTATGTCTCTCTCTCTTTAGATCTAGATGGCTAATAGAAGATTAACGCTCTGAGGGCCAGAGGAAACATTCACACTTGGGCAGTACTTGTTAAAAAGTCTGGCTTTCCCCATGTGACTCCACACAAATGAAGTAACAGACCAGCTCTCTCAGTGTTAAAGAATTTCTGTGAAGTCGCCAAGACATTTGTATTTAAAAGTTGCTGATTGGGTTGTGCCTTGCTGTTTCAGTTGACAAAGCATAAGACTTTTTATCTTGAGGTTCTGAGTTCAAGCTTCATGTTGGATATAGAGATCGCTTAAAAATAAAATCTTAAAAAAATAAATAAAAGTTGACGATCAGATCCAAGGGCCCAATGTCATGGTTACTTCACATTAATGATCAGAATTTTTATTTTTATTTTATAACCATGTCATTAATCCATATGTTTTTGTTTTGTCATTTCCCCCCTGCCTGGTTGGTTCATAATTTGATTTATTGCTACATGAAAGCTTGGTTACAGATTTTTTCTTACCATTTTCATGTCTTGCACATGGTATTAGAAATTCAGTAATGACACAACAAATGTCTAGGTTTAGTTAGACTGTGGTTTTCACCCAGGAGAGATTTTGTCCCCCGGGAAACACAAAAAAATATCTTACAACGTACTTGCTTGTCATAAGAAAGGTATGAGTTCCTATTGGCATATAGTGAGTAGAGGTCTGATATGCTGTTAACCACTTTAAAGGCACAGAACAACCCCCTCAACAAAGAGTTATCTAGCTTCAAATGTAAACAATACCAAGGGTAAATCATAGCCCAGGTACATCTTAGGTGCCACATAAATGCTAGCTTCTAGTAATTTAAATTTACCTTGGCTGTAAGCTTTAGCCAGAGAAAATGATCACTCTCAGATAAACCATTCTCTGTAAAAATGTCCAAAAATTTTCAGTGTAAGGTAAGAGAAAAAGAGTTTCCTTATCCATAAATACTTAATCAGGTTCCTTTGTCCATATAAGAATTCAACTGTTTAAATATTTCCTTGATATTTGTTATTTACTTGAAGGAGATTAGTAGAAATTGTTCATTAAAAATAGATATACCCTGGGGCACCTGGGTGGCTCAGTGGGTTAAGCCTCTGCCTTCGGCTCAGGTCATGATCCCAGGGTCCTGGGATCGAGCCCCACATCAGGCTCTCTGCTCAGCAGGGAGCCTGCTTCCCTCTCTCTCTCTCTCTCTACCTGCCTCTCTGCATACTTGTGAACTCTCTCTATCAAATAAATAAATAAAATTTAAAAAAAAATATCCTATTATTCCATAAAATATTTACTAAGAAATAAAACAAACTCTAGTCTCTTGGGAAATAATCACCCAATAAAAAGTTTACTTAGAGAAAGTAGTAATAAAAACAACTTGGGAAGAAAAAAAAAACACCCTGTATTTAACTAACCTCTTAGAAGACTCCAACAGCAGTGAAAACACTTGTGAACTTAGTTGCTGTGACTTGGAAAATTTAGGCCATTAAATAATATTCCAAACCAACATTTTCCTCAGTAAGTCAAAATGTATTTTTTATTCGAAAACTACTTTGTATAAATAGAATACACTTCTACCTTGCTCAATCAGGTACTGCTTCTTAAATCTGTTTTTCTCAAGTCTTAAGAGAACTTACAAATAATTCAGACAAGCAATTGAGTCTCAGCACCACATGAAAAAAGAGTGATAACTTTATACGTGTATCTCTGTTCCAGGGCTTATTTTCTGAACCACCCATCATCTGGGCTGCTGAAACTCTGACTCAGCATGTTAACACTGTATCAAGAAAATTGTAATACTGTAGGAGACAAATCTAAACGAGGAACACATTTTCCCTACAAAATAAAGTCCACTGAAAGCACGTACTGACTGATATTTTCGTACAAACTAGTGAAGCCATATCAGATATTACAACAAGGTTAATTTGGGGCCTCAAATGCAGTAAAATTACAACAGTTTAGATCAGCTCTCTTTTGAATAATAGCTTACATAGTCACTAAAAAAGAATGTTTAAATTTTAAACTTGAGGGCGCCTGGGTGGCTCAGTAGTTAAGCATCTGCCTTCGGCTCAGGTCAGGATCCCAGAGTCCTGGGACTAAGCCCTGCCTTGGGGTCCTTGCTCAGCGGGAAGCCTGCTTCTCCCTCTCCCCCACTCCCCCTGCTTGTGTTCCCTCTCTCACTGTGTCTCTCTCTGTCAAATAAATAAGTAAAAATCTTTTAAAAAAATAAATAAGTATTAAATTCTAATTTTAACCTACAATATCAGGAGATTAGAAGATCACGATGAAATAATTCAAGAAGCATTTTTTCCAGTGATAGTTTAGTTGTTAGAAGCAAGTGCTGAAATTTTAGTAATTTTACTTCTTTTTCAGTAGAATATATCTAGACATCTTGGTACAATTTCATCTATCTATATCTCTCAGTAACTTTTTTCTTTTGTGGGGCTTGAAAAGATTAATATAGATGAATCTCCCCTAGTCATTGATATATGCAGCAGAGTGATGCTCAAAATAATTTTATTTGGTAAATAAATGAGTAATTTTGTACTTGTTGCAAGAACGTATATGAAGCTTCACCAAAATTTTGTGCTATGTTTGGATTCCTGTAAGAAGTAGTTTTTGAATTTTTTATTTCTATAATGATGGCCAAAGTTGAAAGTCGCATTGACCTGAAGAAACACCTGCTTTTTTAGGGGATCAGGGGAGAAGGAATGAGCTAAAAAGTAGAGAGAGAGTGTGTGTGTCTGAAAACTATGTATCAAAACCACCTGAAATCTGAAGTGCACTGTGAGGTTGTGTTTAGCACATGGTATTTGTTCAGGAAATACTTGTGATCAATTCCCAATTTTAATCTTGTGACACTTCATGATACACACACACACACACACACACACACACACAGAAATTTTAAACATTTTATTTATAAACATTTATTTATATTTAATTAAACTTAGAAGATCCTTTGTATATAATATGTGGGAATGAATGACAAGTTTCACAGAACGAATGCTGAAGAAGATTCATAACCACACAAAAAGTCAAAAGTCACTATGTTATGACTCTAGAGTGTTTGACCTCTATGTTAGAATACAGACAGTTTGCTTATTTATTTGTTTGTTTGTTTGTTTCAGAGAGACAGAGAGAGAATCTTAAGCAGGCTCCACACCCAGCACAGAGCCCTATGTGGGACTCAATCTGACAGCCTTGAGATTAAGATCTGAGCCAAAATCAAGAGTTGGACGCCTAGTGGACTAAGCCACCCAGACACCCCTATATTTTTAACCTTGTCATTTTAACCATTTTACCTTGACCCATTGCTTGTATTGACTTCAAAGATATTTTTACCTTTTTTTTTAATGTATGCAAGAATACCCTCAGAATTTACAAAGAATTTTCTTGTATGACTTCCATTAAACTAATTGATGAATTTTCTCTAAAATGTTACACCTCCAGTTTTTAAATCTCTCTTATTACCTAAGTAAAATTACTGTTATCAATTGTTTTCTATGTAATAGAAACATATTTTTTATATAAAAAAGGGAGTCAATAATCAGTTCTATATCAAAAATGTTTATTAATATTATTCTGGCATTGTGAGGATTTTGTTATAATTATTGTTAGAGTTTCCACCAAACCCAGTTTTTCTGAGACAAATTTTTAGATAGCAGCTTTTGTTCAATGTAAAAATTCACCTATGATAACTCTTATTTGGTTTCGGTAATTTATAGGTGGTTATATCTACCAGCAGTATAATGAATTTTTTTATTTCTTGGAGTAAAGGATTGGGTACAAGTTCCAGAGTTTGCATAGTTTTCTTGGGGAAAAAATCTAAAATTAAAAATTTCTACTCTACAAGACATTGTCAAGAAAATAAAGAAATAAAGAAACATACTGCAGAGTGGGAGGAAGTATTTTAAAAGAGACCTATCTGACAAAAGACTATTACCCCAAATAAACAGAGGGCTCTTAAAAGTCAACAATAAGAACACACACAGATTCAAAAATAGACCAATGACTTTAACAGACACCTCGCCAAAGAAGACATACATAAGGGAAAATAAGCATATGAAAAGATGTTCCACATCATATGTCATCAGGAAAGTATAAGTAAAAGCAATGAGACACCACTACAAACCTAACAGAACAGCCAACATCTGGAAAAGCAACACCACCAAATCCTGCTGGCGAGAATGTGGACCAACAGAAATAATAATTCATTGCTGGTAGGAATGCAAAATGGTACAGCCACTTTGGAAGACAATTTGACAGTTTCTTACAAAACTAAACATACCCTTGCCATATAGGCCAGCAATCATGCTCCTTAATATTTATCCAAAGGAGTTGAAAACTTCACATTCATACAAAAAATCTGCATATGAATGTCCATAGCAGCTTTACTCATAATTGTTGAAAGTTGGAATCAAGATGTCATTCATAGGCAAATGGATAAATAAAGTGGCACATCCCCCCAATGGAATATTATTAAGTACTAAGAAGAAATGAGCTATTGAGCCATGAAATTACATGGAGACATCTTAAATACTAATTACCAAGTGAAGTAAGTCAACCTAAAAATACTACATACTTCATGATTTCAACTATGTATTTTATATCTCTCTAGGAAAGGCAAAACTTCGGAGACCCTAAAAAGATCAGTGGTTGCCAGGCATTGCAGGGTAGGGAATGATGAATGGGCAGAACACGGAATTTTTAGGGCAATAAAAATACTCTGTGTGATACAATAATTGTAGATACATGTCATTATACCTTTATCCAAACCCATAGACTGTAACACCATGAGTGAACCCTAATGAACTATGGACTCTAAGTGACAGTGGTATGCCCAAGTGGATTCATCAGTTATACCATTCTGGGAGGGATGTTGATGATAGGGGAGGTTATACATGTGTGGGGCAGAGGATACATGGGAAGTACATTTTTCTCAGTTTTGCCATGAATCTGAAACTTCTCTAAAATTAAAGTCTATTTAAAAATATCTTTGTTAGGTAAAGATACAGGATCCATGTATATAGTGAAGTTTAAATGGCAGATCTAAACTCTAAGACTAAAACATCATATGCTAACACATCGGATCTTTGGCCCAAGCTGCATTCTTTGTCCTTTAGAATCTGAATTACCTTTAAGGATTTCACAGGAAAAAAGTACATGTTACATACAGTTTTGTTCCTAAAGATTTTTATATGAGTCTATTTTTTTTGTAGTTTTTGTATTTGCCTTTTCATAATTTCAGGACTATATTTGATGTAATGGAAATGAGGGCTAAAATTGACAAAGCACCAAGTCTTTCTAAGGACAAATTATCTTTGATATAACTTATGAAGAAATTTGCATTTTCTTGTATCAGGTTACCTTAAAATTAAATCAAACCGTGTTGCCATTTTGGTTTCCATGGGTTCTTTGTTATGTGGACCTTTCAAAAGCAGAGACAGCCAATGGTTTTAAGTTCTAGTGTCACCATTAAAATGTCACCAACCTAGAATAAGAATGCTACAACCTTTGACATCTTTGAGATTTTGATAATTTCATATTTATGTGCAGAGAAAAACCATGCCAATAAAAGAAAATAATATATGATACAGTTACAAGGTCTTCTCTACTACAAGCTACCAGTTTAGCTGTGTCCCCTGACTGGGGGGGGGGGGGAATATATATATATATATATATATATATATATATATATATATATATATTTAAGTCATAATCCTATGTAGCATAGAATGTGATCTTGTTTGGAAATAGGTAGTCAAGTTAAAATGAGGTCATTAGAGTGGACCCTAATCCAATAAGACTGTTTCTCTTAAAACAATATATTTGGAAAGAAAGCACACATAGAGGGAAGCCAGTGAGAACACCATGTGAAAAACAAGGAATGAGAGAGATGCACCTACATGCAAAGGAACACTCAGAGTGCCTGCAAACAGCCAGATGCAAGGAAGGAGGACTCTACAGGTTTCAAAGGAAGCACTGTTCTGCCAACATTATGAATTTCCTGTCTCTAGAACTGTGAGGTAAGCAACTCTATTGTTTTAAGCCATCAGTTTTTTTGTTTGTTTGTTTTAAAGATTTTATTTATTTATTTGAGAGAGAGAGAGAGAACACACACAGGAGCATAAGTGAAAGGAGGGGCAAAGGGAAAGGGGCAAGCAGGCTCCCCACTGAGCAGAGAGCCCTATGTGGGACTCGATCCCAAGACCCTGAGATCATGACCTGAGCAGATGCTTAAATGACTGAGTGTCCCAGATGCCCCATTAAGCCACCCAGTTTTAGGTATTTTGTTAAGGCTCCCTAGGAAACAAATATGTTATTTTTTCCAACACTTTCCCCTGGCAAAGTTCCAACAATGCCAATAATAAAAAGCCTACTTTTCTGCTTACTCTTCTTGTAAAATCTGTCAGGGACTCATTTCCTCTGATTTGATTACATTTACATACAATTTTAATTAAAGAACTACTAGTAGATGTTTCAAGTACAGGAAAAAAATATGCTTAATGAAGAGATCCTCAATGATGATGATTTGACAAGTCTTTTTGTCAGAAACTTCATAGAATTATTTTTCTGGTATCACAGAGAAAAGTGGGGGAGATACTAATCCAAAGCCCACACATCATCAATTGAGTAATGGATCCCTCATCATTATAGGTAGGAGTTTGTAGATGCTTACCCCATAGTCTGTATAGTAAATATTTCTATTCATTGATCATTTATATATAAAGAATATATATTTTTTTACCCCTTAGCATGGTCAACGTATAATTTTTGCAGTTACTCATTGTGCAATATTTCTAAAAATGGTTTCAATGCTGAAAATTCTCTTGAGTTCTACCTCTTGGCAGAGGAAATGAATATCTGGAAGATTTTCAAAATGATATCTTTGCAAATGGGAATGGTAAGCTTAATAGAGCATGCTGTTTGAGGTCAGTATTGCTGAATGCTACTATCTGCATCATCGTCTTATGTATAAAGTCACAAAGGATGCTTGCACAGAAGATCATTTAAGTGGTGTGCTGGCAGAGTTAGGCAATTTCTTTTCCGTACTTAAGACATTGCTTTCAAAAACAACATGTACTCAACATATTTTTTTACTCTCTTGATAATAACCCAGAGCTTTGATAGTTTTGTTATTCTTTTGGGCTTTTGGATTGAGCCTTTGACATATGAACATACTCCATACTACTCTGACAAACCTCAAAGGCTTTACAGCACTTCCCTTTAAATTCTCTCTGGGTTGACATTTAGAGTAGAATCCATTAACCAAGTCCTTGCAATATCCACAGTGGAAAATGGAAGAGAAAAGTAAATATCACTGATTCTTTTATTGATATATTTTCCTAGTTTTCCCCCCTTTCAAACAACAAATCAGTTCTATAGAAGAAACAAGCCTTTTAGATATGATACCAATTATAAAAAGATTGAGGTGCTTTTTTTTTTAATTGGATCAATTGCAAGCATCGTTAAGATTATCTTGCTCATTTTGTATTAAGTGAACCATGGTATCTATCAGACACTTAATAGACAAAGCTGAGCTTATCCTAACAAGAGCTACCATTTATTCAATGTTTTCAAGTGTAAAAATTGATGCTTTGCAAGCATTACCTTGCCTGAACTGGTTTTTGTTTGTTTTTGCTTGTTTGTCTTTAAGTAAGCTTTATGCCCAACCTGGGGCTTGAACTCACTGATCCAGTGAAGATCAGTGTGCTACCCCCTAATCCTCTTAATAAACCTATGAAGGGCATGTTATTTTTCCAGTTTTACAGATGGGGGATGTTATCCTCACTGCCATGTAGGAAATACATGTATCAGGCAAAATTTTAAGTTTAGTCTCTCAGATTCCAAAGTCTGGCTCTTTTCCAAATATGTCACCTTGACTTCTACACTGACACTTCTGACCCTTGCCATAAAGTCGGCACATTCCCTGTGACACTGGGAATACAGTTGAATGCTATCTACTTTGAATAAAAATAAGAGGAAGTAAAAGTACAAGACCAGGGGCGCCTGGGTGGCTCAGTGGGTTAAAGCGTCTGCCTTCGGCGCCGGTCATGATCCTGGGGTCCTGGGAAAAAGTCCCACATCGGGCTCTCTTCTCAGTGGGGAGCCTGCTTTCTCCTCTCTCTCTGCTTGCCTCTCTGCCTACTTGTGATCTGTCTGTCAAATAAATGAATAAAATCTTGAGAAAAAAAAAAAAAAGTACAAGACCATCTTCAGACGAAGGGAGGAATACCCCAGTTTGTCTTCTTTTGTTGTTGCTGCTTCTCTTCCAGATTCCTTCCTCTCTACCAACAAACCCAGCCCCCCAGCCCTGCCGTAAATCAAACATGTATGGTTGCACCTTCAGCCATTTGGAGTATGCTCTCTTCCCATCTAACTATCAGAACTGCTCCTCTGTCTCCAACAGTCCCCGGCACCAATAAAATCTGGTATCAGCAACATGACTGGATGGCTGTGTATCCACACATTTCGGTCCCTTTGATTCTTTCAGGACCTGAGTGTACATGTAAGAGGCAGCGCGATATAATAAAGAGGGCAGGTCTGGAGCCAAACTCTGGGATGTGGATCTTTGTTCTGCCTCTTTAGCAGTGTCACTAGATTAGGGGTTAACCTGTCTGTGCCTGAAGTTTATCATTTGTAAAGTAGGGCCTATCTCAAAGGCTCACTGTAAGAATTAAGTGAGGTGAGATACGAGAAATGCTTGGAATGATGCTTGGCACGGAGTTGTCATTATTATCTAAATGTATCTGTCATTAATTAAAAACAATGAAAATATATCTTCCACCAAAGGAATCACATAAAATACCACATAGAGGTGTAAAACAGTTATTTGGGGAGAGGTTACTGGAATGATATCACATGAACGCTTCAGACATACAAGGTCATTTCTATGAAGAAGGTAAGTGGAAAGTATGTCAAGTAATTTAAGATGCTCAATTTTAACATTCACATATGTTTCCACTTACACATGATTTCATTTTTTAATTAATGGTGTTAAAGGAGGGATTAGAAAATATAGGAAAACTGAAATAAACTTAATAAACTTAATGAAAAAGTAGAAAAATATTCATTCTCTAAATTCCATAAAACTCCATAAAAGCCTGGCTTTTGTGCCTTAGAGTCTCTTGATACCTGTCATGATCTATTTAGCTGGTTACTTTTATGGGGTCATTCGACTATCTTCCTTATTCCCTAGGCTTTTAAAAGTCACATGGAAATATATTATTTTCACTTAGAGGCCATAGCTATCTACATTTTTTCCTGTCCTTCAAGTTTTATTATTTCCAGTCATATTTACCACTTAAGTACATGAAATTGACTTTTATAATTTTTCTGATTGGTAACACACAAATGTGCTTGAATGAAGGACACGATTCATTTCATTGTACTTTAAAATCCACACTGCCAGCTACAAATAATCTGAAATCATTATAAAAGTGTACCTTTTTAAATGTAACAGCAGGAATACTTTTTTTTTCCCCAAATTGTTGTAGGCAAGACTTCAAATAATGCCTGAAGAAATGATGGTCAACCTTATTTGCACGAGAGGAAAACATTTACTGTGTATCAGCTTGAAGTTGAAAGAATTATAGTTAAGAAAATATTTTGTCAATTAATGATGGCTTTTATCCTTTGTAAACTAATGCTTACAACTTAAGATATATAAGCTTGTATTTAATCATTTTGGTAGGAAAACTCATTACATCTGTTTTAACCCTATTATTAAACATAAAATGACAAAGTTCATTTTTATAATACATTTTATTTTGCTGTTGTTGTTTTACTCAAAGTCTGCTCAAATGTTTTACATTCACATAACTGAACCTCTCCCCTCTGCTTAAGGAGTGTATGGCTGGGAGAAACACATAAATCCTAAAAATGACGGATGTATGACTTAACTGAATGTCTTGCTCAGTAACTTCCTCTAGGAATATTTCCACAATGAGCAAGTTAGGTTAAAAAAGAAAAAAAAAAAAAAAAAGAAGAAGAAGAAAATGGAAAACAAAAGAAAAAAGAAATACATTTTAATGTATCAATATGTCTATTCATGATAAGGGGTTTTTTCCCCCTCTAACTACAAGATGGTTTCCCTTCCATGCTGCCTATATCTTTCATTAAGCCACCTCTGAATATTCAAGCCTGAAGTAATATATGCTTTCTATTCTACCTATACTTAGAAATACATGATTTGAAACTTCAATATAATCTGTCTTGCATTTTTATCTAGTTGTTAATAAGCATTATCCTTGTTTAGTTCCAACTTTGTGTTGCAGTTCTAATTTATCTTGTATATTTAGTCCAGTGCGAAAAACAAGGCTGAAACACAAAAAGTAATTTGTGACTATTTATTTTGCCTTATAGGTGGAACTACAGGAATAGCATACATTCCTGAAATCCTTGAAATTAATAAAAACTGTGGTATCCTTGAATGTTCCAGAAAAGTCAAAGGATTAAGGACGAGTGCCTCATGAAGTCTCTGACTCAGGCTGAAATATTTGATTCTCTCCTTCTCTCTCAAATATGAACATTTTGCTTACCACTGCTTTGGAGAAATAACTAAAATAATGGGGATTATGATCAGGGATAAGACAACAACAGTTTTGGCCTTAGTATCAGCTGAGTTAAGTCACTTGGAAGATCAAATGATTAATGACAAGAATGGTAGGGTTCCTACCCCATTGATGACCTTCCAGGAGTTCTATGCCCACCCCCAAAAGGTAGTATTATAGCTACACAAACTGATATGGATACTGTAAATGCATGAGAGGAAGGTAGTGGCATATGAGATAGGTTTTGTAATGGAGAGCTCCCCTAGCAGAGGAGGTAAGCATAAATAAGCTTAAAATTTTATCACATCACAAGCTTGCAAAGAGGGCCCTCCAGTGTTGAATTTCTTTCCTTGGTCTAGCATTACTACTGTAAATCTGACCCAATACTCACTTGGTTTATCTTGGTCTCATATTACTACCTTTAGTGATTCTTGACATCAATATAAGTTTATAATTGCAAATAGGCATTGTATCAGGCATAGAAAAATCAAAGGTTTACAAAGACTAAGGAAGAAATGTAAATAAATAAAGATGTGTGTATGCAAGGAAACGAAACAATCAAACCAAAAACCAAGTGAGGGCATACACACCTTAAATACAGAGTTTTCACTGCATTGGGAAAATACTTATCAGTCTTTCTGAAATCTCATTTTGGTAAAATGCACTAGTATTTAAACTACATTTCAGGAGTGCTAAAACGAACACTCAGATCGCTTTATTCAGATTTACCCAGATAACTAAACCAACTGGCTTAGTAAACCCAACCTCCTAACCTTCAACACAATGAATATCATAAGTTGATGTAACAAGTTTTAAGAACCTTTTAAAAAAGATGACAAATAATCACAATTTTGTCAATCTCTCCAGGTAAACAATAGCATCTCGATTCATGTAATTTCCTCATGAATGTATAAAAAAATGTTAAGGAAGACCCTTCCTAAGAGAATGTTTTCAGAAAATACACAATACTTCTAACCTGTTCAAATTCCTTAAATAGGTTTAGTAGAACATTATATGCAGCCTACAGTATATAGCTAGAATTTACAGATTGAGGGGCAATTGAAAGGGGTCTCTTTATGGAAGAGAATGAAAATTTACTTATTTATTTTCAAAGATTTTATTCATTTATTTGAAAGAGAGGGAGAGAGAGAGCACAAGTACGGGGCAGAAGGAGAGGGAGAAGCAGACTTCTCCCTGAGCAGGAAGCCTGATGTGAGACTGGATCCAAGGACCCTGAGATCATGACCTGGGCCGAAAGCAGACACTTAACCAATTGAGCCACCCAGGTGCCCCTGAAAATTTATTTAAAATTCATTAATAATCAGAGATTTTGCCAAGTTATTGTAAAAAGTCTAGCTGTCTGATAATAAAAGTCCTCAAAGAAAACCTAAGCATAACCATAGCAACTTCTCCCAAGAACAAATCAAGATACTTGATGACCTCTGCCTGAAGCTCCTTCAAAGCCAAATGGCCAAATACTTTTAGATCATTACTCTCCCAAACATTCATGCTTAGGTGTTAATAGTTCCATTAAAGATTCTGTGTCACATGAATAGAGGAGAAAAGACGTTGGAGATGTTTCCCAAGACAGAGAAAATAATCCAACACAAATTGTATGTTATTCTAGAAACTGTTAACATGTAAAATTATTTTGTCTTAGTTTTTTTCCTTTTTTAATCATATAGAGAAAAAGTGGAATGTTTTTGAGGCTTTTAAAACTCCTGAGGTAGAACTTGTTACGCTCTATACTTTCAGGCTCCAGAAAACATAAAAGCGATGTTAATTTTAATCTAGGAGAACTAAACTACTTCTGTGGATAATCAGCTTAAACACTCTGGGGTCAGAGAAGAGGATGCCAGTTTATTGTGATATATAGATGTCTCAGAGAGCCAGACCAAGGTCATTTACATGTTCCACACTGATTGGCAAACAACTGTCAGAGAGCAATGGTTCGAGGTCACCACCCTTCATGAGTTGAATCCAAATGACTCTCTGAAGGAGAAATAACCCACTAAATTTTGTTCTTTCATTGATGAAAAGGGAGTCATACCTGTCCAATGCCTAGAAATATATTGTTGAGTTTATTTCTTTTTTTTTTTTTTTAAGATTTTATTCATTTATTTGACAGACAGAGATCACAAGTAGGCAGAGAGGCAGGCAGAGAGAGAGGAAGGGAAGCAGGCTCCCCGCGGAGCAGAGAGCCCGATGTGGGGCTCGATCCCAGGACCCTGGGATCATGACCTGAGCCGAAGGCAGAGGCTTTAACCCACTGAGCCACCCAGGTGCCCCTGAGTTTATTTCTTTAAATAGGCTTTCAGCTCTTCCTGTTCAATTCCTTCTCTAAACCTACTAGCATATTGTCTTTCAATATATGCACCTGCAAATAAAAATAACATGCATCCATTGAGAGAGGAATATATACTTCATATAATTTCATTGTTTCCTCCTACCATCTACTGTTGATGAATTTACTCCAAAACATTCTAAAGCAATCTTTTGAGATTAATTTAGAGCACAAAGAATCTAAGTCTTGCTAATTCCAAGAATTTCCTTATATGGTAAAGATGCTACTTTGAGGCCAAATACATGCTACCTAAACTAAATAATTTAACTATTTCAAATGCCTTCAAACCCTGCAAAATACAGCAAGCATTCTTAATAGAGAGATAGATAATCAAAAGTTTCTGAATAAAGTAATAAAGTGCTTTGAAACTTGAGAGTGAATGAAAGGATGTTTGTTACTAAGATGTAGTGTCTTTCTGAAGAGTTGCCACCTGATACTTCAAAAACATTAATTTCTCCAATAAACATTTTACACCCAGAAATTCATCTTATAACCTCAACAAGCATAGTAAGTAGCATTTTTAGTAGAAATCTCTGGTTGAGTTCCATGCATATATTCAATTTCCCTAAAAAAAATTGTATCTTGCTTGACACAACACAGAAATTAATCAGCACAAGTAAGTTAATATTTTAATAAGTATTTGCATCTTACTTCGAATGCATTAATAAAGAAATGGATAACCTAAAAGAATTATGGAGGGGGATAGTTTCCCTTGGAAATGATCTCATTTAAAAAGTTATAATATGCCAATTATATCTCAATAAAGCTCGGGGAAAATATTACAATTGGCCTGCAGATAAACAAAATATAAAAATTTTGGCTCTAGTTCCTTAATAGACCATATATTTTTTTAAAGATTTTATTTATTTATTCATGAGGCAGAGAGAGAGAAAGGCAGAGGGAGAAGCAGGCTCCCCACAGAGCAGGGAGCCCGACATGGGACTTGATCCCAGGACCCCAGGACCATGACCCGAGCTCAAGGCATATACCCAAAAACTGAGCCGCCCAGGCACTCAACATATATGTCTTTTCTCTCAAAGACCTACTAAACTTAACACTGACGATTTCCTTGAAAAATCACTGTGACTTAAATTTATACTTTCTAAGAACTTTTAGGGATTGAATCTTGATAACTCACTATATCTCAGTTGCTCATACAGTTAAATATCCTTTTGGAATATTTGAAGCATTTGATTTCCTACAATATATATTTAAATTACATTAGTAGATAAAGCCATGTGAACTAAATACCAATGCATCAGTCATTTCCACGATTTTTAAATAAGAAGTTATGTAACAGAGTAACTAACATACAGCAAGCAGCATGTGCTTGCCAACATAATGGAGAATTGAATATTTGATTATGTGGAAATAATGTATTTGATTATATGGCAATGACCCCAACAAATCAGACCAAACTGATGCCCTTATAAGGCCAAGAAATAAGGAAACCAGATCACCAGGGGAACACCCAGATATTATAGAAAAAAAGTACTATAGAAGGCATAGAAGTCTTAATTTTAGACTTCAAGAATTTTGCTCTTTGTCAGTCACTGTCTAATATGGTTAACAGAAACTATGTTTTCAATAGATATAGTGCATGTACTAATTTACATACAGATACTTGGGGGAAGATTACTGACAATTTCAATCAGCAATATATGTAAATATAAATAGATATGTAAAGTAAGGAAGGCCATTATAAGCACAAAAGCAATGACAAGAATCACAAAAGAAGGAAAATACAGACTAATCTAGTTATAGAAATAAAAAAATTGGGGGACTATAAAACACCATCGAAAAATGGATGGGCAAGGGGCGCCTGGGTGCCTCAGTCAGTTAAGTGTCTGTCTTTGGCTCAGGTTATGATCCTGGGGTCCTGTGATCGAGCCCCACATTGGGGTCCCTGCTTGGTGAGCCTGCTTCTCCCTCTCCCTCTGCCTGCTGCTCCCCCTGCTGTGTGCGCACTCTCTCTCTGTCAAATAAATACATTAAATCTTAAAAAAAAAGTGAATGGGCAAATAATAAATGGGGAAAAACTTTAAAATGTACATTACACAAAAAGTGAATAGATTTCATATTTATTATTCTCTTAAAACACAATGCAAAGATGTTCAGAACAATGGAAAAATGGCAAAGCACACGAATATTCATTTTACAAGGAAGAAATTAAAATACAGGCATTAAATTTTACTTTTGGTTTTGTTTTTAATTTATTATTATAAATGAAAAAAATATGAGATATATACATATATGTATATGCATATACACAATCATGTGCATATATGTACACATAAAGACATACAATGATTCCATTTTACACTTTGAGTAGAAATGTAGCTTATAGAGGGGTGTGTGTGTGTGTGTGTGTGTATCCATACACACACACATACACATATATGTTTTATATATATATAAAGTTTAATTTGGCTACTTAGATAGATATGTAATTATATATTAAATATATTAAATGTATTGCTAGAGAAATATAATATTATAAATATATTACTAGAGAAAAACCATCTAAATACCAAGTCACTAGTCACTTCTGTGATTTTTAAATAGATTATATAACACAATAATTTATGTTTAGCAGCATACATATGAAATTACATGAATATATATGATGCATATTTGCATATATTATATAAAATTATGTGTGTGTGTATATATATATGTGAAATTTAGCTATTAATGGTAGGAGGAAAAATTAAAAAATAAAAGTTAAATCCCAGAAGGGACTAAATCAAAATTGTATGGGGGTTCTCTTGGCCAAAAGAAAATGTTATTTCTATTTTTGCTTGGTTCTTTTATAATTTCAAAGTAGCTGGAATAACATGTAGTGCTTTTTAATAAAAAAATTTAAAGTTTAAATATGTTTAATATATGTTTATATATATTTATATATGTTTAATAAAGTTTAAATATGTATAATATTTATATAATATTTATATTATATATTATATATATTATATATGATATATATAATATTTAAATATGTATATTATATATAATATACATATTTAAATATGTATAATACCATGTCTGTTAAATACCATTATGCATGATTATATATTTGCTAAATTTTTTATCGTTTGAGTTTTTGTTGTAATTTTTTAGATCTTTATCCACATAAATACTGGTAACTGAGTAAGCATCCTCTATGATTTTATATCTTTATTTCTGTACTATCTTATCTTTATCCACATAGATTTATCTTATCTTTATCCACATAGATTTAGATCTTTATCCACATAAATACTGGTAACTGAGTAAGCATCCTCTATGATTTTATATCTTTATTTCTGTACTATCTTATCTTCTTTATTGATTTTCCTATTTTAATCAGTTTCAGTGTTCTTTTGGTTTTATAAGCAATATATTACATTTACATAGCATTTTTGTATTTTGTTGAACCATATGAAAATGTCTTTTTATAAGTAGAAATGGTTGATAATTGGCAATTTCATATGACTTATGCTCTTTTCAAAGTGCAGTTTCATGATCATCAGCTCTGTCATAAGAAAACTTACTATGTTCACATTAAGGAAAGAAAAGAGTTTTGGTTTTTTTTTTAAGATTTTATTTATTTATTTGACAGAGAGAAAGAGAGTATGCATAGCAGTGGGGAGAGGCAGAGGGAGAGGGAGAAGCAGACTCCCCACGGAGCAGGGAGCCCAAGGCAGAACTCTCCTAGGATCATGTTCTGAGCTGAAGGCAGATGCTTAACCAACTGAGCAAGCAGCACAGGCTCCCCAGAAAATAAGGTTTTAAAGTCGTTACCAAATGTAGATCAACCAGATCAACCAGGTATGTTAGAGTGGCACTGTGATTGGAGGTTGAGGAAGAGAACAAGCATAGAGAAAGCCATTAACCCAGAGAAGATCCACATTCCTATCTTCCTTATACAACTCCCAAACCAACCAATAAAAAACAAACAAACAAACAAACAAAATCCATCATGATGATAGGCATGAAAAATTTCTTCATTGAACTACTAGTTACTCTTTACAATGCTTCTATTATTTTATTATCATGACTTAACACATTTTCTGTTCTCACTAATCTAGTTTTAATTAAGAAGCTTAGTTTATTCCACCAGGATGAAGGAGGAGATCATAATCCAGTTTTATCCAAAAAATGAAGTCTTATTCTTAGAAAGAGAAGAAAAAAATGAGGGCAACAATTAGTAAAAATCTAATTTGGGTCATTCATTCACATCATAGGGTAACTATGGCAACAGTATGAAAAATGCAGCAGCCATGCTCTTTATTAATACTAATATATGACCAAGCTTTCTTTCTATTTTTTTTAATCATTATAAACTATAAAACTACATTCATTACCAAGGTTGAATAACACCCCACACTCCCATCCCTTTCTCCTTCTCATTCCCTAAGCCCTGGGTGTCTACTGTGAAATGAATTCATAAACCAAGAAATATTGCTTTTTTATTCCAATACTTATATATTTACATGGCAAACACAGAAAGAGGTTGGAAATTACCCTCTGGAAAACCACAAAAAGAAAATCCTGGAAAATGAAGAGTAATTTCTAGGAGTATACCAACTACATAAAATCTGAAAAACCTTTTCAGTCCTGCCTATTTCCCTTTCTAAATTTATATCCACATCAGATAAAAATTATGCCTGAAATTTGATCAATTCTCTTACACCACCTGCAAATACTACTTCAAAGGTCTTAATGGAAGACCAAAAAAAAAAAAAAAAAAGAAAAGAAAAGAAAGAAAGAAAGAGAAAGGGTTCTTGTTTTAAAATCTATAGATAATCAGTAATTTATACACATTTATTTTTTGAAGTACAGTACTAAATTAAATTGTTTTGTGTCCCCTTACTTACCTGCATTTCACTGGGAATAAAGTGGACATCATTTATTTTATTATGATTTACCTCAAAAGGAGAGAAAGTTTAAGAAAAATTCTAAAAAAACTATGTTGATGCACTTTCTGACTCTATACCGTAGAAGCACAACGTACGCAGAGGAGAATTCTAAAAGTATACCTATAATCAGAACATGAATAGGGCAGAATTATTAAAATTATGTTACAACTAGAAGATGAATTAACATCTTTTTCCCCCTCCTTCCTATATCATCAACTTGCAACTATTTACTTTGACCACCTTTGTAATAGTCCCACTTCATCCTTACTAAAAAAATCTGTTACTTCCTTCATGAAGAGCAAGTTACATTTTAAAAGATGTTCTTCACTAAAGCAGGTGCACTCTCAGTGATTATGCGGTTGTGTACACAGATCAAGACAGACACAAGTCTCCAGGGTACAGGTACATCAGACAATGTGACAACAAAAGCAGTGGTAATTATAAAAGACATATTGACATTACATTTTTTCTAACTCCCATTAGGATGACGTATGTTTTTTAATTTGTTATTTGATCAGGATGAAGGGGGTGAAGCAATTAAAATCTTTATAGGGTCTATACTTGATATAATACAACAGAGGAATAACAGGTAGAAGTATTTCAGGCCCTACAACTTATAAAAGACCTGTAACTTATGAAAGTTTCTTATTGAAGAATTCATGGTATTTAATTTTTTTTTTAAGATTTTATTTATTTATTTGACAGAAAGAGATCACAAGCAGGCAGAGAGAGAGTAAGGGAAGCAGGCTCTCCACTGAGCAGAGAGCCCGATGTGGGACTTGATCCCAGGACCCCAGGATCATGACCTGAGCCGAAGGCAGAGGCTTTAACCCATTGAGCCACCCAGGCACCCCCATGGTATTTATTTTGATTTCTATTAATATATTACTAATTATTAAAAACAGTTCTATTAATATATTACTATTAAAAAACAGTTATACCCACATTTCTGGTATTTCAGGGAAGATACTGTATAACTTTAAAAACTGTAACTTTTTAAAAGTTTTGTGACCCCTTAATAAATTGTAAATGAAAAGTGAATAAGAGAAATAACATGACTCTTTCAACACCAATGTGTGGTGTATCTGTCACAGTAATTTTAAGGGAGACTGAGATTTTACTGAAACATATACATAAAAACTGGCTTAACTAGTCTTCAAGAAAAGCATTATTTTCATACTATTTTATCCAAAGAATCAGTAGTTTTTCAATAGAATCATAGAATTTTCTAACTGAAAGTATTCTTAGAGCCTACCTTTCTGCAGATCAAGTGATATATAAGCTTATAAAAAACAAAATGCTAGAGCATCTCTCTTCAGAGAAGCCCATAAAAAATGAACTATTTCTAATTTCTCTGAAGAGACCTGCTATGTTTGTAGGCCCTCTTTCACTATGCCTGAGCAGACTTCAGCTTAGAGACACCATGCCTGGGCAAACAGCAAATAAAATCTGAAATATAATTCATGCAACCAAAACACATAAATATACTCTTATTCTTTTTAACTGCATTAATTTAAAGTACCGTATCCCTTTATTTCCTAAGAACCAGAGCCCTGTGGTTTGTTCTTGATGTTCAAGGAAATAAACTGTAAAATGATGAATCAAAGTCGTATTAGAAAACACACAATAGGTCACATGGTGACCTGTATCTAGTACGTTAGGAACATTTTGGGAGGATGATGTTAAAGTTTCTTCTGTTTAGTGCAGGGCTGTCATGGGATGTTATACCTCAGTTTACATATTTCCATGGCCCTGTCTGTCTGACCTCACAGAATGAAGCAAAAAGTTTTATGCTGAGAGAACAGGAATGCTCTTTATTTAAAAAAAAAAAAAAAAGTCAAATAGCTTTCAGCAACCTTGAAGATACCATGCATGGTGTCTTAGGGTGAAATTAAACAGGTAGAGTGGATACAGAACTTAAAAGGAAAACAGCACACTTAGAAAGCAGAGACTCCTCATCTGAAACTTTTTGTTTCATTCTCCATTAATGAAAGATCTTTCAAAGTACTGCTTGTTTGACTTATAGGGTGAAAAGCCCGTGCGTCAAAAAGAGAAGAACCAGGAGCTGCAAGAATTGAGTACCTCCAATGTTGTTGCAATCAATGTCACTGAGACCAGAGAAGATTCTGGCCCTAATGCCCATTTGAGCCATGAGTTTGTTGCTACTAAAAGGAGAGATTCCAAATTTTAATGATTCAACAAAATTCCTTCCTTAAGTATATTAAAAACATAGATGAGATAGGGACAAGTTAGGTACGTTTATTTGAGATGATAACAATATAGATTGCTTTAACATTATTGATAAGTTATCCTTAAAGTGTTTATCTTTAAAAATACCATGTCAGACTGCATGAATTCCAGAGGGTTCTCAGAGACCAGAAACTGTCAGGAAAGTACTTCATGAGTAAGCAACCAGCTCTCTCTGTGTTCATGACTGAATGTCCATGTTCACTAAATCTGATTTCTGGCAAAGGAAGTGAGGAGGCCAGGAGAGAGAAGGGGCAGGAAAGCTACCTAAAAAGGAGATATAAGATAGTAAATGCTTTTCCAGTTAGAATCTTAGTGACTTTGAGGGGATTTTGAGAATTACTACAAGCAATTATACACCAACAATAGGATAACCTGGAAGAAATTGATAAATTCTTAGAAACAGTCAACTTAACAAGACTGAGTCATGAAGAAACAGAAAGTCTGAGCAGAACAGTAATAAGTAAAGAGATTGAATTTGTAGTCAAAAACCTTCCAACAAAGAGAAGTCCAGGAGAATTCTATTAATTTTTTTTTTTTTAGATTTTATTTATTTATTTGACAGAGATCACAAGTAGGCAGAGAGGCAGGCAGAAAGAGAGGGGGAAACAGGCTTCCCGCTGAGCAGAGAGACCAATGCAGGGCTCAATCCTAGGACTCTGGAATCCTAGGACCCTGGGATCCCAGGGCCCTGGGATCATGACCTGAGTTGAAGGCAGAGGCTTAACCCACCGAGCCACCCAGGCACCCTTCTATCAAACTTTAAAGAAGAATTAATGATAGTCTTTCTTCAAACTTAATGGAGTACGTGCAAATACTTCAAAAGTCATTTTATGAAGCCAACCCTATCCTTAACCCAAAGTCAGAAAAAAAACACGGTAAGAAAAAAAAAAAAAAACTATCGGCAACTATCCCTGATAATTATAGGTTCAAAGTACCTAATAATATACTAGCAAACCAAATTCAACAGCACGTTAAGGTAATTATACACCAAAACAGACTGGTATCTGTCCTTGGGATACAAGAATGGTTCAACATACACAAACCAATGAATGTGATACAACACATTAACAGAACAAAGGACAAAAAAAAATCACAAAATCCCATTAGATGCAGAAAATGTCTATGAAAAATTCAATTATCTTAATGATAAACACTCTCAACAAAGTAGATCTAGAATGAAATTATCTCAAAACAATAAAGGTCATATACAAAAAGCCCACAGCTGACATTATAATCAATGGTGAAAAACTAAAAATCTATCCTCTAAGATCAGAAGCAAGGTAAGAATGTCCACTTTTGCCACTTCTATTAAACATAGTACTAGAAATCCTAGCAAGAGCATTTAGGGAAGTAAAAGAAATAGAAGGCATCTAAATAGGAAAAGAAAATGTAAAATTATCTGTTCACAAATGACATGATCTTCCATGTAGAAAATCCTACAAATTCCACCAAAAAAAAAAAAAACAATCCTGTTAGAACTACAAGAAATTCAGTAAAGTTGCAGACTATAAAATCAACATATAAAAATCAGTTCCATTTCTACATATAATGACAAATTTGAAAAGGAAATAAAAGAAATCCCATTTTTACATAGCATGAAAAAGAATAAAATACTTAGGAATAAACTTAACCATGGAAGTGAAAGACTAACACACCACAAACTATAAAACACTGTTTAAATAAATTAAAGAATACAGAAATAAGTGGAATGGCATCTCATGTTCATGGATTAGAAGATTTAATATTGTTAAAATGTCTATACCCCCCAAAGTGGTCTACAAATTCAATGTAATCCCTATCAAAACTACAAAGGCATAATTTGCATAAATAGAAAAAAAAAATCCTAAAATTCATGTGGAAACCCAAAGGATTCCAGAGAGCCAATACAGTCCTGAAAAAGAAAAAGGTGGGAGCCACATACTTTTTGACTTCAAAAGATAATTACAAAGGTACAGTAAGTAATCAAAACAGTATGGTACTGACATAAAGACAGAGACAACTGGGACAGAATAAAAAGCCCAGAAATAAACCCACGCATACATAAGGTCAAGTGACCTTCCTTCCACAAGCGTGTCAAGACTACACATTAGGAAAAAAAATAGTCTCTTCAACCAATATTGGTAAAACTGGATATTCACATGCAAAAGAATGAAATTGATCCCTTATCCCATATCTAAAATTAAACTCAAAATGGATTAAAGACAAAAATGTAAAACCTGAAACTATAAAACTATAGGAAAAAAACATGCCTGAAAATCTTCATGGCATTAGTCTTTGCAGTGATTTCTTGGATAGGACACTAAAAGTACAGACAACAAAAGTAAAAATAGACAACTGAGACAACATCAAGCTAAATATCTTCTGTGTAGCAAAGGAAATAATCAACATTGTAAAACGTTGAGAGAGAAGGGATAAAATATCTGCAAAGCCTATGTAGGATAAGAGTCTAAAATACATAAAGAACTGCTACAACTCAATAGCAAAAGAACAAAATAACCTAATTTTAAAATGGGCAAAGCATTTGAAAAGACGTATCTCCAAAGAAGATATACAATGGCTAACCAGTATACGAAAAGATGTTCAGCATCACTAATTGTTGGGGAAATACAATCCAAACAACAAGGAGCTATTACTTCACACCTGTTAGGATGCCCACTATAAAAACAAAACACAATAAAACAGGAAGTAGTGTTAGTGAGGACGTAGTGAAACTGGAACCCTTATGAACTTTTGGTGAGAATATAAAATGTTGCAGTTGCTATGGAAAACAGTATGGAGGTTTCTCAAAAAAATTTAAAAGAGAACTACCACATGATCCAGCAATTCCACTTTTAGATATTTATCTGAAAGAACTGAACACAGGGGGCACCTGGGTGGCTCAGTGGGTTAAAGCCTCTGCCTTCAGCTCAGGTCATGATCTCAGGGTCCTGGGATCGAGCCCCGCATCAGGCTCTCTGTTCTGCAGGGAGCCTGCTTCCTCCTCTCTCTCTCTGCCTGTCTCTCTGCCTACTTGTGATCTCTGTCTGTCAAATAAATAAATAAAATCTTTAAAAAAAAAAAAAGAACTGAATACAGGGTGTCAGATACTTGACTCCCAGGTTCACTGCAGCATTATTCACAATAGATAGGGGTGAAAGCAACATAATGTCCAGAGACCAACGACTGGACAAATAAAACATGATACATACGTATAATGGACTATTAGCCTTAAAAAAGAAGAAAACCCTGTCATATCCCACAACCTGGATGAAACTAAAGGACATTATATAAAGTGAAATACATCAGTCATAGAAGGACAAATAGTACATGATCCACTTATATGAGGTCTCTAAAGTAGTCAAACCACAACAGCAGAAAACAGAAGTGGTGTATGGGGATGGGGAAGGGAGAAACGGGGTCGTTCAAATCGTCCAAGATGAACAACAACAACAACAACATCAACAACACAGATTTAGGGATCCACCATAAGACAAATCTGCATATGCTTAACAATATGGTATGGTACACCTAAATATTTGTTAAGAGACTACATCTTATGTGACTTTTGTAATACAACAAAAACAGAAAAAAATGAAGAAAAACTTGGTTGCTCCTTCAGCCACAGAATAATGGCTATAATCCCTGACTCATCAGGATTGGCCAGCTGGCACTGAACAGGCCGAATTTGCTCACCACAGTCACTATGTTTGTCTGTTTCATTTTACCACACTGACTTGTCCCTGGATGCACCAGCACCACTCTACTTCTTTATAATAGACACGTTTTCCATCTGCACATAGTGGTCACAGGTCACTCTGTCCTTAAATTGCAGACTTCTCTTTAAAATAAGTAGAGCAGAATCATAAATATTGAAATGTTTGGTCAACAAGGCTGGATTAACTAGGACCTGTTCTCTTTCCTTAGTATACCTGTAACAGAGCATATATGCTGCTCTCTTAGCTCCAGAGATGGGACTGTGGGAAAGAGAGCCATTAAGTGGTCCAGAAAATTGTTCTGGCCCATCCTGATTCCTCTCCTCTCTAAATTCTTATTACTCTTACTACTCATTCTATTTCATTTAGTGCAAAATTGCTTTCTGATAGTGTCTGTCATTCATTATTCTGTTCCCTATTAGATGATTTCACTCTGTTATTTTAGTTTTTTTCACACTCTCCCTGCAGAGGACTGTCTCCCATAATCTCACTGCATGAGTGATTCCAATTAGTTGAACTCACATGACTTTCTTGCAATTCAGTGAAAGGTGCCCTTTAGACAAAACAGAGGAGAACACTGACCTCAGGATTACTCAGCTCTACCACTAAAGACCTGCTCTGAGACCACAGAAACTTTTTTCAATGATTTATTTAAATTGTCAAACAGATGATATATTCACAAAGCTCAAGAATTATAAAACACAAAAAGATATAGGGCACAAAGTGTCCCTCCTATCCTGGTCTTCCTTCTGCCCTTCCTCTTTCCCATATCCTCCTTCTAAATGATCCTGGGAGATAGATAGCAGTGTCTAAAGTTTCCCAGGTATCTCTAAACTAGAACATGGTTCTGTTCTCAGTCTTCAGTGAGGAGAGCGCCTGGTATAATTTCAGGCTCTGGTTTCCCAGTGCCATCTGTCCAGTTTAGTTTCCAGGGTTGCAGTGCGAATTTCTCAAAAGCTAAGTAATCAACCACTGAATCAACCAACCAAATGCTTACTGAGTACTCATGAAGAACAAATGATTACAGGTTATTAAGAGAATAGGAAGACAAAATTTTTTAATTAAAACATATATGTGGAAAAGCATCAATAAGAGAATATTTCTAATTCAGCAAGCGTAAAAATTTTCATATATACATTTATCCCTATCAACATATTCATTTATTTAGGGCTTGGCAGAACTAGGTGTTACCATGTCAATCCATTAATTTAACTAATGAGAAAACTGAAGTTCAGAGAAGCAGCAAGGTGTATAATTAAGAATGCAAAGCCTGACTCAGTTTAAATCCTAGTTCCACCATTAGCATGGTGTGAATTACACAAAGTGCTTAACTTCTTTGTGCTTAAATCTTCCGATCTATAAAATAGGTACAATAAGAATATTTCCCTCATATGACTGTAATGATTATTATATGGGTTAATATATGTCAAAGGATGTTTGGAATGGAATAAGCACCACAGGAGTGAAAGTTATTCTTGGTTAATGACTTGTGGAGGATGAAACAGCTGAATGGCACAGAAAGGACTGCAGGCTGATAAAATTAGGTACTGGATTATTCAATACAAAACATTAAAGGAATATAAAGTTCATAATAAGTTAACAACACACTGTGCAAGTGAAAAAAATGAATCTAAGAAAAGAGGGGATGGAGGTGATACTTGCTTTTGGCTGAGTTAGCTCATAAACAAGATAATAGAAAATCAAGAAGGTGGGCAAAGTAGCAGGTTTTTATAAGCGTCATAGGGCCAGGAGACAGGTCCTCCAGACTCCAAAACTGCTCGAGCTGGAAATGTTTCCTTTTTTCATTTTTACACTTAAAAAAAAAAAAAAGAGAGAGAGAGAGAGCATAGGAAGGATACTCAGGTAAAACCTAAATGTTCAGGAGGAAAACATTTTAAACACTAACTTACTTTCAATCAGGACTGAATAAATTCTAGTCTTTGTTTTGATTAAGTGATAGTACCTCTGATTTAAGAGTATTAACGAAGGGATAAAATAAGAAGGATGAACTATTGCTGTTCATATGTGAGTGCTAACATCAATTTTAGAAATACAAAAAGTTAAGTTTGAAAGTTTAATAGAAGTTTGCTTCTTACTTTAAAATAAATTTAATTCTCTCTTCAAGTTCTGCATGAAATACTCTGAATATCAAAAACATTAGTAAATGTGATATTCTTCAAAGTAATAATTCATACCTTTATCAAAAAGAAAATGGAGTAAAGCTCACAAATACAACTGATTTACAAATTCCAGATTGGTTGTATTTAAGTGATTCAATGTATAAAAGGGAAATCCTTAAAAAATGAATATTTTTTCCCACAAGAAATGCACAACACATCTTAGTCCTGAGGAGTTCCTGACTTTTGCATAAGAGGGGTCACTCACAGGATGGGGTTAGCTCCTAGTGCCTTTAAAGACCTGGCAGCCAATTCTAATCAAGCTGAGATTATCACAGAAAGCAAAAGGAATCACCCCTATTTATCCAAGAGTTAATTCTGAGGAAACAGAAAGATGGAGAATGTACCTTGCACCTTATGAGTAAGATAATTAGCTACCTTGCCTGTGAAGTCCTTCAGATATTAAAGTCCTTCATCTTCATTCTTCTTTCCTACCAGATTTAATATAACCTGAGCACTACCTAGCACAGTTATAGAAATAATAATGTACTTAAGGCCCTGTCTGTCAGTACAGATTATGCTCCTACCTAGGGTTTAGAACCTGGCCTTTTAATTAATTTGCAGACAAATACTTTTTTTTTTTTACAGCTATAGTTTATATGTTGTAATGAATTAATTTGAATCTGACTTATTATAGATTATCGAGCATTTTCTGTGACAATGGAAAGGGTAAATGATTGCATTTCCAGCACTCACTCACTAAACTTCATTAGACAAACCACACAAGTCAGTCCTTGGTGTGCACTTGCACCAGGGATCCCGAGCACCAATGAGCCTGAAAGGCTTCCAGGGACTCCTTTGTCACTTTAATTATTTGCATATTAAGATCTCTTCAAGCAGGCAATGCTTCAAACACTAGGCCAAATAGCCCCTTCAGAAGTCATTAAGTCCAGTGTTGCCAAATATTTTAGTTGTCATACAATTTTGATAACTAACAAAATGACTTAAAGTCTATTATTCCAAGCCTGTCAGAGTGAGGAGAAAGAGCGATGTATTGAGCTATGGCCGCAGGCCACCAGTATAAGCTGGAAGTGCTGTAGATTTGAAATATAATACATAGAAATATTTTCCTGGGAAGAACAATGGGGAATAACAATATCTAGCACCGTAGAGCTGTAGTAAAATAAAGGCTTTACTTTAAGTCAAGTCACACAGTAGATACTCAGTAAGGACTATCTAACCTTTGCCAACGTATTAGTGGCAGAGGCAATGTCAAGAATCATATTCCTGATTCACATAGCACTGCTTTTCAATGCGTTAATTTGGTCCTCAAACTAAACTGCAGGACCAGAAAAAAAGAAAAGGTCTTGTTTTGCCAAAGCACAAAGTATTCTGTCTATATGCTAGTTAAGTTTGCCAAACTATTCTCTATGTTCCTAGAAGGCAAATAATAAATGCTGGGTCCTAAAGAGCACCCAGAATCAAAATAATTAGTTATTTATTGCTGATTTCATATTTTTGAAATATGAAGGACTCAATGTTAAAGAATCAAACAGGCATTGATGAGTGGGATCGATCAGAGATGGTTACCATCCTGGAGGTGAATTTAATTCTTGGGTCCTTCAAATCTACATCAAATGTTTCTGCAACATAGTGAACTGATGGTCTTCTCTGTGAATGGCAACACAGCATGGGACACTTGTGCTGAGCTCTGTCCTCTCCTACTCCCACACCTTACATACCCTTTGAATAAGAGATGGGAAATATATGGCCAGACTTCCTGTCATAGAAATAATGTCCTCCTTACAGGACAGGATTTGATATACAGAATAATAGAGAAGAAGATGCTACAACTATTCCTATGAAGTCATTTTCTAACTGTATCTTTTCATGTAGAAAAAAAAAGGAGGGAAGAGGAATAAAATTGTAAAATTAGAGGCTGAAGAGAGAAGAAACTATGTTTATTGCTTATATCCAATATATGAAAAATTTATTTGAGAAAAGAAAGAAAAACATGACTAGAGTGTGGTATTATATTACTGATACTGTAACTCAAGGCCTTAGTGTGTTCTGTGAAAGAAAAGTTAAATTTGCAAAAGTGTCAAGTGTGGCATTTTATAATCTTAAATATTTTAAGGGAGTGACTACTACACTTTGGCCAATTGTCACGTACATTTTTTTTTAAGATTTTATTTATTTATTTATACGTCAGAGAGAGAGAGAGAGAGAGAGCGTGCGTGCACAAGAGTGCACAAGCAGGCAGAGTGGCAGGCAGAGGAGGAGAGAGAAGCAGGCTCCCTGCCGGGCAAGGACCCAATGTGGGACTCGATCCCAGGTCCCTGGGATCATGAGCTGAGCCAAAGGCAGCGGCTTAACCAACTGAGCCACTCAGGCATCCCCAATTGTCACTTACATTTTAAATGTGAAAACGTAGGGGCAGGCAATACCTGAAAAATTTACCATTCCTAAAATTCACTAATTTTACAGTTCTGACTCAAAGTAGCAGCTTTTAAAACACTAGTATGTATTTGAGCCATGAGACTCTCTGAGAACAGATTATGCCAGGGGTCAGCAAGAGGAAACAGAGTCTTGGTCTAAAGGCTGCACAAAGAAGCATGCTGAGGCCAGAGGTACAGTCAAGGGTCAAGCTCCTAGGTAAGTCAACAGTCCCCACCCGAAGCCTCTAGGTAAACCTGGGGCCCAAAGAGAAAAAAATACTCCCTTATCCAAGGGATTACCATGCTAAAATAAACAGGGCAGCCTTGGAGTCGGATAAAAAGTTAGGTGGACTACTAGAAGAACCAGAACACCGGAAGTCAGTCTTCAGTAAGGGAACTTCTGATTGGTGAAATGAGTAACGACAGAAAATATTCGTTTTATTTAT
This sequence comes from Martes martes, assembly GCF_963455335.1. Lineage (NCBI taxonomy): Eukaryota > Metazoa > Chordata > Mammalia > Carnivora > Mustelidae > Martes > Martes martes. Next base: position 70,044,185 of record NC_137896.1, read on the forward strand.
TTTTTAAAAACTTTTTTTTAAAAGATTTTATTTATTTATCAGAGAGAGAGAGGGCGTGCACAAGCAGGCAGAGTGGCGGGCAGAGGCAGAGGGAGAAGTGGGCTCCCCCCTGAGCAAGGAACCTGATCAAAGGCAGCAGCTTAACCAACTGAGCCATGCAGGCATCCCAGAAAATACTTGTTTTAAAATTGCATCAAGCTAACTGAAAAATAAAGATTAGGTAAAGGCATTCACAATTTGTAACAACTTTTTAAAGCTTGGAGACCAGAATTTTTTGGGTATTTGAAATGACTGCATGCAACTGACAGACTATAGAAGAAAAGCGAGGGAAAAAAAAATCAATAAATTGGTAAATCAATTTACCAATTAAGATTTTAGATAATTTTATTTAGATAATTTTAGATAATTTGCTAAAATTTTGCCTTTAGATAATCTGCTACAGTCACTTTCCCCTGAATGCTTCCAATGTATCCATAGTTTATTTATTTAGCAAAAAAGGCTTGTTGTAGGAGCAAACTTGGAATACGTAAGACATGAAAAGGTCATTAAGACTGAAGCAAAGCAAGTGAAGGAGAGTGAAGTATGAGGCAGTCAGGGGCCATAGATAGAGAAAGCTGTCAAGTTATGTAGAACTAGAGTAAGGAGTGATTTAGGGATTAAATCAAGGGCTATTCCAGTCATCTTGTTACTGGATGACGATGGCTTGATTAGAGTGTTAGCTGTGGTAACGGAGAAACAGAGATTGAGAATATGTTTTGAAAACGGACTCATGTAGTCTTTCAACTGTTGGATGCTGAGTGGGCACTTATATTTTAGGGGGGCGTTCAGGGAGGAATTAATAACAATTATGATGTACTGGGTTTGAACCACTAAGTGTGTGATGATAATGGTATTTATTAAGAAGGGATTTCTTTTTTTTTTTTTTAAGATTTTATTTATTTATTTGACAGACAGAGGTCACAAGTAGTCAGAAGAGGCAGGGAGAGAGAGGGGGGAGCAGGCTCCCTGCTGAGCAGAGAGACTGATGAGGGTCTCAATCCCAGGAGCCTGGGATTGTGACCTGAGCCAAAGGCAGAGGCTTTAACCCACTGAGCCACCCAGGCGCCCGAAGAAGGGATTTCTGTAGAAATTATGAGTTTGGAAAGGGAAAATGGACAGCTCTGTTTCAGTCCTGAGAAATCTGAAATAGCTCTCAGACATCCTAGTGGAAATGTCAAGTAGTGGTCAGTTATGTAAATTAGGAGCTCATCATAGAGATCAAGATTATAGATGTACATCTGAGATTCATCAGTGTATAAATGGTATCAAAAGCCACAATATGATGGACAGAGTAAGTCTTATTAAAATGTAGCAGGGCTCTTAGCACAGAAATGCTATCATTTTCACTCATACTGCAATTCATGCCTGATGTTATGAATAACACAATACAGGGTTTGGTAATAATTTATTGTTTCAGAGAAGTTATTTTTTTAAGTGGCGAGAACCCACAATAATTAGCAGCAAATAAACTGTATGTTTATAAAATGCTCTGGGGAAATATGCCTTACTACTTAGTGTTTCAAATGGCACTATTCTTATAAGTAATAAATGCGACCCTTTGGCTATAATATTGAAAAACAAAATTTGGAAAAACAAAGTAAAGTCTTCTAAAGACTTATTTTCAAATGTCACCATAGCAATAAATTATTGATTTCCACATCTAAAATTAATGTTTTTATTTACGAAGTAACTTTTAACTCTCAGTAACATAATATATAACTTTCCTTTAACAGACCATTTTACTTTAAAGAGTTTTCATTACAGAGTTTGAATGAACCCAATTAAGTGTGCTCTGTGTGTCTTCTCTGTTGGCCCTTACCAAAGCTCACAATGTGAGTTCTGTTCTACTTGGTATCAGGGAAAACCACACAAGAACACAGCGAATACTGCCTGTTTTTTGTTTTTTTTTTTTTTTTTAAAGGAGCTTGTCTCTTCATAAAGTCTCTGGCTGTGGTCACATAGAACACAGCATCATTTATGGATCTCCTAACTGGCCCTAGGCCATTGTCTGAGCTTGCATTTCCTTACTGGCAAATGCACTTCATTTTTATTTGTGCTCTTCAATAGATTCAGTTACTAATACCTACAGATGTGAATTACGAAAAATTATCTAGGCAGGTAGAAGGAATTAAAATTAGAGATAGTTCAGCAGCTTAGCAGGAGGAGGGAGGGAGGCCCAAACTACCATGAAGAAGGAATATTTTGTGAAAATGAACAAAGCCCCATGTTCTCTTTCAAATAATAAAAAACACTCATCCACATACCTACATGACACAGGAATTATATTATCAATTGTCACACACAGTAGTTTTATTAGTACCTATTCAAGACTAAGCTAATTTAAAAGCACTTGAAACCTTAGGAAGATGTTTTTAAATGCAAAAAAAAAAAAAATAAGTTCAAAAAGTTCTGTATCATATACTATCTACTACAAATAAAATAAGGCTCAGTTCTTCCTCTGTCTTAGAACACATTCATTTATACATGAGCTGTCTGTACCAGAACCATGGTCATCATTCTTTAGGGCAACATTGTTCTCTGCTTTGTTAGAACTTTATGACATGCATTTTTTCTTTTGCCTAATTTTAACTTCTCTGTTCATTTAATGTTATAATATATCTCCTCCCACACTAGATTCCCATAAACTGGCTCATTCAGTTTCTCTTAAAATTTGAGGAAATAAGAAGAGCATGGATGGCTCGGTTGGTTAAGCGTCCTACTCTTAGATTCCACTCAGGTCATGATCTCAAGGTCATAAGATCGACCTTGGGGCTCCACATGGGGCTCCACTCAGTGTGGAATCTGCTTGAGCCTTTCCTCCCCTCACTTGTGCACACACACACACTCTCTCTCTCAAATAAATAAAAAGATCAAATCTTAAAAAAAAAATTTGAAGAAATAAGATTTTGAAAACCTGGTGGTCTTCACTAAAGCTCAGCATAAGCACACTCCATGACCTAGATTTTCCATACCTAAATATAGACCCCATAGAAAAGACCAAATGGCATGCACTATAATAAATATTATGAGGAACAATGCTATTCTTAATAGCACAAAACTGGAAATACCCTAAATGTGCCCAAGTCAAGAACAGAATTGATAAAACAATCACACAATGGAAACTGTACTACAATGAGCATGAACAATCTACAACATTATGCAACAATATGGAAAACTCTGAAGAATAGATTATTGAATGAAAGTCATCAGATAGAGATTATCAGAGTGGATATTTTCATTATATAAACTACTAAAACCTTATCCTAATAAAAGATTTGATAAAATATATGGAAAAATTTGGCTAATGTGAACTTCTACAATTTGTTTCAGAGAGGTAGTTTTTATTAGAAACAGGTATAAAAGGTGGTTTCTCCTAAAAATCTGCTAAAATTTCAAGTTTAATTCTAAATTCCATCCCTAGTAAGCAAATTTTTTTTAAAGACTGTATTTATTCGTTGTAGAGAGAGATGGAAAGTGTGCATGAGCAGGGGGAGAGGCAGGGGGAAGAGGGAAAGAAAGAATCCCAGGCAAACTCCACACTGAAGGTAGAGCCCAATGTGGGGCTTAATGTGTGGCTCCATCTCACGACTCTGAGATCATGACCTGAGCCAAATAAAGAATCAGCCACTTAACTGACTTTGCCACCCAGGTGCCCCTACTAAGGAGATTTTTTTAGATGACTGCTCTTTGGTTTGTTTGGATTGTTTGTTTTCTTCTTTCTTTTTATACCCACCCTCATGCTTGGGCCATATTTTCAGTTTCATAACAAAATAATTCTCTAGAATAGTATAGAATTGCTAGCTGACTTTTAGTGTCAAACAAATAGCCAGTTTGCTTTGTAACCTAGATTGTACATTTTAAGAGCAGAAAAGTAGAAGCCATTTCTATATATACAGTACCATTGCAAAGAGAAAGAACATTCTGAGTGGAGCTGACTGCTCACTCTGAGTAATAGTGGTAGGCAAGCAAGGAAAAAGAGGGCTGAAGTTTGGAAGATCTTGAATAATTGTAGGTTTCCAAGTTTGGATGCCATTCTCTAAGCAGTGGTGAAAAAGAAAGCTTTTAAGTAAGGATCACAAACTGAAAATATCACTTTGAGCATGCATGCTAAACTAGAACCTGGAAAATGAGTGCTAACAGGTCAGTTAGCAAGGTTTGTATGTGGGGATAAACCTTGAACTAGGGTGATGGTAGCACCAATAGAAATTACGGATGCCTATATATGAAGAAAAGTTAGACAAAGATACTACTGAGCTTGGAAACTGACAGGGTAAAGGGAGTTGGAAGAAGGGTCTAACGTGACTCAGTTTTGGAAACAGAATGAGATCTTGACAGAGAAAAACTTAATGGGTCACTTGGTTTGAGAAGACAATGAAAAAAATGACAAAACAAATAGCTAAAGGTGAAGGTCAATGCAGGAACAATACAGTACAAAGCCCAGATATCATCTATTCAATGTTTGTTTTTTTCCAATATATTAAAAACGCTAAGGGATGTTCAGTTACAGTGAGAAAACATGAGAAGTTTTAGCAATGCTAAATACTAACAAAATTAAAACTTTTTCTCTTTGGAAATAATGGGTAAGAGAATAAAAAGACCAGCTAAAGACTAAGAGAATATACAGATCTCATACCTGACAAGACTTGCATACAGACTATATAAGTAAGTCTCATATCTCAACATTAATCAAATCTCTAACTTAAAAATGGGCAAAAGAATCAAACAAACACTTCACCAGACAGAATACACAGATGGCAACTAAGCAAAAAAAAAAAAAACAAAACTGTTTAACATCATTAGCCATTGGACTGACTGTTGTACGTCAGTAATTCTACACCTGATACTAATATTACACTGTAAATTTACTAACTGGTATTTAAATAAAAACTTGAAACTACAAAAAAAATCACCTTGAAGAAAAACACACCATTAGCCATCAGGAAAATGCAAAATGACACTACAATGGAATACCACTATATACATATTAGAATTATTAAAATAAATAGTACTGATAATACCAAGTATTGGTGAAGATGTGGAATATGAACACATTGCTGTTGAGAATGGAAAATGTTAAAGTTACTCTAGAAAAACGGTTTGGTTATTTCTTATAAAGTTAAATTTACATTTACCATATGACCAAGAAATCCCACTCATACCATATGACCAAGAAATCTCCATAAACAAATTTACATATGAATATATACAGCTGCTCTATTCATAAACATCAATGACAGGAAACTTAAATGTTCTTCACCAGGTGAATGGATATACAAACTGCGGTACATCTCTTCAATGAAAATATTGCTATTCAGCAATAAAAAAGGAGTGAACTATTGACACACACAAAGGACATGAATTTCAAAGGCAGTGCTAAGAGAAAGAAACCAGTACCAAATGGTCGTATGATTTCATTTATATGATAGCAAAAAGACAAAACCATAGTGATAGTAGACAGTTCAGTGGATGCCAGTGGTTACAGGGGAAGAAAGGTAAACCTACAAAGTAAAAGCATAGGATGTTTTCTGGGTGATGGAAATGTTCTTTAATCCTGACTGTAGTGGTGGCCACACAAAACTATTCATGTGTTAAAATTCATAGAATTCCCTACTCTATCCCCACAAGTCATTTTTATGTTAACTTAAGAAAACAATTTTAATAATGACATCTGTAAGGAAACACACAGATGCAAAGCAAGTGTTCCTATGTTAGCATTATTCTGCATTCTGAGTCTTATAATAGTATAAGTATTATGTCTCTAACAGGATCTCTAAAAATTCAACAGTAGGCCAAGTTACTTACTAGAAAATCTTCCGTATTCCTTTTAAGAAGATATTAAAAAACAAAACAAAGGCTAGAATCTTTTCTACCCAAAAAGTAAAACTAATTTGTACCATACTGCCCAAAATATTTAATGCAAAATTAGTTATCAAATCTATTAGCAAGCTTATATGGGTACCAGCTGAGATGGCTGAACACCCAGCAGGGCTTCTTAGAAAATTAAGGAACAGTCAAAAGACTAAACAAGAGATACTCAAATAAATTGATCATGGGATGGGTTTTGTTCCTACCTTTACAATTATTTGTAATCAGTTTTGGTAATTTGAACGGATATGTTCTCTTGATGAACAGGGATAATAATAACTCATCAGTGAATATTGTCAATTTTGTCAAAATGGGGCTCATGAGTACAACTTGGACCTCTCAGACAGTTAACCGACTCTAATTTTTAAAGATCTGATGCTTAGTTTCCTTTTGTGTGTGTTTAAAAACAATTCAGCTGCCTGAATTTCATGAGGAAAGAACAACCACAACAAAATCAATCCATTGTTGCCTTTCAAACTATGGCAACCTTTTAAAAAAGTTAGTCTAAATGATCAGACCAGTTTTATGTGTTACAATGGTATTGAATTAAGATGGAATCATTGGTATAAGAAGTCAGAAAATTCAGTTTTAAAGAAGGCTGATAACAAACTAGATAATATCAGGTAAATTATTAAATCATTTAGGACATCAGTTTACTCATTTGTAAAATACAGTGTCTGGATTAGATAAATTGTTCTAATCTTTCCTATATCCTCTCTCTCTCTCTCTCTCCCCCCACCCCTACTATGTGTGGTATGTGTGTGTGCGCGCGTGCGCTCGCGTGTGTGTGTGTGTGGCGGTGTGTGTGTGTGAGTGTGGGTGTGGGTGTGTGTGTATCTTAGATTCTTAGGAGGGCTCAATACCAGGTCTGAGTTACGGCTTGGAGAGCTACCTTTTTAATAAGGAGCCCTACTGATGCTCAGCCAGATGGTCCTTAGATCAACTTTGAGAAACACTGAAATACAGAGGGAGTACCTTCTTGTTGCAGCTCCAATACTCTATGATTTAGTCAATGCCTTTGTAGCTACTTTTATATTGTCCTTCCCTGCTCTTTAGCAGTGTGGACCAGGCTATTAGATTTGTCCTCTTTCATATCAGAAAGGCAAAGAAATTACTAGGGTTTCTGTTTGATCTGTATTTTCTGTTAATAATACAGATAACCTCAGACAGCCCAGGGAGAGCTTACTTTTCACAACTGCTTTCAGATGGGGTATCTTCTACTCTGCAGGCTCACCTTCCCTATAATTTTTGTAATTCAAACAGGGCTCATAAACCACAATTGATCTTAAAGGAGTCACCTTTTACATTGCCTCCTCAAAAAGACTGAAACTCCTAAGTGCGAGATGGGATAATATGATATAGATGAAAATCTAGTTATATCTTTAAAATAAGATTGCATTTAGGCAAACTAAAAGGCCTACCAAAGAAAATTATGTTTGACCTTTACTTTCAATTTCTTACATAATTCTACCTTGTTTTTTCAATAATAAAGAAAAAATTACATTTAAAATATTTTGATATTTAGTTTAGGGAATTCTACTATTGGTTCTAAAAGGAGGTTTTAATTTTACTTCAAAAGTAAATTTCAGTAGATTAATCTTATCCTGTGACTTAAAAAATGTAAATGTTTCCAATAATAATGATAATTGACATGCCAGTAGATGACATTTGCTTTGAGAATATTAAAATTCTCTGAGGAAATGTGGGCATAAACATTCAAAATTAAAACTTTGAGATAATTAATTATTTTAATTCTAGGTGAATAATAAATCTCCAGAATTAAAAATAATCTTTAAGTGCTAGAAAAATCAACATAATCACATTCATTTATGCTGCCCAAGTGTACATACTGTGTGGAAGAACCCCAAAGCAGAGGGCTGAAATCTAACATTTCAGCCCAAATCAGATGAGAGTAGTGGGTTAGAATTCAAAATCTTTCCCTTAAAAAAATAGGTTGTTTGGGCAGATAATTTAAGATTGCTGAGTTCCATTTTCTTTATCTATAAAATAGGAATGACTTTGGGCACATCACCAAATCTCTCTGCATTGATTCCTTAAATTAAATGAGGGTAGTTAAAGGCCTCTGTTAATCCCTACGTTCTAATATCTAAGTTGTGGTCCTTGAAAACATTTAAATATTCTCTTCACATCTGCTAAATATGAAAACATGATATCAACCACTATAAACCATAAAATGCATTGCATAATTCTAGTTTTAGAAATTAATAAGAAAAAGAGGCATGTATGGTTTTAGTCACTCACAGTAATAGAATAGGTTTTATTTTTCATTTTTAAAATGTTTATTCCTATTTTCCTTCTGTGATCTTCCATAATTTTGATCAAAGTTATAAACTTGAGAATCCTTTAGGTTTTCATATCCTTGGGATAGGAAAAACAGTTAAGTCATTAAAAGAATAGTGTAAGAAATTTTGGGGGGCAACATATATCGATTGTGACATACCTACAGATACTGATTAGTTTATGTAAAATTTAAAAATTAGATACAACTGAAATAAATCACCTGGAACAACAATTCAAAGTCAAGATCCAGAGTGCATGGTAATGTCTGAGTTTACAATCCTAAAAATGTTTAAATCCTAAAGATATCCTGCAGAGCCCCATCACCTCAACTATCCTTGGCTCTGTGAAAAGATGTCTACCCTGGTTATCACTGTACGCCTAGAGGAAAATACAATGCCTGCTACTTAATAGGTGTTAATTTTCTATCATTGAAGAATGAACTAGTGAACAATGTGCAGTAGTTCTGAGGAAACAATAGAACTGTATAACCTTAGTGTTATCTACTCATAGTCAAGTGAGAAGCCAACTGAATATTCTGAAGATTGGCATAAGGAGATCATATTACCCCTCAAAATATGAGTGAGATCAATCATTTATTTAATCGGAAACTGAACATCTTCTTTGTATTAGGTTAAGGCTGTATAACGTAATGGTCTAGGGCAGGAATAGTGTTTGAGTCAAGTAAGAATAGGTAGGAATTCAGGTTGTCCTTTGCACAAACATTGTTAACTTGGGCAAGTAATTTTATCTTGTTGAGGCCCATTTACTTATAAAATTGGGAAAATGAACTTTAACTTATGGTGCTACTGAAAGACTGAAATGTCACAAATGTTTTAAACATTAGTATGGTGGCAAGCATATAGCAATTGCTCAATAAACAATTGTTAGGACAGCTATTAAAATCACCATTTACAGGGGTACCTGGGTGGCTCTGTTGGCTAAGTGTCTGCCTTCAGCTCAGGTCATGATCCCAGGATCCAAGGATCAAGCCCCACGTTGGGGTCCCCGCTCAGCAGCGAATCTGCTTCTCTCTCTGCCTCTGCACGTACCCCTGCTTATGTGCGTTCTCTCTCAAATAAATGAAAAATAAAATTTTAAAAAATCACCATGTACATAATTCAAAGTTTTCCCTAACAGGCTGGTGTCAATTTAATAGATAAGAAACAAGATGATTCTTGGGGCACCCGGTGGCTCAGTTGGGTAAGCGACTGCCTTTGGCTCAGGTCATGATCCTGGGGTCCTTGATCCCATGGATCAAGTCCCATATCAGGTTCCCCCTGCTCTGTGGGGAGCCTGTTTCTGCTCCCCTCTCTCCCTCTGTCTTCCACTCCCCCTGCTAGTGCTCTCTCTCTCTCTCTCATACTCCCTGTCAAATAAATAAACAAAATCTTAAAAAAAAAGAAAAAGAAAAAGATGGCTCTTTTTCTTTATCTTGTAGATATTTTTCAAGACAGAAAAAAGTCCGCTTTTTAAGTCCTCCTTGCTTATTTTGTGTTGCTAGCACCAAGATTAATAACGTTGCCCTTTCCTTACAACATGCAAATATTAATCCTCTTTCATACAAATCCAAGCTCCAACACCTCTATGACACTTGGAAGATTTTCAGCCCATACCGTCTCTTCCTCCTTTGACCTCCTACCATTATCACACACCTATTTTAGCAGGTTGTGTTTATGCTGATTTTATCTCTGCAACCACACAATGATCTAAGGGTGTAGGTCATGCACAACAATTACATTGTTCTGTCCTTCCTCTCTATACTCTTAGCGCTGTCCTCTTTTAATATTAATTGTTTCATGCTATATGTAAATTTTGTCTTTCCCCTACATCAAATAAATTTCATGCCAGGACCATGAGGAACTTCACCTTCTACTTCTTTGCCTTACTTGTACACATGTATCTAGTCTAATAAGAGGCTGCTACAAGTGTGTGAGGAATCAAGAGATAACTGCAGATGACCACTCAAGTGATAACCCCCTCCGTGCTACGAAACGGGCATCTTACTTCCTTTTCTCGCACAGTTGGGTCCACAGGAAAACATATGGCTACTGTGTGCATATGGACTCCCCTCTCTGGTGTGTCTAAGGTCTAGGTTTCAGAGGCAAGCAAAGAGGGGTGGGGCCTATGGCCAAGTGAAGAGTACATGCTCTGCTAAAAAACATTCAAATAAGAAGAGAAATGGAAAACTAAGGGCGAAAAAATCACTACCCCAGCCAAACTATTTCCGTGTTCCTTATCTGCCTGAAGACTGCCAATTTTCTTCCTGTCCACAGATATATATACTCCTTGAACTTCTGAGAATTAAAGTCTCAATCCTTATAGACAAATGGATATCCTGGGTCAGTCTTTATTTCAAATAGCTTGTTATTGTGTTTTCATGACTATATTTACATTTGTCATATAACATGACTTCATTTGGATTTAAAAATATCATTCCTGAAATGATGTCAAATCACATTTTTTCTTTGTTTTTTGGGATGGGATCAGTAATTTTAATGATCTAATTATTTTCTGTGCATTCAGATATAAATATGTGTATGCAAAATTTATTTAATGTAATTCCATTTTTATGACTCAATATATAATTTATTATTTATTATAAATTAATATTTCCATATAGTTGATATACTTAAAGCAACATAGTAAGTACTAATAAGTAATATAATACTATAGTTACTTATAAATAAAATTTATTGCTAAATTATAATTTATTATAATTAAATATATATTATATATACATTTATAGTTTAATTTCCTGTATCTCTAAGTTGGAGAAATGTTTTAAGCCAACAAGTATGTATAAATGTCTACAATATGCAAGGTTATCTTACTAGACACTGAACATGTTCATTGTGGGTTAGAAAGCAGCACTTGAGAGATTTTATTTATTTTTTTTTGAGAGATTTTATTATGCAGTGTTTGATGTTGGATTGTTTTAGTCAACTCAGATTTTGACAGCTGTATTTAAATCAGCATAGGGAAGTCTGTATTTGATTTCACCTTTACTATTGAAGAATTCCTCACAACAGTTATTTAACCAAATATTACAGACAAATAGAAAATAGGTTGGCATACTAAATACTTGCAACTAAATTTTGTTCAATTAGCTAGCTGCTCTAAAAATTCAACAAGACAAAATTATCAGCAAAATGCCTTCTGCCTACTAAGAAGTATGATGGTATCTCACTTTGGTGAAAACTCCAAGAGCCTTTTTTCCTTTTTGTGAAAAAATTAATTTTTCATAAAAATGCAAATAAGCATTCATATTCTAGTTCCAAAGACTCATCAAAAACAATCCTACTTTATACTTCCAATATGATCTTGCTTATTGTATATGGATAAAAATTTTTGTACAATTATTATATTACAAAGCTGAGATTAGGTCAAATTTTTATTTTTCCAAATGCATCTTTCTATTTATTTACATTGTCATTTCAGAGATATATTAAAAATATTTAAAAACCTAAAACTTTGGAAACTTACATGTAATTGTCTATCAAAAGAGTAGCGAGTATATTACAACAAATACATTATTGAAAATATATTTCTTCTAAGTTTCACAAACCAATATTAGATATGTCAGTTCATAGCAATCATTTTTAGAAATCATGAAACCCTTCCACTATTTTGCTTTTCTATTTAATATCAGTGTTGACTTTGTAGTTGAAATGCCAAATTTTATATATATATATATATATATATATATATATATATATATATATATGCTTTAGCCCACTGAGCCACCCAGGCACCCCCTAAATTATATTTCTGTAAAGACATCCTCACTCTAAGAATTTCTCTTCATTTTGTAAGCTAAACAATGTTGAGTTGTTATCTTAACTCATAACTTTGTTTTCTGATGAAGAAAACAGAGGGAAATTAAGGAACTGAGACAGCAGTGTAATAAGCAAAATATAAAGAAAAAGTCGACTAGATGAAAAACACCAAAAGTACAGCACCATTTCTATACTTATATTAAGTCTATCACAATGCATAGTCATATGTTAGCTATATGGTAGCATGTTCTACAACTATGTTTTGAATGGTCTATTGTTCAGTGACACATTTCAGTAGCAGTGAGAAAGACAGCAGCATGTTGATGAAAGGAAACTATTTTATGTCTTAAAAACATGCTTGTCAGATTACATTCTTTGTAAGCTATGACTATATAACTGAATCATACTGATGGGTTGCACAAACTAGATGAATGTCAAGAAAGACCTTTCTCTCATGATTCACATTATTTTTCTTTCTTTTTTTTTTTTAAATATTTTATTTATTTGACAGACAGAGATCACAAGCAGGCAGAGAGGCAGGCAGAGAGAGAGGAGGAAGCAGGCTCCCTGCTGAGCAGAGAGCCCGATGGGGGACTCGATCCCAGGACTCTGGGATCATGACCTGAGCCGAAAGCAGAGGCTTTAACCCACTGAGCCACCCAGGTTCCCTCACATCATTTTTCAAACCAAAATTCTTTCCTCTTCCCTTCTTGTCACCCCCACTACTGCACAAATGTAGAGATTTCAGGGAATTAGAAAGATTCTTAACACGGACACAACACCCTGAACCCATCAAAACAGATGACTTGTTCTCAAGTATGCCACTATTTGAAGTGGCAAATAACAATGACAACAGTAATACAAAAATAAACATGCACTTAAAAAAACAAACAAACAAAAAAACCCACAAAAACAAACAAACAAACAAAAAACTATTTTAGGAGAAAAGATAGTGGCCTGGTCTTTGATTAGGACACTCATACAATGTCATAACTTATGCCTTTGTCCTGACCAAGGAAAGGGAGAGAAGTGAATTAAGTCAGCTGTGTGTTAGAATCTCTGATAACAAGTCCAGGGGCATTCTATTAAGAACATGTTCTACCATACAGCAGAGAAAATGGGCCTTTCAGAAGAACACACATTAGCTATGCCCAGCAGAGCATTCATTCAACACAGCCAAAACTTCAATTTTTTCACATTCAACTGCCAAAAACTTTCTAATCCTCAGTGAAGATGTCAGAGGTGCTAATGGATTTGCACAACTCTTTTGACCACATGTTTTCTGGAGTTCTGAAATGAAACCAAATTTGATCTAATATTGGAAAAGAATTAAAATTTTTGGAAACAAGTACCAATTAAGATATATTTTACCTATTCTAGTATCTTGAAAAAATTTAACCTTATTGTGTGGGTTTCACTGGCAATTTGCTAGGTTCTGCACTTGAGAAGCATTCAACCCTGATAGTGATGAATAAAATCACTACTAATTCTGAAAAGTATTTTTATAGTGATAGTAAGAAGCAAATATTACATTAGAGAGACATGCAATAATATTTTTGTATAAGTCAGAAAAAGAGAATAACTTTTAACAGATTTAAGTGATTCAATGTGCTTGACATTTATGAAAATATAAGTTATTATAAAATAAATAATTCCATTTTTACAAGGAAATAGAGAAATCTGATATAGATAGCCTTTTTCAGAGGTATTCCTAGAAATTTCTAAATATGAATTCATGGTAATCCACAGTGAGTTGATTTCTTCACTTTGGTTATTGATTTGGAATTATGTTACCAGTCCTTCCATATTCTACATTGCTGGCCACTTTAGACTACTGTGTAAGTGAAACACAGCTAAAAACTTCCTCAGTCTACCTTGTTCTTATGAAGTGACAAAGCATAACTGGCTAAAAAAAGAGTTGCTCAAATTTTATAGAAGGTTCATTGTCTACTACAAACTCCCCAGGTTCAACATAAATCCTGAAATCCATCTTTAGCTGTCTAAATCACATTTCCTTAAATGGTGTTAGTTTAGGCATTAATCTGAAAACCATCAAAAATAATTTTTAAAAATGCATATAAATCATGAAAATCATTCTATCTTCCATAATGATACACAAAATCTTTATATTTAGATGATACGTAAAAGAATGGTTATATATGGCTTTAAAAATTATTTGGGGATATCTCAAAGCTATACATATATATATATATATATATACATACACACACACATACACACACACACACATATATAGTAAATTTACTATTAAATCTCCTTCATATTATGTAGAGTTATAATCATGTAGAACCTAAAGGAACTGTTATGGGTTAAACTGTGCCCCACTGCCCCCTACCTTCCCCCAAAAAGAATGTTATAGTATATGAATCCTCAGTACTTCAGAATGTGGCCCTATGTGGAAATAGGGTTTTTGCAGAGGTAATCAAGTTAAAATTATATCGCTGGGTAAATTTGAGTCCAGTATGACTTCTAAAAAAGGGTAATTTGGACACAGACACGCACAGAAGAAAGACAATGTGATAACACAGAAGGAGAAGATAGCCATGTGACTACAGTGATGCATCCACAAACCAAGGAACACCAAGGGTTGGCAGAAAAAGAAGCTGGAAGAGGCAGAGAATGATTCTCTCTAGAGCCGTCCAGGACAAGATGGCCATGCCTATGCCTAGATTTCAGAGTTCAAGCCTCTAGAACTGTGACAAATCTCTGTTGTTTTAGGCCAGTTTTTAGTACTTTGATACTGTACTGATTTAGTATTTTGATACTTTGATACTATACTGATTTAGTACTTTGATACTGTAGCAGTAGGAAACTAATACAGGAACCTGTGATCCCATAACATGAATGAGGTGTCTTGCTGCCCAAGATCACACAGCTACTTCAGACAAAACTCTAGAAACAAGGCTCTGGTTTTCATGACTACAAATTCATGGCTGCCTCTTCCCTACCTTAGAGAATGAAAGATGAAGACTCTCAATTTTAAAAGGCTCATCAAAAGTTCATTACTTTAAGCCATTTAACTTCTGTTAAAACTGAAAATAAACATTAGTACTCTGCTTCTATTCTAATTCTTCCCAAGCAGCCATGCTCTAATTTCTAAAGCTAAATTTTCTTTTTTTTTCTTTTTAAGATTGATTTTTTAATTTTAGAGAGACAGAGAGTGTGAGTGGCAGGGGAGGGGTTAGGAGAGAGAGAGCTGTGGGAGAGAGAGAGGACAGAGAGAGAAGCAGACTCCTTGCTGAGCACAGAATCCAACTCAGGGCTCGATCTCAGGATCCTGAGATCATGACCTGAGCTGAAATCAAGAGCTGGAGGCTTAACCAACAAGCCACCCAGGTGTCCCTAAAGCTGTGTTTTCAATCTTCAAGATAAAATTAAAACTTCTTATTAACCCATTTGATACTTGATTTTTTTCAAATGATCCACTCATTATTACATGCAAAGTGATGTCACATTTAAAAGTTATTAAAACGGGCATCCGGCTGGCTCAGCTGGTAACACCAGAGCATGTGACTTTGGATCTCAGAGTCATGAATTCAAGCCCCATGTTGCAGAGCCTACCTTAAAAAAATTATTAAAACAAAATGGAATTATTATGAAAGACTAGAAACATCTCATTTTTTAATTCATTTGAAAGAATAATTATTTCTTCCAACTAATTTGGAAGCTTCATGAAGGCAGAAAAAGTTTTTGTACCTCTAACATCTAGCCCTATGCCCAACACAAAACTGGCGTTCCACAACAGATCAATACATACAGTCAGTGAGCATTTATTTAGTAGTCACCGTGTTAGACATTACTCTATATGCAGGGAATAAACCAATGAAGAAAACACACGAAAATCCCTGCCTTTAATGGGCTTATGTTATAATGAAGAGACAGAGAAGAAAGAAAATAAATAAGTTATATGGTATATTGGAATGTGATAAGTATTAATGAAAAAATAAGGCAAGAGGCAAGAATTAAGAAATACTGAGGGTCGCTGCCGTTTTTGTTAGGGGTGTAAGGGCTGTTAGGGCAGTTGAGGATTTCAACTTGACATTGACACTTGAGCAAAGACTTGAAGAATGTGTCTTTGAGCTGCTTGCTGTAAGCTTAAAACCTAGCTGCATCTTTTCATTGTTAAGAAATAAGATGGTATTATATCATCCTGGTTTGCCTGGATGGTCCCAGGTTATATGTCCCTCATCCTAGTGCAACTATTAGTAGCTTCCCCTTTAACTCTTAGTGGTGTTTCAGATTGAATGATAAATTACAATGTCAGACTACTTAGAACATCATCTCTACAGAATAAGTACCAATGTTTGTTAAATGAATGAACAACAACAACAAGAAAGTATCTCCATCTCATGTCTCATCATTTATTATTTGTCAAATTGTTGAACTTCCTAGGACAGCAATATGGCCATCAATCCCAAAACTCTTGAGACCAAGATTGGCACTGAGAGAATCTTTTAATATCCTTAGGCGAAAAGCTCAAAAGATAAACTTATGATTAGCATCAACAATAACAATTTTCTCTCACTGTGTAAGTTTTATTTAGTATCCTCCTTGTCTTTCATTTCACCGCTGAGACCAACGTCTTTATAGAGGTCCAGATGGTGCAGAGAGATTATAACAATGAAAGGTAGCTCATGCTGAGGGCCTAAAGGAAGAACAAATCACGGCTTGCCTGAAAGACCAATTTCAATTACATACTTACTATGTCCTTATCAGAAGGAGCACTTGCTCTGTACAATGCCTTGTGCAACTTTAGGTAACATGTAAGTACATTGGTCGTTGTATGCTAAACAGGGCTGCTATGGACAATTAAATTATTTCTACTATAAATAAGCTGCATCACATCCATTTTAGAAGTGGGGGATTCATTAAAAATGATTAACTGTACAAAAATCCCATGTTAATTATCTGAGATTGTATCTTGCAGAAGACTTTAGGATTCCTTGTCACAAGGGAAATTTTGAAGCATTCCATGTTTGTCAGGCTGGCCCATCCAATTTGTTTAAGTAGGTTGTCAGAAGAAGCAAAGACTTCACCTCAGATGTGTAATTTACTTTCCCCACCCGATTTCCAGATTTAGGAAGAAATGCTAATTAGAACTGGAGTCTCTTTTTGGAGTCTGCATAAATTCAGCCCTGTCAACTTTGCCTATGCCCCTCTCCAAAGTGGAAAATAGTGATGTTCTATTCTACATACTATGCTAATATATAAATAACTTCTATGCTCATTTAGCCACTTTAGCACATCCAAGAAAATGACATTATGAATGAGCTACATTACCTAGAGGAAACAGACAGACTAAATGTGGGCTCCTACACAACTTAATATGCATCTAATGTACAACTTAAGCGGTATCTTCCACACGAAGTGACAGGCAATTTATCTCCATACATCAGTATGTGTCAGGAATATGACACAGCTGTATTGTTGAAGGAATTTGAAATTTCCAGCCATAACTAGCTTTTCCTATCTCCATTTATTAACAAGCTACTTGCAGAAATCCAATTAATTGCCACATTCATGTCTACGCTTGCCTGCATTTAATTAATTTTGTTTAAGCTTTTCCTATCCTTTATTGAAATCAATCCAAGCAAGAGGTCACTGTCTAAATGTGACAATGTTACGTATGTGTGTGTATGTGCGTATTTTGTATTGCTAAAATCCCTCTATTTCTGTTATGTAAACAATCTACGTTAGTCACAGGACATTTACCTCAATTTAATATCTGTCATTTGGAGCACTTATTTTCTGGCAAGACAAATGTCAACAGTTTTTGAAAATTAAGCATTGTTTATTGTTTAGCTAGCAGTTATAAAATAAGCACATCTAACATTTTTGTTGTTTCCTAGAAAAGATAGTTTGTAATTCCTGTAACCCAAGGGGTTTCTGGAAAAATTACCAGTTTATTTCATAAGGTCTTCATATTCTTGGCCCCAATTCCCTACTCTTGTGTTGCAAAGCCATTTATTAACCCTAGAATGGCATTTAACCTAATGAAATATAATCCATTTAGATGAATAGCTTTTGGAAGAAACGAAGTCTTTAACATGTGGACATACTAAATAAAGTCTTACTGACTAAAACTGGCTTACATTAACCAACAAACACAATTTTATGCAAAGAATTTCAATTTGACCACATAATACCAAATAACTAACGTGGCTGAATTTCTTCACGGGTGTTTTAGCCCCCAATGGACACAGCCTCTCCTTAAAGAGGAGTCTACTCTCCTCTTGGAGAATCTATTCCAAGAGTAGAGTCTACTGCCCTTCTTTTTTCTAGGTACCTCATCTGTGTCACCAGCAGAACTGCTTATCAGTTTACCTTTCACTAAATCATCACCTGCCACTGGTCTTGCCAAATGGTTTTGTGTCACTATTCACAATCTTATTTAGAATATAGATACATGTTCCTCTATCTGGGAACAGTGAGGAGCTGAAAGAAAAAACATTCTAACAATTAATAAAGTTTGTCAACAATTCAGAAAAATGACGCTTAGGTAAATTCTTAAGGCATCTTCACAGAATATAAGACAACTGTAAATAAATCACATGCTGTATAATATTAAAGATTCTCTGAATAGAACTCCTTAAGTAAATTGTAGGATGCCAAATAAGCTAAAACCAAAAATTTATGGGGACCCTAGTCAAAATCACATAGTAGAGAATACATGCAACATGACATCAGGATGTCTGCTCTAATGGCTCAATACGTGTTTGCTTTGCCCCTGGAAATTAAACTGGTGCTAGTTTTTACAGCTTGGTCAAACTGTCTGTGAGCAATTACTTGGTAACCAACTGCTAATTAGAAAATTAATATGAAAATGAGGTCCTGGGATCGAGTCCCACATTGGGCTGTCTGCTCAGCAGGCAGCCTGCTTCCCCCTCTCTCTCTGCCTGCCTCTCTGCCTACTTGTGATCTCTCTCTCTCTCTCTCTCTGTTAATAAATAAATAAAATATAAAAAAGAAAGAAAGAAAGAGAATGACCCCCATAGTGGAGGATCTCTAAATGTTCAAGTAATGACTCCCTATGGAACCCTTTCTAATATCACATTGCTTTTATGAAGCAAGACTGATTTCTTTATTATAAAGTTTCATGTCAGTAAATAGTACTTTCCTATCCCTGCTAGCAAAGCAGGAACTTCAGAGCTAGGACTGTGTCGTTCTTAAGATTATATAAGTAGTTTCTGTTATAAGAATTTTATGCTGATCTTGTCCCTTTGGCATTATTAGAGAGATATCCCATCATTTACAGAAGTCTGAAAGTAGTAAAGGTGAAGTCTATGTGTACTCATTATCTTCAAAAGGAAAGAAGAGGGGGAAAAAAAGAAAATAGAAAAAAAGAGAGAGAAAGAAAGAGAAAAAGAAAAAGAAACAAGTCAGAGAGAGCCAGAAGGCTGAGAGCTCTGTGGAGGTCACCAACTAGCCTGGATATATCACTCATGCTGGGATCCTGAATCCAGGGCCAGGAAACACCATCATTCAAACCCCTGTCTCTCTGGAAGGGGGATCACTAGGACTCTTCTTCCACAAGCTATTAACTTCATTAATTAAAACATGTTTTCCCCAAATAGAGGCTTATCAAAAATGTTTAAAACAACATAGAAATTGAAACCTTCACATAAGGCACATATTTATAATTCCTGCCTTTGATGTATAAGCCTAGTTCCCTTACCTCACAGAAGAAAACTGGACCACAACATATGGTAAAACGATTGAGGAAAAGGATGTACCAGTTTTAACCTAAAGATGGAGAGATTTTCCTCCTTCAGAAAGACTTCCAATGTTTTCCCCTATTCATTTATGATGTATCCTGTCATGGAGTATGCATGCAGTAGAACTTCCCCACTCACCTTTTAATTTCATTTTATTGATAATGAGTAGAAGCCCACACAGTGGTAATTCCCACTGAGAACTGAAACTACCTATCCCTTACTCGGTTTACTGTTTATTAACATGACTTCGCTGTTACATTTTTCTCCTTAGTATAATTTAACTATTCCAGGAGACTCAAGGCCCAACAAATAACTTGATTGTGAATCACAGAAAACTCCCAAAAGACTCACCCAGTTTTCAGTAACACATGGTTAATACCCTAAGACTCTTCTGCATCTCTTTCCTCCAAATCCTACAAGTGCTATTTTTACCCATTCTTAACTGTCCTTAACTGTTACACTATGATATTTAGCTATTTTCAGTTAAGCCCCTACACTGAAAGACACACCTTAAATCCAACTTCTAATTTTGAATTTATTCTGACCTTGTCTTCAGTCCTCCAAGACAGTGTCATAGCCCAGTCTAGGCAGTCCCTTACCAGAGTAAGCAATGCATTCAACTTTGTCTAATCAACAGATGATGTTGGTGGTATTTGGAGAGAAGGCATTTAGAATGAACTGTTTCTTACACAAGACAGAAGAGTTCACAGATTTGTAAGAGAAAACTGTTCTACAAAAAGGTAGAATAATGTTATTAGAATTCCACTAGAAGAGAATTTAATCTATGATTTTAAATCCTGCATGTTTTTCTGGTTTCAAGAATAGTTGATAATGTCACTTTTAATACAAGAAAGAGGGTAAGCAAAATACTCTGGGTAACAGGAAGCAGCATGGGTTGGAGAATGATATGAAAACTACCTACTAAACATATTCATTGTATAATATAGTTAACCATCCTCGACTAACCCCTCAATTAAAACAATTGCCTTTGAGATGAATAGGAGAGAGCTCTATAGTCTGGATAAATCCAGGAGATCATTTCAGATGTTATCCTTACTAAAGGGACCAAGCTTACAAAAACCATCATAATAACTACCATTTACTGAATATTAACATTTTAATGTGTTTACTATGAGCCAGAGAATGAAAATATGCGATCACTCCTAATTTTCACATCAGTTTTCTATGGTTGATGCCATAATCATCATTTTCCAAAGAAGAAAGTGATTCAGATAGATTAAGGAACCTTCCTTACTATTCAGTAAAAAAAAATCCTCCATCTCATTCACCTTCTCTTGATACATTTTTTTTTGCTTTTCTCACGGCACTTTTCCTACTCCAGAATTATCTTGTCCATTTGATTGTTTACTTGCTAACTCTGTTTCCCAACATTATACCTCAGAAGATCAGGGACCTTTCCGCTTATCTACCTCTATAAAATTATTGCTTAGAATAGTCCCCAGGACAGAGTAGATGCACAGTAAATATTAAATGGCTACAATGGAGATTACAAAGGTTTGAGAGCTGAAATACAAGTTTATAAAAAGGTCCTTACATAATTCTGACATGCACACCCTCTCCCTTTCATGAATATGGCAGGTATAAATATCTACTCTGACAAAAACTAAAACAAAAATAAAGAGTTTTACATATTTTAGAGGGAAAAAAGTAGAAAATTCATACGAATGCTCACTTTGACAAAAGTGACAATTCTTTAGCAATAATGAATTTGTTAGCTTACAATCAACTGTTAACAGCATATATCAATATTGCTGACTGGTTTTTAGAGATTACTGTTTCAGTGTTGTTTTTCACATTAAAATTTCTTTTCTGGCATCTAATAGTGGCTGACAAGCTCTGGGGGGGGTGTGATAGGTAGGAGTAGGAGAAGTCTGTAGAAATGACTAAATAAAAATTCCCATTGGTGGGTTCCTGGGTGGCTCACTCGTTAAGGGTCTGCCTTTGGCTCAGTCATGATCCCAGGGTCCTGGGATTGAGCCCCACATGGGGCTCCCTGCTCAGTGGGAAGCCTGCTTCTCCTTCTCCCACTCCCCCTGCTTGTGTTCCCTCTCTGGCTGTCTCTCTTTCTGTCAAATAAATAAGTAAAATCTTTTTTAAAAATTGCCATTGGCTTAGTCCGTAATTCCATAGTTTTTTTTCCCCCTAGAATCACAGGTGACCTCGACACACAATCACTAGCCTGGTTTTTTTTTGTTTGTTTGTTTCATTTTTGCAAGCATCAGTAAAACATACGAGGTCTTACTGAATTCTCCACAACTGAAGCTATCACAGACTTGTCTTGAATCAGTATTCTCAAAATGTCAGGCATGAGGCCTGAAAAGAAGGAATGTTCTTCACTCAATTTGCTCAGTCAAATCAATCTACTACAGTAGCCAATTAACAACTACTGGTCTGCAAGCAAGAAATTCTTTTTTTTTTTTTCTTGTTTTTAAGATGCGAATCCTATAGTATATTTAGCTTATGCTACTATATTTACCTTAATATTCTTAAGAAATCTCTGTACCCTCTAAAAGACTCATAAATTTTTAAAAATACACCAAGGCTAGATCTTACACCCTAAACAACACTGTAGTCAAAGAAATAGCATAAGTCAAAAATTAAAAATTAAAAAAAAAAAAATTCCACTGCAGTTGTGCTACTAAATTACCTTACATTGTTTTTACTATGAAAGCAACAATTCAAGACAAAGTAACAATTCAAGCAGAAAATATGATTTCATTTATGATTCCCCCATTTCAATTAATAAATCAGGAAACTGGTACTTAGAACGTGTAACCAATCTAGGTTGCACATAAGTAAGAAGAACTTGGATTGAGAGCCAGGTCTGACTTCCAGAATTAAGGCTCCAAGCTGTTGGCACTCTGCCATTCCTGACACTAGCATTCCCTGGGAAAGCCATTCCTCAAGGAGTCAGGGCTATTGCCTTGTGTGCACAAGTTTAAAAATGTTAATAACATATTTCAGAGGAACTGTCCCCTACTTCTCTGCCTTGGCTTGGCCAGCAAGTGTTTGGCTTGCTCTTCACCCACAGTTTTAGAGGGGAATGTGTTTGAAGGAAAGTTGATGGCTATTGAGCCCTCAAAAGAAGCCTGAAGAAAAACCCTGTGGGGGTTTCCTGTTAACATTCCAGAAAGTATTCACACATGAGGACTCTAGAGCCTTGAAGGATTTTTTTGTTTCAAATTTGTTTCAAATCTTCCCCTCAGATTCAAAAGTGATCAGGCAGAAACACATGATAGAACAACTCTACCAAGCCTTATCTCTGCAGGCAGTAAAAGTGGCAGGGTTATCTGTGTGCCCCTGCACACTTGGCAAGAATCCAAGGCTTAGAGCATGGACTGGCCACTGTAGGGAAGACAGAACAATTGGCACTTTGGGGCTTCCAGGAAGGGAGGAATGGAGATTGACTGCTCAAGGTGATCTAAAACTGAGGAAGGGACTCGTCTTATCAAAAGTAATTCCCAGCTGATTCCCAACACACGGCACTTACTGTGTCTTATCTGTCATCACTCATTGTGCTGCTCTGACAGAAATGCCCTCCTTTCTTTCCAGTTACTTCGTAAGATTCTTCAAAGAGCATCTGAAATCCCTCTACCTCCAGAAAACTCTGCTGGTCTCTGATTTCCAACACTTCTGAAATGCTAAAGTATACGTGTCCTGAACCGTGTAACAAAGAATATAATTTGACACTTGGCAAAGAAGGCCTTAACATTTCCCTCAATGTTAAACTTCAGACAGGTTTCTTCCAGTCTAAAGGAAGTCTCCTGACCTCCCTTCTCCTAGAGCACTTACTTTAGAAAACTTGGAATTGTAAATTTTTTCTCTGTCCCTTTGAAATGTAAATCTTCTAGATACCTGCTGGTTTTACAACCCAGGGACAACATTCTCAAGGACTTGGGAGACAACCCTTTGACATGTGATCATCAAGAAAGATAGGGTCCCAAATCCCAGTCATTGTCTGATGACAGCCTAATTTTACAATGTCCTCTAGTACTTTTCACTAGTTTGCCCCAGTTATCAGAACTCTCCTGCCTTTTGTTTCAGTGTACGGAATCTAACTCCTCTCTCCTAATGCAAGTCTTGACTCCCTATTACAAAGATCTTGAATAAAGTCCTCTTCACTTATTTAACCTCTGGTGCAATTTCTCTTGGACACACAGCCTTTCAAATTTAGCAGCTGTTTCCTGTGTGTTAATTTTCCTGAACCAGAATATAAGACAACCAAATCAAAATATATAATGAAATAATCTGGGTCTTTCTGGAAAGTTTTTTGGGTAAAATATTCCATCTCTTCCTCGACCATGTTCACTTTCCCAACACATCGCCCCCCATCCTCCTTATCTTCTACACACTCCGTGTCTGAATTCTAAGTTTTGGAAAAGTACATATTGGGACCTCCCTGTCCTACTGCTTTTAACAAGGGATAAGAAGCAGTAGGGAAATACCAACTTCCTTGGCAGTCACATGCTAGATCACATGTGCCCATGGTTATTACCCACTGTAACGGCTCACTCTTTCTTTCTTCAGTCAGAGCTGGCTCAGAATTCTTTCAACCTTATATTCCACACAGCTAGTTCTGTTCAGTCTGGTTCCACACACAAACTGAAACCTACTTGCCCTTCTTGGACTGAAGTCCTTTTTATCTAAAGAACAAATGATTCCCACTGTCTTTTGACAAGGTTCATGACCTCTGTGCTTAAAGGACCATTTATTATATGGTGAGTAAACTATTTCACATTCTTAAAAAATCAGTATCGAAGAATAACTGTGCCCCCCCCCCCATATTTGAGTCGTGAAAATCACCGGTGAGGGCATCTAAAATTAAACAGACCAAAAACATGCTCAAAAACAACAGATTTTGTTTTCTTGACAGAACTTTTCCAGTCAGTGTATCTTCCTGGGAAAATAAAGCCTTCTGATTGTGATTGCCTGAAAATTTTCCACTGCTTTTCTTCTAAAAGTGGGCATTGTTATTTTTGAGGGAATGGAGCTGGGGTAAAATGTTCTCCTTTCTAAGAGGATCACTCTTTCTTACTATGTTTCTATACCTTAGGGTTTAGAATGTAAAGGAAAGAAAGAAGGGCTCACTCTAGCAGCCTAACTTTATGAAAGAGGGATCACCAGGAAGATGCTTTTCTAAGATAAATATATAAGAACTGAAGAACAGAGGGACATGAATCCACCACGTAGCCACTTAGTATCCATTGCTTTCTGTCTTAAAAAGATTAGATATCTATTGCTAAAAAGGGAGGGAGATAAGACTGGTTTCATGGCTGATTCCTAGACGAATTAATTACTAAGATTAAAAAAAAAAATGAGGTGAGGGTATCAGAGTCTGTCAAGAACTCTCAAAAAAAAAAAAAAAATCCCCATCTCCACTCAGTCTTGTACATCGAGGTATATAAACTTGATACAAGGTGAGTGATATAATTTTCAGGGATCTGGAACTGAATATGGTTTATTAACTTAAAATAAAGATAACTACTGATAAGCGAAAGGTCTTCCAGATGGAACAGACAGATAAAGCATAAAGGAGAGACCAACAGAAAAGATGGAAAGAGAACAGAAACACAGCTGCCCAGAGTTCTCATCTGCTTTCTATTGCCTTTTTCCAGGCCCTTATGAGAACCCTTAAATTCAGTGAGCTACAACTGTGTCTTACAATTTTTGCCAATGGTGGCTTACATGATTTTCTTTAATTAAAAAGAAAAGATACACTAAGATGCTCCTAATTCTGCCTTTGTTCTTATTGTCAGTAACAACAGAAAACATTTCAAAGGGCTTAAAGGTCTTTTCAACAATAAAAAACTAAAGGGGAAACTGCTAAGCTATGTTAATGATGGTCTGAAAGTCACGGAACCCAGGTGGAAGGGCAGATGGTAGTAGCCAGAAGGGGAGGGAATGGGCCAAGTTCTTGGAACCCATGGGATATAGAGATGGAAGGTGAATAAAATGTTGGCTAGGAGAGGTAACTAGCCTCACAGGATTTGACCACGCAAATCCTCAAACGGTAGCTTTACAACATGACATTTGAAATAAATGAATTCTAGAATATTATACAAAAGGGGAACACCACAACCCCTTCTTTTCCCCACTCCAGACAAAGAAGGCAAGAGGAAGGCACCTGTAAACAAGAAAGGGTCAATTGAACTTCTATTTTTAAAGGATTTATTTATTTGAGAGAAAGAGTGTAGGGTGTGAGTAGGGTGGGAAGGGTTGAGGGCAAGGAAGAGAGAAATCCAAGCAGACTCTGTGCTGAGCTCTGAGCATGGAGCCCAAAACAGGGTTTATCTCACGACCCTAAGATCATGACCTGAGCCTAAAGCAAGAGTCAGACATCTAATCGACTGTGTCACCCAGGTGCCCTTCTAGCCAACTGAACTTCGAAGAGCCTTTGATACGCTTCTCGTTTCATTTTATTTTGTTTTACGTAAGAATAGAAAATTAAAGTGTAATCTTTTTTTATGATTAAAATATAAGTTTGCCTATTTGCTCCGATCTCAGCAGAGATTTCTGCCACGGCCTTGATTGCAAAAAGACTTAGGTTCTGGTCCAAGACTTTTAGCAACTTAACTTCTTTGAATTCTGTTTTTGCGTAGGGTGAAGAATGGTTATATTTGTCTTTCACACAATTTCAGAGTTGGAAAAAACCGTAGAGGTTATCAAATCTAATTTCTCATTCATATATGCATACTACTGTATCAATATTTGCTTAAATTTTTATTTAAATAAATTCACTTTTGGAGGGGAATAAATTCACTTTTTACCTTTGCACAGCATTTTTTAAAAAAAATTAGTACCATTGACATGAATAAAAAACTTAGCATAAATCACAAATAGGAAAATTAATTTAAGATGCTCATCTGCATACCATCTAAAATCAACCAGTATATGCATTATTCCTTATCTTATCAACATATCATCCTTTCGTCTTGCCATCCACAAGAGTATCAGAAAGGATTTTTCAAAATGCTGTGCTAACAAGCAGGTATCTGTTATTCCCAAAGCAGTTCTCCCAGAAAAGAAATCTCAATTATTCGGGTTTAGTTTGGTCTTAGGAAGACCACCTGGATTCGCTATTAGTGTTCATCTACTGAAAACAACCCAGAACCATAAAGATGCTGTGACACTTGTAAGAGGAGTGGTTCTTTGTAGAAGAAATATGTTGTAATGATCTCTTTCTCTATTGTCTTAGGACTGTCTGCATGTGTTGACTAGTTGCACAAAGGAACTTTTAGACATTCTATATGCTCACATTTCTTCAACCACATACTGAACAAAGCAATTTCACAGTAGGATATCAGTGAAGATTTTAAAATGGAAATCTGCATGAAAACACTGCAATCACATGCTATCATTGCTTGGAGAGGAAGAATCCTTCACATCCAGGTTCTCTGAAGGCTCATTCTATGATTATTTGCAGAGAACAAGTCACTTACATTTCTCTGTAGCAGAGTCACAAGTTTCATTTAGTCTGTGTGTTTTACTTCTGAACTTGCAAAGCAGACTATGGCTTACAGGGGAGATGGCATTGAAAATTACATGTGAGATGCCTTTTTGTAGTAACCTATCTTTATTCATATCTTAGCTTTGTGCAAGAAACAGGGCCAGAAAAAAAACAGAGCTAGAAGCCCCATCATACATTCATATGATTAGAACTCTGAGCTTAAGGAAGAAATCTCTTTTATACCTATGATAAACTCAGGTGTTTAATTTTCCCTGCAACCAAGCATATCCCTTACCGGATAAATTGCTCAAAGAGGTTCTCTGTACAACTTGTTATCCATAAACACAGGCACCCTAATCTGTATTTGTCACTGTTATTTTCTTTAATATGTAAGTCAATTATAGCAAGCTTTAAATAGAGCAGCATAATGAGAAAATCTTCTCATAATTGAAGAAAAAAGACTATAGAACTTTCTGCCAACATAAAATGTTAATTTTGTAAACACTTTATGGACTTTTTCTAATTTCTATGTTTTAGTCAGACTGTAAGTTTTCACAAAATAATGTTTTTAATGAAATTTCCCCATTGAGTGCAATTTTCTTACTTTAAGTGATGACTACATTTTGAATGTGAAACGTTTATAAAATTCTCCTTGGCGAAAGACAAGATTGAAATCGCTTCCATTTTCAGGAAATTGTGTGACCAGCATGGCAGATATAGCAATAGATATTTCCCTTCCTTTTAAACTTAGAGACCCAGAAGCTTATTATTTGCATAGCTATAAAAATTGTCACTTCATCTCACAATTCAATATTGCCATTTAATACAGAATTATGTTAGACTTCAAGAAAGAAGAAAATGGATGGGCAAGAAAAAAACACATGTACACACACACACACATACACACACACACTTTTTTTTTCTCCTACCAGAAGTTAAAATTTCATTTCACTTAACTAACTAAAAATATAGAGCATAACCTCCCTTTTATGTTAACCCATCTTCGTGTAAGATCTGTTCTAGGACACAAGCATATCCAAATGCTAAAATCCACAGAACAGTGCAAGGAAAAAGAAATAAGAAAATTCAATGGAAACCTACCACTGGAAGCAGCGTGTATTATTCTTGTTTTGCACTGCAGTAGAGCACATCCAGTGGAGGACATTCTGAATAGCAATCGCCTAACTTTAAGCTATATTGTCTTACATATTTTAAACCACACTTGTTTGAAAGAACAGACTGGTTATTTCCAAGAAGTGTCACTGAAAACTTATTACAGTTTGAGGAAAATGAGACTTGGTGCTTGGCAGAATAGCCAAAGGCCTTTTGCTTTTCTGACTACTATTCAAATCTTACTTGGCCCAACTTGACAGTCATTCTTCCTGACAACTTAAACAGGTTTCTGTAAGTGGTGTGATACCTTCAGTTTTCTTCCACTTGGGATTCTGCTCTACAGCTAATGCAAGCACAAGGGACTTCAAAATATAATATTTTTACAACTATAGAAGTATTTGTTATTTGGCTTTCCAACTACTGTGCTCCGTGGGTGACATATAAGAGTAGAAGAAAGAGCAACAGACCAGGACAAGTTTTTTTGTGGGGTATTTTTGTTTGTTCAGGTTTTTTTGTTTGTTTTGTGTTTTTTCTGATTTGGCAAGCAACAGGAAACTATTTAGAAGAAGGATTATAATAGTGTGGGGGGTTTGGGCCAAGAAACCTGTTTTGAAAAGGATCCTCAAATTATTCTTATATTATTATTATTATATATTCTTATATATATTCTTCTTACATACTATTATTATTCTTATAAGAATATAAGCCAATATTCTTATATTGGCTGCCATGTTCCAATTTGAACGATGTACCCTATTTGAACACCTTGGAGTAGCAACTAAATTAGCAGAAAACCTACAGTGCATGACGGGGAAGAGGTGTGTGTATGTAGAAGATATTCTTACTCCAAAGTTTCGTATCTTTCTCATATTCTATGTTACGTGTACTTTCTATCTTAAATATCAGTTCAGCAGAAGAAAGGAAGACTGGGTATTTACTTGAACTGCATATAGAGTGCTACAGAAACATGTTCATAAGAATTTACTCTCTTAATATCCTTATTGATACCTATAGTCCCCTGCTCACTTGCTCTGCATGTGAACTTGATGATTCCAAGTGCTAATTTGAAAAACAAAACAACAACAAAAAAAGCAAACAAAACCATTGTGTACAATGACCAACAGGGCATGAGTAGTCATTTTTCCACCTAGTAGGAAACAAGTCTCTAAGAACACATTTTGTTAGGGGCATAATTATGCAGAGGACAGCTGGTTGTTCTCAGTTTTCCCTGAGGACAGAATGAAAGATAATAAGCTTCAACTCTTCAGGTAACGCTTACATTGCTGGGAAGTCATCTTTCAAACTACCGAGGAAAACAGACCGATGACAAAGTGCTTAGCCAAGTGTCATAGCTTGACAAATATCTGTAATACTTAAATTAATTACTTTTGTGTTTTAATTCATTTACTTTTTCCTCTAAGGATGTTAGCATTCTTTGGTCTTTCAGAGTCATGATATACAAATTATATTCCACTTCAATATCACATTCTTGTGGTATGACTAGTTTAGATATTAGAGATGTTTTGTGTCATGAATAATCCTCAAAGAACTAGTACTGGCCATTCTCACGAAAACTCAGTCACATCCAGTGCACCAGACACAACCGGGGACAAATGCCCTTTTATATTGTTATCAAGGGCCAGTCTTCTACAATTACTTTGAAGTCAAGCTGGCAAAATTTTGCACCCGTCTAAATGTTAACACTGAATTTCATGGTACTGCTTTCTTTTTTCATTGTATATGTATGGAATGATATGAACAATATTTTAATTACTAGGGTGCTTTGTGGAGAGATGACTTGATAAATTCACTTCATGCCCTCTGAGTCAGCTTTTAAAAAGAATAGGAAAGAGAACTTCATATTGCCAGGATGAGTTCAGGAAGGAGGGTGGAACTTGCTGAGGGGACCACTTGGTGGAGGGGTCAGGGAAAAAGCCTTTGGCAGTTGCAGGACTGGGAAAGAACTTTGGTGAATAGCTATGGCTAGCAGTATTTTTTATGGGTTGATTTCAGATGTGAAAAATGGTCTTCCTTTCCTGTTCTAAAGGATGATCACTGGTGAATTCTATGTGGCTCACTGATGTTTTTGTGGAAGTAGATTCTGTTTGGAGGGCTTTCAGAGAAAAATGAAGAGGCAGTTAACATCTAGGTTTTAGAAGTATATACTCAGAAACTAACCTCTTTGAAAAAAAAAGATACATGAGGACATCAATTTCTCTGGAGAGTGGTTCATCATTCCCCAGGAGTCTACAATTCTTCAAGGTCTAGGTCAAGGCCTTTTTCTCTAGGAAGCCATTTCTGATCATGCCCTCCTCAGTGATCTTCCCCCTCTTTTGAACTCTCACAATTCTTACAGCTCGTGCCATTTAATTTAGCATGTAATTCTACTGCCTCATTGAAGACTAAATACAAATAGATGGAAAACAGAATGGAATTCAGACCAAAGCCTAGCAACCCTATTATTCATTTGACCCAGTACTAGATAATCAGGGTTTACAACACCTGGTGAAGCATGATGCAATTTGATGCAAGGATCTTTTTCTGTTATACTTTTGCATGGGCTTCTGGGTGCTTTGGTTACAGACACAGATATCAGCATTTTATTGGTGGGTTAGTGTTTTATTTTTCCAACATCTAAAATTAGCAGGAGGAGAGGGACTCATGATGTTTTATCGACACAGATTTTTTTTTTTTTTTTTTTTTTTTTTTTTCAGAATGTCTCAAGACAAACTTTGGAGTGAAATGCTTTGTTGTTTATAGTTACATCTCAAAAGGCTGGTTGAATTAAGCTCTATATATTCATCAACAGGCACTGCTAATAAAGACACAAATAAAGCAAATTAATATCTTTTAAAACTCTGCCTTCAGAAAATGTCTATGTGGTATTGTTGAACAAAATACTAACATAAGAAGCAGCACCATTGTCTCAGTGTTTGGGCACAATCATTCTCAAGGACATCTGTGCTGTTTCCTTTTCAAGCGTGGAGGGCTGCTATCTGAATCAAACCCAGACTCCTTTGTTGGGGAAAAAAATCTGAATTTTGAGATTTCCATTTAAGTTGAGAAACAGCTTTCTCCACTCAAACACAAGATGCAATTTATTTTACAGTGTGAGATTAACAGCAGTGATTGGCTTGGAAATAAAAAAAAGTCTTGAATAAAAACACGACATATCACAAGGCTACTTTAAAAAAAAAATTGTTCTTTGCTACGGCAATGGAGCACACTATATATTTGCAGATCATTCTATTACAATTTCAGTCATTCTGTGCACACTACTTAAGCTCAAACCATTTGACATCTGAAAATTCCAGGATTTTAAATCAGAAATCAAGATGGTTGAAATTAGGCTTGTAAATAGGATATCTGCATTTCAGTGTACAATTGTAACATTTTATCTAGAATAAAACCTACCTGGCAAAGTCTCAATGCAACAATGATTTACTTGGGGGCCCCAGAATGTGGCTATCAGTAGAGATTCCATTTTTCTCAGACGGAAACATTGAGTGAAGTACACTTCCTCCTTGATAAGAAGTCCAGCTCAGAGATAACTTTTGATGGATTCATTAATAGCCTGGCCTGTAAATCTTCTCTCCACTGAGATCTTAAAGCAAATGGCATTATTCTTTCATTATGCCAAGGCCCTTACCATCCTGTTCTGAATCAGTACTTCAACCTACTGGCCTAAGAATATCTAAAAAGTGATAAGAAGAAAGGAAATACATTTTGTTTTTTTTCTCTTAATGCTCACTTCATATGTACAGTTACTGGCTCTGGGTCCAATGAAGTTTTGGTCTCTGCATACAGAATTTATCTGTTCTATGTCTTCCAACACTCCACCAGACTCCTTCACTCCCCAAATGACCAATGCCTGGGCAAGGGCTGGGGTAATGTAAAGAAGCAGGATTTGGCAAGAGAGAAGGAGATGGTCTAAATTTTAGCTGAGTGCCACAATACAATGCATCATCTTGTTAAATTCAAATAAGAATTATTTCTAGAGGTAATATGGATTTACTGAAAGTTAAGACAAAATTAGATAATTTTACAGATTATTCAGAGAAACAGAAGAGGTGTCTTCAAGAGGATGTTTTCCACATCTGTTTTTTGGGGGGTGAGTGAAGAGAAGTCTAATAGAAATATAGATTGCTTTT
This sequence comes from Martes martes, assembly GCF_963455335.1. NCBI lineage: Eukaryota > Metazoa > Chordata > Mammalia > Carnivora > Mustelidae > Martes > Martes martes. The sequence continues at coordinate 70,076,634 of NC_137896.1, forward strand.
AGGTTTGTGGGGGGGGGTCAACTGAATAATTTGGAAGGGTGCCATGGGGAAGGTATGGACAAAATGGTGGGAAAAAAATAAATCATAAGATGGGGTGCCTGGGTGGCTCAGTTGTTAAGCATCTGCCTTCGGCTCAGGTCATGATCCTAGGGTCCTGGGATAGAGCCCAGCATCGGGCTCCCTGCTCAGCGGGAAGCCTGCTTCTCCTTCCACTCCCCTTGCTTGTGTTCCCTTTCTTGCTCTGTCAAATAAATAAATAAAATCTTTAAAATCAATCAATCACAAGATATACCCAACTCTCCCTTTCAAGTAAACAACTTGAACCCAAGGAGAAACTCTTCAACAATTTCACATTTTTAATACCCAGAATGTCATTTTCTTCTAAAAAAAGGATACTATATTGGATACACAACTATCAGTTAAAGTTAGAGCTAAATATTTATGTTTATCCACTCATAAACTATGGACACTAATAAAACAATCTTTTCCCTACTGAGGTCCAGTTCCACATAGGAAACTGTGCTCATATTTTGTTCTTTCTAAAGTCCTTATTATATATCACAGTTTATTTGTGTTTTTCTTAGTTTTTGTTTTTGTCTTTGATTTTGTTTAAAACAAAGATGGAAGAAGTCCTATGATTAGTGTTTCTGGTTCTCTACTGTGTACACACTCAGTCAGTCAACAATTATTTAGTGGTTATCCGCAATATGGACAGCACTGTACTAAGTTGATTTGGTGATAAGAGGATAAAAATACTATGTCTGAAATAAACAAATGTCAACAATAGGAAAAACAAAACCAAACTGTGAGGTAGGTCAATTATCTTTTTGGTTGTCTGTTTGAATTTTCAGAACCTCAGAACTCTATACTAACAACTTCAACCTAATATTTTAATTCTACTTATGGAAATCAGAGGCTAAACAAGATTTTAGGGAAGGGAGATGAGAAAAAGTCTTTGTGGCTTAAGATTTGGGCTGAAGACATCCTCAAAAGATGGGGGGTGTTTTATGAAAAGATATGAAAGGCCACTTCTGATCAAGAAAGTAGCACATGAGAAGGTTAGACCTGGGATTTATGTGGGGTATCTGGCCACTTGGGTGGAAGACATTAATCTGCCAAGGTGGGAAAGAGTCAGGAAGAAGAGGCAAGAGAATCAGGCTGAACCTAGAAAACCAGACAGAGGAGTTTGTTTTGATGCACAAATCATTCTTTCACCTTCATTGACCATTTCCTGAGTTCTTTCTCTGGGCCAGGTCCTGCAGAAAAGCTCCAGAGTGAGACAAACAGGCATGACCCACACCACACAGAGTAGAGACTAAGACTAAAGGGCCAGATGTGGAATCCTATTCAAGTCCAGAGTGCAAATTCAACATGGAGAAGGAAGAGGAGGAAAACATTCTTTATCAAGGAGAATATGATCCTCAATATCACTCAATTTTATATGTGGTGAGATATTTTATAAAGGGGCTTTTAATACTATAATAACAACACAGGAGTTTCAATAGTATGTTTCCTTCTAAGATACTCAAAGAATGATGAGCTAACTTTAAGAATAATCAAATTTTTCAGATGACCTTTCTGAAATGATTATCAAAAAGACTTCTAGTCTTTATCATGTCTAAGACAAATAATTACACCACGGCAGCAATTTCAGGTCTGGGCTGCTTCCTGAATGCTGCCCCAAATAAAGGTCTTCTAAATACTTTCCAAATATGCTAATTAGCTGAGTGGGTTTGAGTGTGTTTTAAACTATATTGAGTTTCAGAGCCAATCTGCTTCACAGTCAGCTGAGGGAATAAAAGCACAGCTTGATCTGAGGTTAGCAGAGTGAAGGACAAGTGCATTTTGTCCCCTTTCACACCCTGTAGCTTCACTGTGTGTCTGTGCACTACTCTCTAAAGATTAGACTGTAAACGGCCATACTTTCTGAGACTTTAACACAAAAGCTTTTGACATAAGATTTCTTCTAAAAATATCTGAAAACAATTTAATGTGTTCTTGAAGCTGAAACACAGAGCCACATTTTCCCATCCCCGTCCCCCAGCCCTTCCCACCCTATTACAGTGATTTCCAAATGAATAGCATTGGGTTGATTGCTTATCAGGCTGGATAATGGCCTAATTTATTATAGAAACCCTAGTCAGACATAGAAAAAATGGCAAAATCCTGCTGATTTATCAAATCCTTTTGAGACATAGGTCTAAGCGCAATAAAAATCTGCTAGAACACGGTGAGCCTATGAGATGGGAGATTTTTGTCTCATTAACACCAGCATTTAAAAATAGGGCACTACATCAGGTTGAAATGTAAGCCTGAGACTACCTTGTGCCGGACAACTAAATCCAGTCTTAATAGTGAGCAAACAGCAGGATCAGTGTTTCTGGGTCTCTACTGTGCACAAGTGTCCACCTGTCTCATTCAATTTAAACACAAAAGGCTGTTGGTCCTTTTGGGTGAAAAAGGACCTTAGGGCATTTTCCTTTCACTAGGTATTTGGACTCTGTGCATTCAATCACTCATTTATTAAACACTGACCAAAATCCAGGTACTGTGTTAAGTGAACAAAAGAGCAGTGAACAAAAACAAATGTTTCCAGCTATGATGAAATTTTAAAAACCTAGGGATCAAACAAAAACATGAACTTCAGCCTGGTTTGAAGCTCCTTGATGTAGGGGACTGTCTTATTAATATTTTCATTCTCCAGTAGACTAGCAGAATGACTTATAAATAATAGGAACCTAACACATATGAAGAAAATGGAAGTTTTCAAATAAAGAATATAAAGATTAGTTTTAAGGTAAGAATAATCAAAAGCATACTATGAGCAGAACACTGACTGCTCAAAAGAATCTTTTCAAATAAAATGATAGGTGACACTTGGGAAAACCTCCTACATAGAATCTGTAGATCCTCCAACCCTGCCATGTAGCAATCTTCATTTCTCATAGGAAACTGATGAGATTAATAGACTGTCGAATGATTTTAGGGAAGGCAGACCAAGATCTTTGGTCCTCTTCCCAATGCCTATCTATGTCAATCGGGGAGAATGCGTACCATCTGAAAGAACTTCCTTGAAAGTTGGTTTCTGAGGAGTGCACTATGTTGAGTTCCAAACTTTTAGTCAGCATCAGAAGTACCTGGAGGGATAGTTATAACACAAATTCCAGGGCCATGGCTCTAGAGTTTCTGACTCAGCAACTCCTAGGTGGGGCCAGAAATTTCCATGTCTAACAAGTTCACAAGTGAGGTTGACACTGCTTGGTCTACAGACTGGCTTTGTGAACCACTTATGGCAAGTATGCTTACTAGATCTTCTGAAATGGGGTGAGTGGGGAGAGATGAACATGATGATCAGGGGAAAACTGGCCCCTCACTCTCCCAAACAAAGTAAAAGAAAAATACAGATAAAATATTAGAGCCATTTAACTTAATCTCTGAAAGAAAAATATACGGAGTAGAACAACTATCAACCACATCGTCTCTGCTGGTACTTGCAGAGCCTGGCTGACAGCTGCAGGCAAAGCTCTCTGCGGTTCACCTCCATCTCAGAGTGAGCAACTACAGTTCTAGGGCCAAGGGACAGGTGGAACCACAGAAGACAGCTAGAAGCCACACAAGAAATATTCAGCTGTTACCTACCAAAGGGGTTATTGGGGAATAGAGAGAAAGGAAGCCCTCTGACTAGTCTTGTTCTCTCAGTAGCCTACGATTTCCATTCCATTCCTAAGTTTACCTTATCCAAAGAGGAGAAGTATGCCCAAATTCCGAAAACATCCTAAGATTAGTAGATTATTTTTTATCATCTCAGTTTTACAAACAAGGAAACTGAAGCTCAGAGTGGTCATGCAGCACCACCATTGTCACAAAACAAGAACCAAAGAGCCTGGATTCAATCCAGGTCTACCTAGTTCCAGAGACCATTTACGCAGCCACTGTGTCATTCGACCCCTGTCCACGCTATGTGGCCTCTTTTTTTTTAATACTGTTAAAATCTTGCTGGGTACGTACTCTGTGTCAGGTACTGTTGTTTACATTAACTGGTTTAAAAATCATCCTGACAGGGTGCCTGGGGGCCTCGGTTTGTTAGGCGTCTGATTCTTAATCTCAGCTCAGGTCTTGATCTCAGGGATCAAGGGCCCAGTGTGGAGGCTACTTAAAAAAAAAAAAAAATCATAAGAAAGAGGTATCATATAATTCCAAGTACACAGATTTTAAAAATTGAGGATTAAATAACTTGTCAGACCTTGCAGAACCAGTGGCAGAAAAAAATGAACCCCAAATCAATTTTACCTCACAGCTAGCATCTTTAGCTTTTTTCTTTCCTAATACCAGTACCTTCCACCATTCCTCCAAATTGATCTTTCTCTCACTCCTTATTTCTAATTATGTTTCTGTGAATTAGGTCCTCAGAATAAAATTTAATATGTAAATGAGATATGCAAGAACATAAAGATACCCACTGCCGAATATCAATTACTACAGATAGGTAGGAAGAAGTCCACCACATTGAAACTGTGGCTAATGGCTGCATTAGGGATGATTTATATCTATATTAGAGTTTCAGTTAATGTGAAATAAAATGTATCCTTGCCTTCTTTTCCACTCTCAAAATGAAATGAACCTGAATAAATTATTATGAATTGTATACTTTCCAACGACAGTTTTTTGTAGTTAAATTAATTAAATGTTATCATCCAATGAAGAGATAATTTTCTTGAGATAACTGACCAGGCAATAGAGTTAAAATTTCCTTAAAAAACAAAACAAACCAACCAACCAACCAAACAAAAAACCAAGAGTCATCGACTCTGACACAATAAGAACAGTTTTAAGTTAAAGGTCATTTTCTTGCAGTTTACATGGCTCTCATTTCAGAAGATGTTAAATTTTCAAGCTATGGACTCTTCCCTAACCTCATTTAAGAGCATGAATGATATATTTATAATTCACAGGTCTCCTTAAAGGCAAATACAAGGCCAAGACAGGTAGGGAAAATGGAAAACAGTGGTTAACAATGGGATAGTGAGAGTTAACACGAAACAAAACTGGGTCATTTTCAGAAGTTATGGAACTCAGACAGAGGTCAAGTCATGTACTTTAGAAAATTCCAAACAGCTACAAATTCACTGGCTCTACAGAAACCAAGAAACAGAAAAGCAAAACAAAACAAAACAAAAAACACTATAATTCTTTGCTTCCTTGAAGTCAGCGGGATAAGGAGAAGGCTCTTTTGTGGCACAATCACTAGTAACTGAGAATATAGTACGGGACACTGCCTTTTCTCCAATATCTTTGCAGGTTTTTGTTTGCATCTGTCTTTTGAGGATAACTGAAAGGACCACCTTTAAAATGTTTTATTTCGGTAATAATACTCACTCATCTAGCTTTCTGAGGACGTCTACCCTGAGCTCTGAGTTGCAGAGGCATATTTAACTTTACTTTGGCATCCCTCCCGCATACTAACGCTAACAAATACAAAGCGCATTCTTACCTAAACACATCTGTCCAGGGTCCTCCTCCCGACTTCTCAGCTGTGACTGGGTTCTGACTGGTCAAAGCACTGAGTCCTAGATGCTCACTGTGTCTATTAAGACCTGTACTTGGAAGTTCTTGGGACTCTATTTTAAACACCTGCTTAGATGGCTCACTGAAATCAACGGGGGGTTTTACTTTCTCACTGACATTGTGCAAATGTTCATTCACTGAGGGGAAATGGCTGAGAGGGGACAGACGGAGAACTGTGAAGAAATTAAAGGACCTTTAATGGATTAAAAACAAAAAGCCATTCTGCTCTCCAGGGTGCACATTTATTTAGCTAGATTTGCTTAAAAGTATTCTCAAGCTTCCAAATTCAATAGACCAGAATGACTTTAAACAGTTTTTTCTGGTCTGCTGGACAGATATGCTTTTATATGATTATTTTAATGACAATTATCTATCAGGTAATTGCAAAGTAAAGCTAATATATAAGTATGGCAGGACATGTGAATTACACAAGTCAAATATCTCCAGAGTATTTTGAAAAGCACTTTGGCTACATTTTTACATCTAACTAAACACTCCAACAGGCACAGGAGTTATTACTGTTGGGCAAGATTCTTAAGAACGGGCAAAGTTAAAAAGAATGATTTTCTGAAAGATTCTTGAGAGCAATTAGTTTTACAAGAGACACATTTCCTAAATCCTGAGAAAACATTTCTGAACTACAAAACAAGATGCACTTTTTAAAGAGAAATACTTCCACTATAGTTTATAATGATCTGAACTACAGAAAAAATATAATTAAATTGCTTCTTTACAAGTTCTTTTAACAAGGTAATTTAATTTCATTTTTCCCCAACCAGGAATAATTTTCAGTTATTGTTCAGATTTAACAAGAATTACAGAAACAGAATCTTGTAAGTTCTATTTAAAGGAATTTTACTGTTGAGGATTATTGTTGTAGACCAATGATAATATTTATGTTCTTTTTTTCTTATTTCATATTATAAATGCAAGCCAAAAATTAGAGAAGACTCATTGACAACATTTTGTTTCCATTTTGGCAAGAATGTTCCTTTCCTGATGGTCAGTTAAGGAAACATTGGTTTATCTCCTCCCCAACCTCAGTTTATACTTTTGCCCAAAGAGTGCCTTAAAATTCAAAGTAGAGTCACAAAGGCCAGGGGAAGAGCGAAAAAGTATTTTTTAAAAAAACTTAACATTTTGAAAAAAAAAATAATTGCTAAATACCAATTTGGGGATTTTTAAACTAATTTCTAAGGCAAAATGACATAGTCCAAAGATGTAAAGTAAGTTAATATTCCACAATTTAGAAATCCCTTCCTAGTCAGAGTCCAGTCTTCTTTAGGTGCTTCAGACACAACTATATCACATTAGTTTTCCCTTTTTAAAGTGATATGATTGGGGTGCCTGAGTGGCTCAGTCAATTAAACATCAACTCCTGATTTGGGCTCAGATCCTGATCTCAGGGTCGTGAGATTGAGCCCCGCATGGGGCTCTGCACTGGGCATGGAGCCTGCTTAAGATTCTCTCCCTCTCCTCCCACCCCGTTGCACAATCGCTTTCTCTTGCAAACAAATGAATAAATTGACATACTATATTTTTCCAACTGACATATGATAAACTTATAATGCAAGAACTCTTCAAGTTATTGATAAAACAATAACAGTCTCAAAGAATTTAAATGACCTGTGAATCCTTTCTTTTGGGAAGACAACTAATTTATTATAATTATCTTCAAGGTTAAAGGGCTGAAATTATTATTTATGTAATAGAAAGATGAGGAACTAATAGATAATACCTTCATGATGACAGAATTACTACTATTACCAACATAACCACTACCACCACTGCTACCATGACAATTTTAATTTTTTTAAAACTTTGCTAAAGAAGAGTTTGGGAGCAAATACTCTCAGTTAAGATTTACTGATTTAAAAGTAAACCAGAAAATAAATGAAAATCAGCAAGTCAAATAAGTATTAATGCTTTAATTACTTTGAGAACAAAGGAAGTCTAATACACAAAAGAAATAATTCTAATTCTAAAAATATAAGTTAAATCAAATTTTAAAGAACCTTGACACGGGGGGCGCCTGGGTGGCTCAGTGGGTTAAGCCTCTGCCTTCGGCTCAGGTCATGATCCCAGGGTCCTGGGATCGAGTCCCACATCGGGCTCTCTGCTCTGCAGGGAGCCTGCTTTCTCCTCTCTCTCTCTCTGCCTGCCTCTCTGCCTACTTGTGATCTCTGTCTGTCAAGTAAATAAATAAAATCTAAAAAAAAAAAGAAAAAAAGAAAAAAGAACCTTCACACGGAACTCTGATCAGTTTCAGAGTTTTAATCAGTGATGTAATTACATATGTAGCTACTGATGACACAGCCTAGAAATTCTATATTAATAAAGCATAATAAAATTTTACTTTAACTTTCTTATCTAATTAAAAGGCACTTGTGTCACTGATTTTGAATTCCATAAGGTCAGGTACAATGCATTATACCCCACCAAAACCCAAACATTCTTAGTCATTTTAGGAACTCATCACATATGAGTTTATTTGAAATTTCTTTTCTTTTTTTTTAAATTATATTAGTCACCATACAGTACAGCAGTAGTTTCTGATATAGTGTTCCATGATTCATTGTTTGCATATAACACCCAGTGCTCCATGCAATATGTGCCCTCCTTAATACTCATCACTGGGGTAACCCACCCCCCCGCCTAAAAATACCCCTCAGTTCGATTCCTGGAGTCCAAAGTCTATCATGGTTCATCTCTCCCTGATTCCCCACCTTCATTTTTCCCTTCCTTCTCCTAATATCCTCCATGCTATTCCTTATGTTCCACAAATAAGTGAAACCATATGATAATTGACTTTCTCTACTTGACTTATTTCACTTAGCATAATCTCCTCCAGTTCCGTCCATGTTGATGCAAGAGTTGGGTATTCATCCTTTCTGATGGCTGAGCAATATTCCATTGTATATATGGACCACATCTTCTTTATCCATTCATCTGCTGAAGGGCATCTTGGCTCTTCCCACATTCTGTCTTTTGTGGACATTGCTGCTATGAACATTGGGAGACTGTGGCCCTTCTTTGAAATTTCTAGTTAATTGATAACATACGGCATCAAAGTTGAAGGACACACTTTAATAAATTAATTAAAAACATTATTCATTAGTTTAGTAAACAGTTCTGAGCACCTGCTCTGGACTAGGTACTTATGATAAGTTTGGGGAACACCAAAGTGAGTAAGACATTTAAAAGCTCCTTGGCTTTTTTATTTTGGGATTTTTATTTTTGCTTTTTTAAAGTAGGCTCCATGCCCAGCATAGAGCCCAGAGCAGGGCTTGAACTCATGACCCTGAGACCAAGACCTGAGCTGAGATCAAGAGTTTGTTGTATAATTGACTGAGCTACCAGGTACCCTGAAAGCTCTCTGGCTTTTTAAAAATAACTTCTTATAAACTGATTGTCATTTCTACAGAATTTTAGGTAGCTAAAATGATACTGTAATTGGATTCCTGAATATTATAAAAATTTACTGATAGATATCAGTAACATTTTCTACTCAGGGAAGTATGTACTGGCATATCAAATCTGTGTGAAATTTGGGGATATATAATATAGAAAAAATGAATAGACTCATTACCATCAAAATTCCCAAATTTCCTAGTATATTAAATATTCATTTACAAAGGATCCAAAAATCCATAGGTTTTCTCTTTTACACTCCACCTACCCAAGCTTGAAATTAGGGAGCCAGCTTTGACTTCCTCATTCTACCATAGCTTCCACATTGAATGGAGTTCATTCAGCCTATGAGTCTCATTTTGTAGCCAGTCTTTCGTATGGGTTTCTTATCTAGTAACTACTGCTCTGCCTTTACAACTTACTATTCTTTTGCATACATCTCCCAGTCTAGGTTTTTCTTGTCTCAGTCTCCAGAGATCAACTTCCCATCACCATACTTTGGGTCATTTCACCCATTTTCTGGCCTAGTATCTTCTTCCCTTCCCTCCAATGACTGGAATCCTACTTGGATATTGACAGTGTTTCAGTAGACAATGTTCAGCAGACTATCATTTCACTCATCACATCTCACACAAGATCATATGTAATCTTAGTTACAAATACTGCAAACAGTCTGTGGGTGATATCTATGCATTGCACCTCTGTATATGATCCCCAGAAATTAGTATACCACTGTGCATAAAGTCAATCTATTTTGCTGAATTATGTACTAATAATAATTTTGGGACATGGTATGATTTCAAAGTGTATTCTGAACATACAGACATAGTATAAATAGTGTTAATAATATATTTTATTAAAAATTTTTATTCTTCAAAATTAAACATTTACCAATGGTATATAGGCTAAATCCCTAATAACTAGAAAAGGCTGTTAATTACATCTTTCATTTTCTTTTTTTAAGATTTTATTTATTTACTTGAGAGAGAGCCAGCACAAGCAGAGGGTGGTAAGGGGCAGAAGGAGAGGGAGAAGCAGGCTCCCCACTGAGCAGGGAGGCCAATGTAGGACTCCATCCCAGGACCCTGGGATTATGACCTGAGCCGAAGGCAGATGCTTATCTGACTGAGCCACCCAAGTGCCCCAGACCTTTCATTTTCTAACTATTCTGAAATATATCCAGAAATCTACTGAAACTATCTGAGGTAAATAGCCTTAGTTTAATTCTAAACAGAAGTGTTTTTCTTTCCCTGACTTTATTTTTATATATTTATCAATTTATCATTTAAAATGACTCAATATCAGGACGCCTGGGTGGCTCAGTGGGTTAAAGCCTCTGCCTTCAGCTCAGGTCATGATCCCAGGGTCCTGGGATGGAGCCCTGCATCGGGCTCTCTGCTCAGCAGGGAGCCTGCTTCCCTTCCTCTCCCTCTGCCTGCCTCTCTGCCTGCCTCTCTGCTTACTTGTGATCTCTGTCAAATAAATAAATAAAATCTTTAAAAAAATAAAATAAAATAAAATGACTCAATATCATATGCTTGAAATTTTACAAAGCAAGAAGTTTTTTAAAAGTTCCAAAGTATCCTATTTATAATATGACTTTCTTTGAAGTTAACTTGGATACACAGGCTCTCAAATGGGCTTATAAGGCTCAGAATTAGACAAAGTTCTAAAATATTGTGATATCATTTTAAGCAGGAATTTATAAATATAAATAATAATTTATGCTGAGTAAATGAAATAATCATTAATTCAGTTTACAAGAAATATGTAGGCATATGTCACATCATTAGATCTGGATATGCTTAAGGACATCTCTGATATAATTCTAATTCCATATTTATTTAAATCAACTTTTTGTCTTTCCCACAGAGGACTGGGAGAAAGGAAAAACTCTCAACACGTAGAGTCTTTAAAAACATATCAGGGAGTTTTAAAATTCTCAGGAGGGATGGTACAAAAGAATTTCCAAGTACAAGGATTTCCTTGGTTTGAACAGACATGCCACACTCAATTTCTTTATTCATCCATTAATCCAAATATATTAAACACTACATTCCACACATTAAGAATTACACTATTCTTAAAAAGCTCTTTGTATATAATGTTTTTATTCAGTAAGAAACTCCATTTTTATTTCTAATAGACTATGACATGCTTATGTTTTTTTAATTTAATAAAAACAACTCATTTTCATTGTAGAGAATTTGAAAAATTCAGAAGAAGTGGAAGTGTTAAAAAAAAATTCAAAATCACTACTCAGAGATATCTACCATTAAGTTTTTCACATATTTCCCTACGTTTCCCCTGATGGCATAAACAAGCTCTTATTCTAAGTGACATTTTTACATTTCTTCTCTGGAATGAGACTTTTAGTCAAGGAATAGTCACTATCCTCCAGGAACTTTCCCCTTTGTGGGAGAGACAGATGTGAGACCAGAAGTTTAGCTAAAATGTAACGTCTAAAAATGGAGACTGCATACTGGACTACAACGCACATATACAGAAAGGTTCGTCTGTCAGTCTGGTAAATGAAAGACACAACTGCTTGAACTGAAGGCTGAGGAGTATACAGCAGTTGCCAAGAGACTTCTGATGGGGGGTGGGGATAGGAAAGACAGCAATGGGACTGGGCACTTTTGGTCTAATGGATAAAACTAGCAGCGGACTGGTAGAGTACTGTTGGGGGCTAAGGGACAAAGGAGAGGGTGCTGGAGTTATGTCCTGCTAAGTAGCTGGATATTTTGTCTAAGCTGGTGCTCAAAAAAAAGAGAGAGAGAGAGAGAGAAATAATGACAAGAAAGAAAACAAATACCCTCTCACTGTTGATACCCTTGAAAATCTCCCTCTCTCTCCACTCTGATGCCCAATACGAGAAACCTAAAAGATTTTGGAGGTGACCAGTGTTTTATCTCAAGGGTGACCTTCACAGTGTTAAGATCGAGTGCTAAGGGGATGGATGCTCAGTAGTCAAGGTCACAGAGTCTGAGGCCAGATTACTTGGCTTAGAATCCTAGCTCCACCACTCATTGGCTATGTGGCCTTGGACAAATTGTCCTAGCAATGCCTGTTTCCTCACCTATATAATAAAAATAATAATAATATCTAATTCTTAAGGTTGATAAAAGGATCAAATGTGGTAACAATTCTAAAGTGCGAAGAGTGGTGCCTGGCACATAATAACACTGTATAAATTGTTGTTAAATAAAGTCAATATCCCCAGAGTTATCAGGAAAAAAATGTTAAATGAACAAACAACAACGTAGTATCTAAAAATCCTGCTATGAAATACAATCCGTGTTTGGAGGTAACTGTCAATTCATTACACAGTTATTTCTAAATGGTTTTGTGATCCTAAGAAAGATCAATCTAATACTTCTATGGATGAATTAAAAAGGCAAAGCATCCAAGTTGATTATGATTGAACTCATTTTCAGGTCTGATAATATTGGCAGTTTTGGGGTAGCAGAATACGTAGGTTCTGAGTTATTTCTGAAATGGGGGGTAGTCTATGCTCTGAATTGTCATAGCCTCATTTTAAAGAACTGGTAGAAATGCTCAGAAATACCTGCATTCTGGAATATTTTTGGCATTATATACAAATTGCTTAATAAACTGCAAAAGATTGAGTAATTTTTCAAAACACCCAGACTGCAGCTGTTAGGTCATTATTATTCCAGAAATTTTATATCGTACATGGAAGAAAAACCCCACAAGTATTTCTCTGTATTTATAGCCAAAGGCAGGTCACTAGAGATTTATGATGCTCCACGATAAACAATGCTGACCTTGCAAGTGCCTCCAGGAAGACAAGAGCTTAGAATCCACTGAATGAAATAAATTGCTATTAATTATGGTACCCAGCTTTGACTCCAGCCCACCCCACTGGTTTGTGACCTAATTTTTTTAAAATTCCTTAATTCAATTTAAAATGAAGCTCCCTGAGGGCAAACAGTTTGCCTCTTATCTGTTTTTCTGGAGCCCAACATAGTATTTTGGCACATCACACATTACACATGCTTAACAAGTATCTGTTAAGGTAGTTAAAAATAAACACAACAAATGTCAACAATAAAGTCTGTTTTGTACTGCAGCATCAGATGTTTTAGAAAGAAATCATAGCTCAGACATTATCCTTACTTCTTTCATTTATCCAGTATTTCTACGAAATTTCTAAGAAATGGGCTTCTTAAACCCCCCCCCCCCAAAATTTTCCTAGGACAGAACCTTGGTTTAAATTGAATATCAAAGTTAACACATTCCATGATATCAATTCCATGTCACAGGCTTTGCACACATGAGTTATAATTTTCTCAACCATCCTGCAACCTGGGTATTTTCCATTCCTATTTTACAGATGAGAACACTGAGACAGAAGTGCATATAGATCACACAGGCAAAAGGGGAAACTTCAAGATATCATTCTTCCACATCAGCTTTGAAATGATCTCACTGCTTAGGCTCTTGCCTTGAAAATATTTTCTAATAAAATGTTGTGTGAATGAATCCTACGATAAATGTTTTCTTCCCACCCCAAATGAAGTAGGGCTAATAAAATATTTTATTCCCTTTTATTTTTTCTACTAAGAGATCATCTTTCTCTTATTTCCACAGAAGAAGGCTTACTGAAAGAAAAAAAAAATCCTTAATGTCATGGATAGAAAGAAGTTGAATCCCATTCAGTTCCCTTTGGGGTCCTTCCTTCACAGAAATGGGCACTCTGACCATTAACACATTGCTACCATTTTGATTTTCTTTAGTCCACTAAGCATCATGAGAATACTTAATGTTCTCAAATACTATGCTGAGAAGTAGGAATCTGTGTGCACTAAGGAGATGTCTGTCAAATGCATCTTAGAAAAGAATATATTTGTAAGAAAATTATCAAACGGGAGGATTTAATTCCTACCTGAAACTGGTAGGACCTCAAATATAAAGTATATGAAAAAAACATATCAGTTGCTAATAACCTCCCACAAAAGTGGTATTCTAGGTTAGTATATATAAAATATTTTTTATATTACCACATTTTGCATCCAGCAGTTTTGTTTCGTTTAACTAGAAAATCCTCTAGTAAGAGCAAGCCCTTTGCTGAGACATTCTTAATTCTTTTTGTTGTTGTTTTCCTCATAACACACATTAACAACTTAATTTCTTCTTATGTGGCATAGATTTTCTTGGCATGTCTATATAAAACTTTGAATTAAATAAAACTAAATTGGCCCCAAACCTTAGTATACTACATACGGAGATATTAAAGTCTTATTAATATAATCTCTCTAATAATGAGATATTCCAACAAAAAGCTGATGCATGCTTAGCATATGATAGTTCCACAATAAATGTTAACAATTATTGTTGTTGCTGCTGCATTATCGTTTCCACATAATCAAATCCCTACGCTAAAGTCCAGCATCTTTCCTCCAATGCTTTCCTCTGTATAGCTTTTAAGTTTGCTCTTAGGAAGCAAGATAAGACTCATACTTTATGCCTATCAATTATATTATATCTTGAAAACTAAGTTGCTCAATAGTGATTTGATTTTACTTTTTCCCAGTCATTTTGTACTGTGAGATTCTGGTAGAGGTTAGCATGGGACCAAGAGAACCAACAGCTTGAAAGCTAGGCACAAAAGCCCCACAAATTATGATTCTGAATTAGCAGATGGTTAAACTAAGCTAACGGGTGGCAGAAGCAAATAACACTTCATTTAATTTTTCTGCTTCAATCAAATCTTATCTCAGGATCATAGTCAATAATAGACCAAAGTTGAAAAGATTACAGACTCTAGCAACACCAACTGCAACTAGACCCAGCTTGATAGAGTGCCCCCAAAGGATTCAAAAACTAAGCAGAAGGCTTTGTAAGTGGATGGAAGCCTATAATTCTGTGTTGTTTCTTAGATAGTCTAATGTCAGCCTGACTCCTTAAAGGTCATGTGGTATATATTTGTAGAAACAGAGCAGAACTAGTAAGACTAACTATCCTTTTCCTCCCCTCATGGATTGCAATTATTCAATGGGGGGGCATGATCCCAAATTAAGATCCCACAGTTAAAAATGTTGAAATGTAGAAGTACAATTTTTTTCTTGGTGAATGTGAGACTCAGACTAAAAGAACCCCCCACCAAAAAAAAAAAAAAACTAAAAACAAGTCTTTTTCTAACAAATGAAAATTTGGTAAGGATTTCTTTTTCCTTTAAAGCACTTCCAAACATCTGCGTTATTATTATTATAATGAAAAATTCCACCTCAGAAAGTCACAAAAAATACTATGGTCTGGTGATGGAAACTACAATTTCAAGTATTTGTTATATGCTTTACAACTAAATGCTTTACAACTAAAATACAATTAAACCCAACAAATATTTGTTTTTTGGTATCTATCATATCTCAAGCTCTGTAGTAAATCTGAGGAAAACAAAATGGTTAAGGCTTGTGCCTGATGTAAATAAAATAGGTATATTTGCCTTTTGGTTTTCTTTGGCATTTCTTTGGACATTTTAAATGCATATTACCGGTACCAATATTTGTTCATGAGGTTATTTCTTTCAAAATTTTCCTTTCACATAACTTACAGTAAGCATCTACAGTTTTAATGAGATAAAATATGCTGGCTTATCACGGCAACTGGTATGTACCCCAAAATCACCAGCCATCTCAACATTGTCTACTGTTCAGCTTTCATATTTTCCAGCAGTAACATGATAGAAGAGACAGACATTGACTTATAAAGGGAAGACATTTATAAAACATCCTGATAAAGGGAGACAGACATTGACATAAAGGGAAGTGTTTAGGAGACAATTAAGCTTATTTCCAGTTAATCCAAGATATTAGTGTGGTGAATGAGTCCTGAAGAGCATATGTGAGACTGATTTAAAACAAACGTGATACTGTCATTGGCCGAAGAGTGTTCCTGGGTTAAATATTGTAATACTATTTTTTTTCAAGATTTTATTTGAGAGAGACAGAGAGAACAGAGAGTGAGAGAGCCAGCATGAGTGGGGGGGGGAGGGGCAGAGAGGGAGGGACAAGACGACACTGGGCTAAGTGTGGAGTCCTACGTGGGGCTCATTCTCACAACCCTGAGGTTAGGACTTGAGCTGAAACTCAGAGCTGGATGCTCAACTGACTGTGCAAGCCAATATTATAATATTTTCGGTAGAGTTACTTACTTCCCCTTTTCTCCCTCCACACATCCACAATAGTATTTTTTTCATTTTTATTGAAGCATTCATACTTCATTTTAACTAATTTCTGTCTCTCTTTTCCAATGAGAACTTAAGGAACTCATCTGTAGGATGGTGTCCTTGTTGAATGTTAACTTGCTTCATGGAACACTCCTTAATATACACACACATTCACATTTTGAATTTCTCCAGTGAATAGAGCCCTGTGAAGAAGGTTTAGAAACACTGAAGTGTTTAGCAGGTCAGATAACGGATGGTAGGGAGAGTAAAAAATTCTATCTTAACAGCTGAACTTTTTGCTCTACCTATTCAAATGCTGAACTGCTTTCCAAACCCAGATCAAATTCAACCATCCCCACCCAGCTTTTCTAGACCACTGCACTGCAGTGTTTCCTTCCTTCCTAAGAAGGAAGTGCTTTCAGTCTTTGACAGTTTAACGGATAAATACATATACACATACATATACATTTCTATACACTGATTTTCTTTTTTTATTATTTTCTGAATCCATATTTTGCCCTTTGGCTTCACCTTATAACTTTCTTGAAAACAAGTTGATGATTACATTTTATTCAGAGCATGTGAATAATAATAAGCATGTAGAGCTTTAATAAATACATAGCGATGACTGCTTCACCGTAATGTCACATTCATAAAGCCATGAGTGAAATTTGTTATACAGTTAGCGACAAGCTAGAGGGTGCTTAGCAAAGTCATGTTCTAGGGGAAGAATACAAAATATAAGAACACTGGAGAACTATTTTTCTTGGCAACAACGTACTGACATGGAGCCATATAGACATTCTATAAATATTAACTGATTGTGATCAACATATTTTACTTCCAAGAATTCACATCCAACCAGCTGCCCCTCCTCTACCTCCAACAGTAGATTCCAAAAGGACTCTAAATCTGTTTTCAAGGTTTGCCTTCCCTGCCTCTCTAAACTGTTTTTGAAGGTAGGAGGCGTCATGGCAGTGAAAATGGATACTGTTTTAAATATATCAAAGTAATACAATAAGTGCCTGAAAACAAGGAGACTTATAAAGTTACTGTTAATAAGAATCAAAACAGGAAAGAAAAAAAAAAAAAAAAAAAAACTAATGCTGCCTTTGGCAAGATCTACATTGCCAGAGCCCATTCTGATTGCTCCAAATGTTCATCATTCCCAGCTTCCCATCCAAACCCATCTCCCCCTCAAACCCACATGAGTGACATTTTGAATTTCTCCTGTGAACAGAGACTTGTTCTGTATTGAATTTTGGTAGGTGCCAGTAGGTTTGCTTTTGTTGTCTGTTGTTCTGTTTTGTTTTGTTTTGTTTTGTTGAGTAGTTTCTTAGATCAACTGTTGAGCCTGATACACAGAAATTAGTCCTCCTTCCTCCGTGTCTTACAGCTCTAGACCGTGTGAAATAGACAGCAGGTCCTGTTTGGTTTCATTTTGCTCTTTCTTTAAAAGAAATACACATGGGCTTGATAGACTGGCTTTTTATAAACAGTACATGTCTAGAACCCCAGGATCAGAGACCCTACCAGTCCTTCAAAGTGATGGAGCTATAAGGATTTAATTAAGGGAAGAAGAAAATGCACACTCTTTTGTACATGCTTCCCTTTACAGCATCCACAGGGTCCAATAAACAGTGTAGGTTACTAGACTGTAACTGAGAATCTTTTATTAGATATACTTGGGGGACAAGCTCTCTTTAGAATCACCTGTGCCAGATTTGTAAATTCATCAGGTAGGTTTTTACTTCCCTCTCAAATTTTAATGTACAAAGAAATATTTTATGATGTTATAAATAGAACATTTTTACAAAGTAGATAAAGACTATTTGTGTTTATATTTTAGAGAACTGTAATGGTTAATTCTGCATGTAACCTGACTAGACTATGGTGACCGATTATTTGGTCAAACACTAGTCTAGACGTCGCTATAAAGGTATTTGTAGATGTGATTAACATTTACAGTCACTTGACTTTAAGTACAGTGGATTACCCTTCATAATGTGGGTGGACTTCTTCCAATCATTTAAAAGCCTTAGTTAAGAGCAAAGACTGAAGTTTCCCAAAGAAGAAGGACTTACACTTCCAGACTGCAACACAGAAATGGTGCCTGAGATTTCAGCCTTCAGACTTAAGACTACACCAATTCTTAGATAAACTTCCAGACCTCATGGCTTACTCTAGGGATTTTAGACTTACCAGCCTCCAATTGCGTGAAACAATCCCAGTCAGTCTCTCTCTCTGTGCTCCCCCCGCCTGCCTTCCTCTCTCCATCTATACATATGACTCTGATTAATATAAGCACTAAACCTCTCTCTCTCTGCTCCCTGCCCATATACATATATACATGATATATACACATATATGTGTGTGTATATATATGTATATGTATATATGTGTGTGTGTATATATGTGTGTGTGTGTATATATATATATATATATGACTCTGATTAATAAAAACACTGAACCCAATGCCTAAAAGAATCTGCATATAAGCAAGTCAGGGCAATTTACTGGTTCATTTGTAGTTATTAGTAATTATTTTCCTCTGTTAGTGTGTAAGACTGGGCACCAGTCTATATAGTATTTCAAACATTTAGCCCCAATAAAATTTCTTATTTTCCCCCATAGTGTTGAAATTGCCTTCATAAAAAGGCAAATTTATTCATTTAATAATCTGAGATCAACCATATGATGTTACAGGCAGCATATGAAGGTATAAATGAAAAGACTAAGATGGAAGTTCCAGCAGGGCAGGTGGGACTTACTTGCCAAGAAACTCTTTCCCAGTTTTGCCTGTGGTCTATTCTGTGAAGGGATAGATATGTAATTAGAATTTTGTTTCCACCTTTGCTTCTCTTGCTATGCTAAAGTGCCTGGGTATGCCTATAGGCAACTGTGGGTCTGACTATCTGTTATAGGAAAAAATCATGTCAAATTGTGTTATGGTCCTAATGCTACAGAGAATAGCATTAAAAAGAAGCAGTAAGGCATTCTTTTACTTGGGACTGACCTCTGGCATGTTCTGAGGTCTGCTAAGCAGGAGTACACACAAATTAGGCTATGGGAGAAATAAAAATACATTTTTCAACACTGGTTAAAAGATGTCTTGTGTCCCAGTACTCTGCAATGGCAACAGAAATTAATTCCAAGGACATGGAAAACAATGACACAGACAAATAGCTCTCTTTGCTACAATTCTATAGTCAGATATGGGGAGAGCTGAAACATCTGCTTGGCAGTTAACTTACAACACATCCAAAAAGCAAAGGAGCTGGCTTATTTTTTTTAAGTAATCAACAAGAGGTACAAGACAGAATTATAATGTTTTAT
Source organism: Martes martes (assembly GCF_963455335.1). Lineage (NCBI taxonomy): Eukaryota > Metazoa > Chordata > Mammalia > Carnivora > Mustelidae > Martes > Martes martes. The sequence continues at coordinate 70,096,138 of NC_137896.1, forward strand.
ACAATTATTTGAAACTTTATATATGAGCTCTTGGGAAATTAAATTCCACTCATGCAGTATCAGGCCATCTCCCTGTATTTTCCTGTCCAACAGAAATCAGGAGGAGTATTCTGAAAGGCCGAGATGATGGTACATTTTTCGTTGAACAGGTAAAATTAACTAAACTCAAGAAAAATAAACGTATCTGGCTATAGCAGTGGTAATATATTACATACAGACCTTTATATTACATAAGCATCTGAATGTAAGTTCCATAAACTACTGCATGTCTCACAGAGCAATGCACAGGACTTGGTAGGCAATCGCCAATATTTGTCACATGAATAAGTGAGCACTTTTTAAAAAGAGGGTCTTATCTAATCTTCCTTATGGCTTCTGAGGTTATTCGTATTTCAAAAAGGAAACTTTGGCTTCAAATGGTCAAGAATTTGCCTTAGGTTACACAGACAGCAGATCAGGCATTCTGTGTTTTGTTTTGTTTTCAGAATAACAAGATTTTCTTCCTGACACAAAGAAATGGAATTTGACAGTGATCACCAATTGTGGAACTTAGGTCTATAGAAACATACTGAAAATAATTCTGTGGATCCTTCAAGGAAAAACATAAACCACAGAGACATCAATATGGGAATGTACTAACTTGAACCAACCAAAACCTGCCACAGATAACAAGCTTTAAACAATGTCTGTACTAAGCCCCTAGTCATACAATTATGACTAGAGAAGACACAAGTCGAGGTAAGATATACTGCCAGGAAACCAGTAAGTCAAGAGGTATAGACCAGATCTGAAGGCTAACTGTGATTATTAAGTAATAGCCTGTTATCAACTAAATCAAATAAATTTACTAAATCAAACTCAAAACTTGATTCATGTGAACTTATCTGAAATTGTCTGAAAATAAAACAAAAGATTTGCAGTTTTTGAGTCCTCTCTGCTTAAAAGCATAATTTATTAAAATCTCAGACAGATATGTATAATCTAATCTTCAGCATTTTCTAGAAGTTTTATTTTCTGGTTTTCTTAAGCAATCTATTCCCCTTTTTGCCTCTGCTGCAAGATACACACATTTCTCCTGTGTTCTTGCTTTCCTAAAGAAATAGAAGAGTGCTGACGTATTTTTAGCAAGCTAAATATTATTTAGCCAAAATTTTCTGAAATACAGCATTTTCCTTTATTTTGGTTGCCCATTTCTACTTTTCCTATGCAGTATCAGTAACTGAATATTTAGATGTCTTTGTTCTCTGGAGCTGATGAAAGTAGGACTGAAAACAGTGAAACACTACTAATTATATAAGGAAAAGATACATGAGTTTTTCTCTCTTACCCAGCAAGACTTCTGAATTATGGAAAACAAGGTATATGCAAGATCAAAATGGACTCTGGAAGGGTGAGATTCTAATTTGAGTTGTGGCAAGTTCAAATCTATGTGCTAATTAGTAAGTCAAATAATAATGACTATGAAATTTTATAGAATTAAAAGTACGTGAAAATTTCAGTTAAGCATAATGATTCTCAATAGAAAATTAAGACATAAATGTTATAACAGATTCTTGAATAACACCTCTTTCAGTAAAGAATCTACTAAAAGCATGCATAATTCCAAACAAAACACTATTTCCATGAAAAATGACTTAAAGCCTTATAGTGGAATTTATGATTTTCTAGACTGAATTATACTGCCTAGTATATCAAAAATCAATTTCCTAACATTTCAGTACATATATTCACTTATACATTTCCTTTCTTTAAGTAAAACATCTGATGATTTTTTTTTTTTTTACTAAAATCAGACATGGTTATATCAAATTTAAGACCTTCATTATTATGTTTGCTTTTACCCTGTTGTTATGGTACAATTTTAAAAGTATACAATAACTTCGTTTATGAAGTTCCTACTATTTGCCAGGCACTTTATATGCATTATCTCTTGCATAAAATACTGCCTCAGTATTTTAGTGGAAGAAAACAAAATTTCAGAAAATTTAAGTAATAGCAGAGGTAATACAGCTGATAATGATAAAGCTGATGATTAAATCATTGTTTATCAGACTCCAGCGTAATTTTTTTCTCAGGATACCCAGAGAGAAACAGCAAACCATAAAAGGTTTTATAGGTACTGGGTCTTACACAGGGAGATTGAGGCTAAAATCACTTAGCACGCAGTTAAAGAAGAACCCACAGTATTTTTATGGTCACCTTGAAGAATGTTCTAAATTCCTGAAAAATAACAATCTTTGGAATTTGGGAACAAGAAATTGGAATTCAGAGGACTTCACGGGAAGTCCTTAAACCTGAGTTAGTCTATATTTTTAATAACTTTGTGTTTTTAAATAAGTGACCATGATAACCAGTAAAGCATATTTCTATGCCAGAATTATACAGAGTTTCAGATATTTTCTGTAATATATACATATATACATACATATATATGTATACACACTCATATATATGCACAGTTTATTATTATGAACAAATATATTGTGGCAATATATTTCAATAACATTAAAATACACTTACTTGATGTAAGTATTTGATAATAGAAAACATTAACAGAACATCAACACAAAATATACACATAGAAAATTATTTTAGCATTGTAAAATACCACAGTTATTTCATATTTAAAAGTCATCGCTTTAAAAATGACATTTTAAAAAGCACACAAAGTAATTGCTCTGATAGCCCTGATCTTTCCAGGCACAGAATTTTTTTTAAATTTTACATTGACATTAATCTAATTGTTAAGAGTAAATCCAAAGTAATCTTCAAGTTGGGCATTAGGCTATATGTTGCTTTGTATAGGCTACATCCTCTTTGAACACAATATTTTATAGACTTCTCCTGAGTTTTTTTTACTGTTAAAATCAAGGTTGCTTTTGCAATGAATTCAGGTTTTAAATTATTTTCAGATTTTATACTGAAGTTGTCCACAGTATTCACAACTTCTCCTTGAATTTTGTTCGCTAAAATATTTACAGTGACAGCAAGTATTCAAACACTGGAAAACACCAGTGAACATTACTGAGTAGTATTCAAATAACATAAAATCCCATTGTCCCAGCAAAGTTAAAAACACTACACAGATCAAGTGCAGAAATTGCCAATTCAAGGACATACTTTGTTTCCAAAACTTTTTCTTTCTTAGAGTATCATTTTTAGGATTTGTATGAAGTATATTATGCATACACCTTAATACTGATTTTACTTGAAAGCATGACTGTGCTAGCAGCAGACAATGCCATAAGTGAGTATATTTATTACACGGAAACATTTACAAGCAGGAGGTACTGATCACTTCATGAAGTGACCAGTTCTCTATGTCCTCTTGCCCAGCTCCTCATGAAGTCGACTTTAACTTTCTACTCCAGCTGTTAGCATTTCTTAATCTTGCCTTCAACTTGACATCAGGGGACTCCTTTGAACCAGTAACATTTCTATGGTGACTGCCAATCTCTTAAGCCTCAAAGGAAAAATGATAATACTATTGTTGGTTGTTCTGTTTCCTTAAGTGTTTTTGTTTTGTTTTGTCTTGTCTTTTTTGTGTCCCTGGAATGTAGGATTAGAAAAAAAAAAAAAAAGAGGAAAAAAGAAGCATACATTTTCTGAGAAAGCCAGGAAAAAATTCCTTCCTGAAAATATGGACCTCAGGTATATTATCTTTTACTGAGACTTGAGAAAAACTGCAAGGTGTTGTTCCCATAAATCTTTAAAAGAAATTCATTATCTACCTATTTACATATCTGTCTACCTATCTACAAATCTATCAAGAGAAAATAAACCAAGAGTTTAAAAATAAATCACAGTCCCTCTGAACAAAGGAATTTCAAGAGAGTTACAAAAGCATTCATCAGTATCATAAAGTAACAATGACATATTACAATAAAAGTAGTTTTTATAGAAAGATTAGCTTTGCAAAAACATTAAAATTGAAAGGATTTAGTTTGGTATGATGTCTTCTCTAACATATACCACTATTTCAGTTTTTGTTTAGGATAGATGTGCATCGGTATATATCTTTACATGAGCAGAGAAATGAAATTGAAACTAAATAGGAAAGCAGATGCCATATTTTAGGTCCTGGATGCTCAGTATGTTGGTTGTAGGATTATGGAAAAGATGGGTAATGCTCACCAATATTTGTCTTCCATCTTCCTGGCACTCAGCTGGACTACAGTTTTCTGACTTTGGATCTATATGGGGCCATTTGGCTAGTTTTTGGCACTGGAATATTACAGTGATGTGTGTCATCCCTGGGATGATACAGTTAATGCAAGTATGCCTCCTCTTGTTCTCTTTTTCTTCCTCCCTCTTACCCTCCCCCTCCCAAAACCTCATCTCTCTCTTTCTGCCAACCAGATACAAACGGTCCAGCAGAGGATTCTGAGGCCCTAGGGCTGTGAAGGCCATGCGATGGAAGGAATCTATACCCCTAAATTGTGAGCAAAGCAGAGCCTGTTCCCCACCATAAGTATATTCTCTCAACTTTCATTGAACTATCACCACACAAGTTAGAACTAAAACTTTGTTGTGTTAAGCCACTGAGTTTTGGAACTGATGGTTACAGTAACTGATATAGACCATTAGCATATGTTAACATACAGAAGAATAAACTTTCAATGAGAGAACTTAATTCTTATTAAGATTTTAAACTTTAAGGGAATATCTGATCAGACTGATTTTATGGTTGACAAGTATCAAATGTTATTCTGGTTGTTTTAGATGATAGAAATTTACAGGAATTAAAACATGCTGCTTACAGAGAAGCTTCCTTAATATGACAAAAAATATTGACCAAAAAACCCTACACAATCATACTCAATAGCAGAATGCTGAAAATAAGAATGCCTCTATCACCAATTTCATTCATGATATTATTGGAGGTCCCACCTAGTATAATAAATTAAGAAAAGGAAATAAAAAAGCATAAGGATTACAAAGGATGTTATAAAACTGCCACAATTCAAATACACTCTGATTATATATTTAACAATCCAAAGATTTACAAACTATTAAAATTAATAATGAATTTGGCTAAGTTGCTGAGGATAAGGTCAATATAGCAAAATCAATCGTCTTTCTGTTGACTAAGGCAGTCTTAACATTTTCCTCAGCTTGACTTCTTCCTGCCTCAAGGCTCCTGACCTCCTTCTCATCTCTTTTCTAAAAGAATCCAGATGGTTTAACCACAGAAGTCTTTGTATTCCCCTTTCTTAGAGCATTTACTTTAGAAAATTTGTAAATTTAAATTATTTCTTTGCCTTTTGAGATGTAAATCTTCTATAAAGCTTCTTCCCAGACTTACAACTCAGGGCTGTCTTTCTCAAGACCCTGAAAGCTAACCTTCTGAGATGTAATCATCAAGGAAGATACTACCCCTATTTCCCATCTGTGTGAGGGAGGAGCCTGACTCTAGTGAGCATCTTGCTCCAAGTTGTAAATAAACCCTCAGTTATGATGATACAAGAAGGTTTTCTTTTCCTTTAGGTAAGGACAGTTAACACAAGAGATGGGGTTCCACTCCAGCTCTTAAGAACCCTCCCATACTTCATTTCAGCAGAGTTGAATACAAATGTGTTCTGTCCTCTTTCACTTATTGCAATAGCTTTGACTAGTCTGCCTTGTCTTTTTATTTTGTCAGGTGCAATTTTTATCTGAAATTATAAACTGGTAACAAAAAGAAAATGAAGTTTAAAAATACCATTTATAACAGCATGAAACACATCAAATATTTAAGACTAAATCTACAAAAGATATGCAGGACATTTACACAAAAATCTTAAAATAATTTCTGACAGAAAATTGAAAAGTGTGATATGATACACTATGTTCATGTTCTGGAAGACTCAATAGCATAAAGATGAAAATTCTCCTCAAATTCATCCATAGGTTCAATGCAATCCCAATAAAAACACTAGCAAACATTTTGCAGATATGATAAGCTGATTTTCAAACAAAAGGCAAAGTGCCTAAAATAGCTAATACAATTGCAAAGGACAAAGCCAGAGGATGTGCCCCATCAGATGCTGCTATTATATACCTATAATAATTAAGAACAATAATGTTGACACAGAGTTAAACAAACTGACCAAGAAAACAAAAGAGAGTGTCTAGAAATAGAACCACATACATATATTCACTTGATTTATGACAAAGTCAATACTGTAATACAAAAGAGAAATGACTCACTATCTCTTCAGTAAATGCGCTAGTTCAACTGAATATCCCTATGAAAATATTTGTATATGAAAGGTTGTGTGTGTGTGTGGGTATGTGTGTGTGTGCGCACCCACACGTATAAGGATCCCGCACATCTATATCTTTTAAAAACAAAATAAAGGAGATGAAACATTTTTATGGACTCAAACTAGGCAAAGATTTCATATGCAGCTCATGGCGTATTAACTATTAGAAAAAGAAATAATTTATTAGATTGCCTAACATTAAGGATTTCTGATCATTAAACAATGATCTTTAAAAAATAAAAAGAAGGGTGCCTAGTTGCCTCAGTAGGTAAAGCATGTGATGCTTGCTCTCAGAGTCTTGAGTTCAAACCCCATGTTGGGCATGGAGCCTACTGGGAAAAAAAAAAAAAAGAAGAAGAACAAAAAGAACAAAGAGTGAAAGGAGATTTTTAGAAAACATCTGAGTAATATCCAGAATACATAAACCAATTTTAAAGAATACAATCAATAAAACAGAAATGTATAATATGTATGTATAAAATGTATGTATAATAGCCAAATGGCTGATGAACAAATAAGCAAGTGTTCAATGTTCAACTTCATTAGTCTTTAAGAAAATGCAAATTAAAATGACCATTAAATATAACTACACATCCATCTGAATGGCTACAGTGGCAAAGACTTTAATTATGAAGTGCTGACATGGATGTCCAGTACTCAGAACCTTCATGCCCTTTGCTGAGAGTGTAAACTGCACAACTACTTAGAAAACTGGCCGTAGGTACTAAACCTGAATATCTGCCAATCAAATGACCACAGACTCCAGACTTATTCAAAACAGAAAATGATGACAAAAAGACGTTCATTAGAACATTCACAGCATCACTACTCATTGCGACCCTCAAGTGCACATTACCTAAATGTCTACCAACAATGAATGGACAAATAGACCATGATCTAGCCAAGCAAAGGAATATTCTCCTGCAAGAGCAATGACGGTCTGCAAATATAAGGTTAAGTCAAAGAAGTCAGACGCAAGAGCCCACTGTGATGATGGGATATTTACACAGCTCGGAATCAGGTAAAACTAGTCTGCTTGGAGATCCACAAGACACTGGATATCTATAGGGGTAGAGGTATACAGCCTGGAAGAGACACCAGAAAGGGGTGCTCCTAGGTGCCCCTCTTGCTGAATATATGGCTGTGCTCAGTTTCTGAAAATACACCAAGCTACGTACTTTGATAGGTTCATCTTTCCGTACACATATTATACTTCAATAAGAAGTAAAAATTTTTGAAAAGGTAAATAAAAATCACAAAAGTATATTATTTTAAAACCTTATGGAACGGGGTGCCTTGCTGGCTCAGTCAGTTGAGTGTTGGATTCTTGAGTTTGGCTTGGGTCATGATCTTGGGGTCATGCCCCTGAGTCAGGCTCCATGCTCAGTGGGGAGTCTGCTTCTCTCCTTCCCCCTCTCCCTCTCCCTTTCCCCTCGCTCTTGCAAGCTCAGCGTGCTTTCTCTCTCTCAAATAAATAAATCTCTAATTAATTAATTAATAATATAAATATTGTAAATAATAATAAATAAATCTTTAAAAACCTTATGAAAAGGTAAGTTTATGATGTGAACTAGCTTCTCTAGCAGGCAAGAATTTACAAGTCAAAAATTTAAAAAATTTAAGAGAAAAAACACTTGGAAAAATAACACAACCACCTATTTTATGCAACAGACAAACTAACAAATTGTATGATAAACATTATTTCTCAACAATGTATCAATCAAAGCTGTTTTGATTATATTCCAATTGATCTTAAGTCAGTAATGATTTCTAACAATCCAAGTTTTCCTATGCCAATGCACATTTAACAGTACCTAAATGAGGACTTAAAATAAACTTGAGGAATGATCTTTCAAATAAATCTATTTATATTATTCCAAGTTTTCATGTTGTGAGTAAAGCAAACTCCAACTGCAAACCTCTACTAAAAAATAAGTCATTACTGTATTTACTTTTGAAGAAATACAGTTTGATACCCTATCTACTAAATAATTGGTTTTATCTCCAGAGTTTTTAAATCAAAAACCTAGAGATTATCCTAACACAATGGTCTAAGAAAGGAAATCACGCAAATACAAAATAAGAAAAACTATTTTCTTTACTCCCCATTCCTTCTTTCTAGTGACTACTTCTTTTCTTCTCTATGTTATTATACAAAATATAAGTTAAATAAAAAAACAATTTTAAGTAGAAAACAAATATTCATCTGGCTTTACCACAAATGTTAGCTTAGCAAGAATCCACTTTTTCCCCTATAATGTAATTGTTAAAAGTATTAATATCTATTTTATCTAGAATGTATATTCATTTCATCATATGTCAGTATTATTTGATTTCTCAAATGTGGAATAGAGTTAATATTCAATAAATATTTGTTTTCAAAGATTACTGATATAAAATACTATGTCACAGAAAATGAATCTTTGTAAGTAGATCTGTCTTTGTGCTACAAAACAGTAAACAGCAGTGGGGGGACGGGGTGTGCCTGGGTGGCTCAGTAGATTGAGAGTCTGCTTTGGCTCAGGTCGTGATCCCACAGTCCTGGGATCCAGCCCCACATGTGGTTCCCAGCTCAGTGGGGAGCCTGCTTCTCCCTCTTCCCCCTTGCTCATGCTTTGTTTCACTCTCTGTATCTCAAATAAATAAAGTCTTCAGAAAAAAAAAAACAAAAAACAAAAAACGGTTCCATCAATATAAGAAACACGTAAGAGATTTCCATTTGGCTGACTGGAGGGCTTTAGGCATTCAGACTTTATAACATCAAATCTATTTTATGGCTGATTACTGAATTCTGAAACACACGTGAAGCATTTAAGGATTAATTCAATGTGGTGGCACTAAAACCAAGTAGCACCAACTAAACAGCAACTGTGACTTACATTAGCTGAAGTTTTGTTCATCACATGTCTGGAAGACTGTTGAATCTATGACTCAGCTCTAAAGGAAGTCATCAGCTTTGCAATTATTCTCAAACAAGTGTAAGTTGGAGAAGACCACTCTCCTCAGTGAGCCTATTTTTAAAAACAAGGGGGAATGATCTGGATTTGGGAGGGGATGAATCAGGAGTTACTGAAAGTTCTGAAAATACAGTTGAGGTTTACGTTACCAGTTCAACAAATAAGTACTCACTTCCACATAAGACAAATAGGTGTGTTAAATTGTGAACCCTTCACATTATTCTAAATGGAAAAGTCTCTCCTATGGTAACTAAGACAGAGTAAGGTAAGTCTCTACAAACAGATATCCAAAGATATCTGCCAGGCATGATTAAAAAAATTTTTAAAAAGCAAATTTCAGAACAGTACGTACTATAGGATTCACTTTTGTTAAAACGAATGTGTGTGTGTGTGTGTGTGTGTATTTAGGTCTTCAGTAATAATTGTGGAAGGTACAATACAGTTTTGAGACAGGATAGATGGGAGCAGAAGTTAGAACAAATTTTATTTTTCTTCATATAATTCCATATAATTTGAAAATCTGAAATAAGAAATCATTTTTTTAAAGATTTTATTTATTTATTTGACAGACAGAGATCACAAATAGGCAGAGAGGCGGGCAGAGAGAGAGAGGAGGAAGAAGGCTCTCCGCTGAGCAGAGAGCCCAATGCAGGGCTCGATCCCAGGACCCTGGGATCATGACCTGAGCTGAAGGCAGAGGCTTTAACCCACTGAGCCACCCAGGTGCCCCAAGAAATCACTTTTATAAGTGGCTTAAAATAGGCAATTTGTATAAATACCATATTCTATACTTCCATCTTCCTGCAATTCTGCTTTCCAAAGTATTTTTCACTTCTTCTATGTATTTACTTACTTGTTAAGTTTTTTTATTGTGGTAAAATGCATATAAAAATTTGCCATCTTAACTATTTTAAGTGTACAATTCAGTGGCATTCATTACCTTCAAAATGTTGTACAGTCATCATAACTATGTATTTCCCAATATTTTTGCCATCCAACAATATATTCTATAACCATTCCAACTCCCCATTTCCTCAATCCCCCTCAGCCACTCATCATTTCTAATTTACTTTGTTTCTTTGAGTTTGCCTGTTCTAGATATTTAATATAAGTGAATCAATTTGGTTTTCACCAAACTACACCACTGCTAAACTGTTTTCCATGGCACTGGCACCATTTTCCATTCCTACCAATTCCAATTTCTCCACATCCCTTCCAACTTTCTGTTGTTTTTCCATTTTTTTGGACTACAAAGATTCTAGTAGATATGAAATGTTATTTCATTTTAACAATGAAATATCAAAAACAACATCAATAACAAATATCAGTAACAACAATTACTGATGTCTGGCATTGTTTTTCATGTGTTTATTGACCATTTGTGTGTCTTCAATGGAGGAATGTTTATTCAAGTCCTCTGTACATTTTACTGGGTTGTAATTTTGTTGTTGCATTAGGGATATTAAACTCTTAGATACATAATTTGCAAATTTTTTTATCATTTTGCAGTTTGTGTTCTTACTTTCCCCCTTACTTTTGAGATATAATTGACATATACACACTGCATTTGTTTTAGGTATACAATATAATGGTTTCATATATATTATAAAATTATCCCATAATATATTTAGTTAACATCCATTGCTTCACATAGTTATAATACTTGTGTGTGATGAGAACCTCTAAGATTTACTCTCTTAGCAACTTTCAAATATACAATACAGTACTGATAGTCATCATGATGTACATTATAGCCCCAGAATTTATTTATCTTATAAATAAAGTTTGTACCTTTTTATCACCTTCATCTGCTTCATCCATCTCCTCACGCCCACCTCTGGCAACTACTATTACCATTTTATTTATTTAAGTTTTTTTAAGATTTTATTAGAGAGAGAGAAAAAGAGCGTGTGCGCACAAGTGGGGGCAGGGCAGAAGGAAGAGGACAAGCAGACTCCCCACTGAGCAGGGAGCCCAAGGTAGGGCTCCATCCCATGGCCTTGGGATCATGACCTGAGGCAACGCAGATGCTTAACCAACTGAGCCACGCATACACCCTACCATGATCATTTTATTAATAACATCCTCTCATACACAATTTATAATATTAGGACAATTTATGTTTTTTTCTTCTTTTGCTCAGACTTTTGTTGTCATACCTAAGAACTCACTGCCAAATTCAAGGTCATGAACACTTGCCTTCTAAGAGTTTATAGTTTTAGTTTATATTTATATAGTTTATATATATTATATATATTTAGTTTATATTTATATATTTATATAATATATTTATATTATTATATATAATATATATATCATTATATATATTATATATTATATTATTTATATTATATTTAGGCCCGTAATATATTTTAAAATAAAGTGATCTATTTTAAAATATAGTTGTTTACAGCACCAAACACTGCTCATGGAAATCCAACAGTCTCCCCACCATTTGTGAAGAAACAGTTATTTCCCCCATGAATGATCTTGACAGCATTATCAAAAATCAATTGACCAGAGATGTAGGTGACTTTCAATTCTATTCCATGAGTTATCTATATTTCTGTCCTTGTACCAGTACCACACTGGTTTAATTATTATAGCTTTGTAGTGAGTTTTCTTAAATGCTTATCATGTTAAATTTCCCTTCTTTTCTTATTTTTTGAGTGTTTTCATCATGAAAGGATGTTGGATTTTGTCAAAAGCCTTTTCAGCATCCATTAACATAATCATTTTTCCCTTTTCTTCTATTAACGTGATGCATTACATGCATTAATGTTCTTATGCTGACCACCTTTCCATTCATCACTCAGCATTCACTTGGTTGCTTTAAACCTCTCACTTTTCCAGAGTTGAAAAATTTGGTTCTGACATTTCATTGTTGGTTTTTTTTTTAAATATTTTATTTGTTTATTTGACAGAGAGGGTGAGAGAGAGCACAAGCAGGGGGAGCAGCAGAGGGAGAGGGAGGAGCAGGCTCCCCGCCGAGCTGGAAGCCCAACACAGGACTCCATCCCAGGACCCTGGGGTCATGACCCAAGCCGAAAGCAGATGCCCTGAGCCACGCAGGCACCCTCATTGTTGTGTTTTGATGTTTTTATAGGAATGAGAGCCTGAAGCCACTGATTCCACCATTTTGTTGATGTTGCTTTTACTTTTTATCATCTATAGTTATCAAAATCATTAAAATTATCTGTGAACCTACTCTGTCTTATTCTACACTTCATGATGCAATGTTCCAAGTAATAGACCGAACTTTTTCTTAGCAATTCCAATCCTATTATTATTTAAAAACTTTGAACTTAATAACTGTGACTCTAGACAAATAACTTTACCTCTCTCAGCTTGACTCCTCATTGGTGAAATGTACATACTTATAACATGGAATCTACTCAATAAAGATTGGATCATTTAATAAGATAATTCAAGTAAAGTATTTCACTCGATTTTTATTAGCTATTATAGCAATCATAACAATAATATTTTGCCATGTACAGAGTCTCTTAGTTCATTGGTTTTTGTGTTATTGCTAAAGTCCTTTTGAACATATTCTTAGAATAAGGGACCTAATCAGACTTAATGGAAAGATATAATAATAAGGAAAATATAATCCTACCAACAAGAAATTTACTACATTGCAGATAGCACAATACAGTTATAATATACCAAAATACATGAATGTTCTGATACGGTTACTAGCCCCATTTGGTTATGTATCCAGAACAGAGAGAAGTTCCTTTTTCCTTCCAAATAAACTACAAATACTTTGAATGTGGAGAACATGTTTCCTATATCCCTCTATAGCAAGAGTGGAAACTGGACTAGGCATATAGCTGGAGAATACATATTCATGCCTTGGAGCCCTAGTACCTGACACTGTAGCCTTGTAGGAGGTGAATATGAACTACGTTCTCTAAGACCACACTGTCTTTCAATAAAAATGCAGCAATATCTCAAAGAAACTTGAAACCCTATGACAGTTTGTAATACACTTTTCATGGGAACATATAATCCAGTCTCATACTAAGTTAGGATAACAGACAGAAACACACTAGTTTTAATAGTACCCATTAAATGGAGTTTTCCAGCTGAGAACACATAGCCTTTTAAAAAATATAATACTAGCTTTTCTCTATAAAGTGAAAAACAGTAATTAGTGGGGGCAAAAAAATTCTCTTTGATATTCAGTGTCTGGAAGGAAAACATATGTTCAATGTTTTTGTTCTCTGCTTTATTCAAAATAATTTATTTGTGGAAAAAAGAAAGATCATAAAAATAATTCAGAATCTTTTACAAAGGAGGTTATTTTCAAAGAGGAGATTTAAGAACAATATAAAATGAGACTCTGGGTTCAGTATCTAATATTACCAAGAAAAGTGAAATTCCCATAAAGCAACACTCAGTAACTATAGCAACCCTGCAAGGTAGCACAAAAGGGCTCATCTTAATGCAGCACAGTTTTATAAAATTCATCATCCTAGATGTGACAGTATGTACTATCTTTTCTGGTCTGCTGTGACATCCTAATACATAGACATTATTAACTATAACCAATGGCTCATTTATTACCAGTCAAGAAAGTTATATTTTAAATACACATGTTTAAAATCAAAATGAGGTGTTTAAACAGTTAAGCTTCCTAACTATAAATTACCAAAAATGAAAATACAAGTAAAGCCAACTCTGCCAATATTCTTATTTTAACATAAAAACACCAATACCTATTTATATGTTTATTTTCAACAACTATTTTATATTAGAACAAGGAAAACTAATCAAAGGGTTATGATGAGTCTATAGTGAAGATTTCTAAGATAAAATCCCCTTCGTCTCAAAGTACACAAAACTTGATGCATGAAAATGAAGCTGTTCTAGCAGACTTGAAGAACATACCTAATGAAACTATCAGTGAGCATCATTAATAATTCTCACGATGGACTCAATGTGAAATAAAGTAGTTTTTTTCTATTTAAATATGTTTGATGATGAAATTAGGACATAATCTACCTCAAGAACTCCTGAGAAAGTTTATGGATGTCATTTTGCCCAGAATGTCTAAATTACAAATAAATTATAAATGTGTCCATACAGTGATAAATAATGCACACACACAGATGTATCATTTTATGTATTTTATACACATACAGACACACACCCATTGTGTACACCATTTAGTTTAGTCTGAAAAGATTGGGGTTATAAATGTATTTTTTAAAAAATTGTCTCTCCTCAAATAACTCTTTAAGGGGAAAATAAAATACCAAATAAAATAAGGGAATTCAACCCATGGACTAAATATAAAGAACTCTGTAATTTGGTTTGGACTAGTTTCTGGTTTTGATCATAACTAATACAGAAATTTTTATTTGATCATTTTATAGACCACTAAAACCATTTTTTGCATTTCCTTTTAAGTAGTCTACTGGGGAGTATAACAAACATATACTGCTGACTTAATAAATGTGAAACTACATATAAAGGTGTTTACCCAAACATTTTTACTAATGGCTAAAGAGGAAAGAACACAGAAATTAGATGAATGAAAGGGAGAGAGGTAATGTGAAAATATAGAACTTTACTTAATATTCGTGAACATATATTGTGAAATTTTTGTCTAATGTGTTCATTTGGAAGGCAAAAAAAAAAAAAAAAGGTGGTTTAAAAAAATCTCAGAAAATTCTGAGGCCCAAATGTTTAGTTTTTTTTCTGTAATACCCTAGCTTCTATTTAAATAAATGTTTCTAATTTTTTAAAAGAGAAAATCTTTATTTTGACACACAATTATACACAGAATAAATTAGACAAAAATTTCATATGATTTGAGATGCAGAGAATTACAAACAAAAAAAGAATTATGAATATGATTTTGAAGACCCAAGGAAAGTTAAATGCTGCTTGGAAACAAATTGGATTATTAAAGTCCATGTTCTATCAATAGTCACTTGGGTGGTTGGGTAGGAGTGTTTGTGTGAAACAGACAATATGTCCATCTAAGAAACAGTAAGCCCACTGAACAGTCATAAGACATTTGCTCATATTCTGCTGGGCAAGTTTTAAATATCCTTTAAGAACACAATTTTTTTTTTTTGGTTGTTGTTATTGCTGGGTGTTTTTGGTTTTGGGGGGTGTCATGGGGGGGTGTTTTTGTTTTTTGGTTTTTTGCTTTTTTTTTTTTTTTTTTTGTCTCTAGCTATGTTGTTTTTAGGGAAACCTAAAGTCTAAAATATCCAAAGAAACACATGAAGGTTATCTGAATCGTGAGTTCACAAGTATGGGTTCCTCTAATATCTACAACATTGGCCTTGTATATATGTGTTTTTCCTCAAGAAAAAAATTAGTCAGTTAAACTTCAAAAAATATTCAGGACATGCTAAAACTGGGATGAGGACTGGGTAGAAAATAGGGGCTTTAACGGGTACTTGTTATAACTAGTGTTAATCATTTGTCAGAACCTATTTTTATTACAAATTTAACAAAATTATTTAAGACTGAATGCTACTAGCCTCATTTTATTCAAATTCATATTTTTAGCATCCTAGAGAGATTAGACCAACTCCACTTTTGCTAAATCTTTCTCCACCACTAAACAGAGTTCTGGTGTTGGGAAAGAAAATTCCCGAGTCTCTCCTCTAATTGATCTAGTAGAGCACTACCATTTACTTTTATTTATTTATTTTAGATTACCAAAGACTATATAAAAGCTAAGTACTTAACCATTTTTAGAGAATATCAGTTGCAGATACATAAAAGGCTATTGAATGCCATTTTAGTGAGAAAGCTAACAGAATTTGTAAATTTTCAGAATAGTTAAAAGCTTCAGAAATATTCTCCTGCCCTAAAAATAATGAATAACAAATTATGTGCTACAATTCTAAGAAAAGGATAGGAGTTTGAAATAAAGGAAACTTTTGGAAAACATCTCAAACCATTTTGATGGCCTTTTAATGTCTAGGAGTTAAAAGGATCAGAACTCTGACCAGAGGTATACCTTTGAGCTTACAATCAGACATGCATTTCTTTATAATACAGGCATATCTCAGAGATACTGCAGATTTGGTTCCAGACTACAACAATAAAGCAAACATGAGAATAAAGCAAGTCAAGTGAATTATTTTGGTTTTCCAGTAGATACAAAAATTATGTTTACAAAAAATTATGTTTATACCATATACTGTGGTCTATTAAGTATATAATAGCCTTATGCCTTTTAAAAAGTATATACTTTAATATAAAAAGATTGCTAGAAAGTGTTAACCATCATCTGAGATTTCAGTAAGTTGAGACCTTTTTGGTGGTGGAGAGGTCTTGGCTCAGCTACTGACTGATCACTGTGGTGGTTGATGCAGGTTAGAGAGGCTGTGGCAATTTCTTAATATGAGACAACATTAAAGTTTGTGGTATCAACTGACTCTCCCTTTCATGATAAAGATTTCTCTGTAGCATGTGATGTTGTTAAATAGCATTATACCAACAGGAGAACTTCTCTCAAAATTGGAGATAATCCTCTCAAACCTAGCAACTGCTTTATTAACTAAGTTTATTTAGTATTTTAAATCCTTTGTTGTTTTTCAGCAATCCTCACAGCTTCTTCACCAGGGGTAGAATCCATCTCAACTTTCTTTGCTCATGCATAAGGAGCAACTTCTCGTCCATTAAATTTTGATGCTGCGATTGCAACAATTCATCCCATTTAAAGCTCTGCTTTTAAATCTAGTTTTCTTGCTATATCCACCACGTTTGGAGTTACCTTCTCCACTGAACTCTTGGACCACTCGAAATCATCCATAAGAGCTGGATACACCTTCTTCCAAACTCCTGTCAATGTTGATATTCTGACCACTTCTCATGACTCACAAACATTCTTAACTGACATCCAGAATGGTGTATTATTTCTATTCATTTTACCCAGATCTATTAGAAGAATCACTATCTATGGCAGTCATAGCCTTATGAAATGTATTTCTTAAATAATAAGACCTCACAGTCAAAATTACTCCTTAATCCCTGGGCTGCAGAATGAATGTTGTGTTAGCAGGCATGCAAACGACACTAATCTTATTGCTTATCTCCATAACAGCTCATGGGTGACCAGGTGCACTGTCAGGGAGAAGTAGTATTTTGAAAATGATCTTTATCTGAATAGTAGGTCTCAACAAGGGGTGTATTCAATGAACTATGCTGTAAACAGAGGTGCTGTCATCCAGACTTTGTTTTTCCTTTTATATAGGACAGATAGTAGACTTAGTATAATTCTTAAGGGCCCTAGGATTTTCAAATTGGACAGCAATCACTGTTGTCAACTTAAAGTTCAACTTAAAGTCACCAGCTCCATTAGCCCCTAAGAAATGAGTCAGCCTGTGCTTTGAAGCTTTTTGCCAGGCACTGACTTCTCTCTCGCTATCAAAGTCCTAGATGATATCTTCTTCCAACTGAAGACTGTTCTCTCTACATGGAAAATCTGTTGTTTAGTGCAACCACCTTCATTCATTACCCTAGCTATATCCTCTAGATAACTTACTGCAGCTTCTACATCAGCACCTGTGGCTTCACTTTACACATTTATTTTATGGAGATGACTGCTTTTGCTAAGCCTCATGAACCAATTTCTGCTGGCTTCAAACTTTTCTTCTGCAGCTTCCTTGCCTGTCTCAGTCTACACAGAATTGAAGAGAGCCAGGGCCTTGCTCTGGATTACACTATGGCTTAAACGAAAGCTATAACTGGTTTGATCTATCCAGACCACTAAAATTTTCCCCATTATAGCAATAAAGTTGTTTTTCTTTCTTCCCACTGGTGTATTCACTGGTGTAGCGCTTTTAATTTCCTTCACAATCTCTTCCTTTGCATTCAGAACTTGGTTAACTGCTTTGTACAAGAACCCTACTTTTCAGCCTATCCCAGCTTTCCATATGTTTTCCTCACTGAACTTACTAATTTTTAGTTTTTGATTTAAAGCAAGAGACATGTGACTGTTCCTTTCACTTGAATGCTTAGAGGCCACTGTAGTGGCACTAATTCACCTAATTTCAATATTTCTGTGTTTCAGGGAACAGGGAGGTGCAAGGAGAGGAAGAGAGAGAGGGGAATGACTGGTCGGTGGAACAGTCAGAACACATACAACATTTGCAGATTAATTTCACTTTCTTATACGGGAGCAATTCAATTACAATAGTAACATCAAAGATCACTGGTTGCAGATCAGCATAACAAACGTAATAATGAAAAATTTGAAGTATTGTGAAAATTAGCAAAATGTGACACAGAGACATGAAGTGAGCAAATGCTGTTGGAAAAAATGATGTCGATAGACTTGCCTGACACAGAGTTGCCATAAACCTTCAATTTGAAAAATATGCAATGCCTGTGAGGCATAATAAAGGAAAGCACAATAAAACAGGTATGCCTGTTGTCAGTAACTATCATATATTTAATGTTGTTATTGTGTATTATCTATCAAATTCATGCTAACGGTGAGAAGAAAGATGAGACTTAGTCACCAGTACAAGGTGTTTGCGTGTTTAAGGAACAGACTCAAGGGGATCAGTAGCAAATCACAAATTATAGTTGAAAATACAGTAAAAAAAAAAATAGTGACGGGACTGGAAGAGATTATGCTGAGTGAAATAAGTCAAGCAGAGAGAGTCAAGTATCATACGGTTTCACTTATTTGTGGAGCATAACAAATAACATGGAGGACATAGAGAGATGGAGAGGAGAAGGGAGTTGAGGGAAATTGGAAAGGGAGGTGAACCATGAGAGACTATGGACTCTGAAAAACAACCTGAGGGTTTCAAAGGGGCGGGAGGGTGGGAGATTGGGGGAACCAGGTGGTGGGTACTAGGGAGGGCACGTATTGTATGGAGCACTGGGTGTGGTGCATAAACAATGAATTCTGTTAAGCTGAAAAGAAATAAAATATTAAAAAAAAAAAAGAAAAATAGTGAAAAAAAAACTTAACACTTTAACTTTCTTTTCTGCAAAGAAAAACAAAACAGAAACATTCCTTCTCCCTTTTAAGGGAAGAAAATGTAGAAAAGGCCCAATAATATATAACAAGTGTTTTTTGTTTGTTCATTTTGTTTTCTTTTTTTTTTTTTTTAAAGATTTTATTTATTTATTTGTCGGAGAGAGTGAGCACAGGCAGACAGAGAGGCAGGCAGAGGCAGAGGGAGAAGCAGGCTCCCTGCTGAGCAAGGAGCCCGATATGGGACTCGATCCCAGGACCCTGGGATCATGACCTGAGCCGAAGGCAGCTGCTTAACCAACTGAGCCACCCAGGCGTCCCTTTTGTTTTGTTTCTAAACAAGTTATCTGGCCATTAAGTTTTCTGTTGGTGACCACCATCCCTACCCTGTGAAATAATGGCATCTGTCTTCCCAATTTCTCAGGAAAAGAATGGTGGCAGAGGTAGCTGGGAAGAAAGAGTGAACACTGAAAAATCAGAATGCAGCCAGAAGAGCACTCAAAATAGCACCTGTACTCCCCTCTCTTTCTTTACTCCCTGCAACGGTCAAAACTGCCTCAACTCTTTCTTGAATTACAAAGCTTCCAGAAAAATGGTATGAATATTAGCCCCAGACATTAAAAAAGATAAAACCTTCAGAAATTATGAAAGAGAGAGAAGAGGGATGATCAGGATATAAACTGAATATATGGACTGGAAGGAAAAAAAAAAAAAGTTTAGGAGATCTGGTCAGAAGAAGTTGAAATTCAGGATTTCCTCTGGTTTCACTTTGGCAGAGATCACACAGCACGTTCAGTACTGAAGAGAAAGAACAGCCCAGGGCTCTGAGGACGTTATGGAATGGTAAAGAAAGCAGAGGATGTGGGAGAGATTAGAACAGAAGGAATGCAAATGAGGTGAGTAGAGAATGTAAAATTAACCAGGTAACTGGGAGAGTTAAAAACTACACAATTGTTGCTTCCTTTCTCCCTCCCTTTCTTCCACTCTCCCACCCTGCACCCTTTCTTCCTCCTCCCTCTTTCTTTCTGCAGAGATTCTTGAAGCGTAATAATTGCAATCCATTATTACCCTCAGGAAAAAAAAAAGTATAATGTTCCTTGAATTTTATACCAAATTCTGTTTTGAGAACAGCAGACTCCTAATTGTCCTAACAACATACTCTCAATAATCACACAAAATCAGAACAATAACATAGGTACTCTATTTTAATTCTGTGGCTTAAGTCTTGCTTAATTTTCATATGATAATTAGCACAAATCACTATGTACATACTAGCTCTGATTAAGAAATGGCTTCTCTTGACCTGACAAATTTGATAACTACCTGTTGTAAGAGTTTGCTTTCCTGTTTTAATCTTTTATGATTGTTACAACATGGAAACACATACTTGTTGTTTGGAAATATCAGATTATAATGTATCTAACTGGCATTCCAATCAGATACTGGAACCTAAATAGTAAAGTATAATCTTATCACAGCATCCAAGATTTTCATTATATGTAGTCACAACTTGATCGATTTTCACTCTTTCAATAAAAAAAGAATCACTCTGGAAATGTGGGGAGCAATAAAGAATTTGAACGTGGACTACAAGTCTCCATAACTACTCTTTAATGTATTTAAAATCCCACCAAGACTTCAAATTGGCTCATAAGCACTGATCTCTTCAGAACATTCAAAGCACTCTATTCCTGTGGTTTTTTTATGCACATTTGCATGTGATTATGTTTCATTACTTAAAAATAGCAACCATGTTCTCCTTTCTTCAGCAATCTCACTCTACCTGTCACTGACCTCTACACACACAGCAAATGCTCAATAAACATTCCTTACATTCAGGCAAATTAAGTCAACTGAATTCCATCAAAACAAATGAAAAATAATTTCTGGCAATAGCTTCCTTTCCAATTTTATTTTTTTAGCCTCAAATTCAAAATAAGAAAAGTCTATGATGTAACCTGTATGTTCTTTTCAGAAATAAATATATGCAATTTTAACATTCAAATTTATCTGTGTAATTGCTATATGCATTTGAATTAAGTACAGGATAATTAATTAATTTACATTCTTATATTACATTTTAAGCAAACTTCGGAAAATATAAATACTATGAAAAACTATAAATACTTAATTTCACAAAACATTCATAAGGTTAACAACTGCATACAATTTATAATATACACGTAGTAAAATACAGCATTTAGGATATCATGCTAGGTTATTCCTTCTTGTACATTTAAGTCTTTTTATTAAGATGTTATTTATTTATTTGACAGACAGAGACACAGCACAAGCAGGCAGAGCTGTAGGCAGAGGGAAAAGCAGACTCCCTGCTGAGCAGAGAGCCTGACTTGGGGCTTGATCCCAGGAACTCAGTATCATGACCTGAGCCAAAGGCAGATGCTTAACCAACTGAGCCACCCCCGTTCCCCTCATTTAAGTCTTTTCTATCAGCAGCTTTCTGATAATAAAAATCTACACATGTAATATCTTGGGAATAAACCCAGTTCATAAATATTTAAAATTTCTTCATTATACTGCATAACTTTTTAACTATTTCGTCCACTTACTATTTTTACTATTTATTTTACTATTTATATGCTCATATTATGACCTTAAGATTTCACATTCATAGAGAGGCTGTTTATTTGCATCTCAAACACAAATGTATGCATTGGGCAGTGTCTGGAACTTGTAAATATAATGCTTCTTTTGATTATCTAATTCTAAAGAGTGCTTTTGCTATCTGTTTGATTACTTAGAGAGATGTACAGACCAGCAATGTTATATCATTAATTAGAATTCATTGAAAAGGTGGTGAAGTGAATCTCTAGTCTAAGGGGGAAAAAGAAGTACCATGTATTTCACATACCATGGAAAGGACACTATCTTTGCCTCCTAGGAATCAAGGACTGAGTAAATAGAGTGTAGAAGACTACTAATGTCGTACACTGTAATTCTAAGATGAAATAAGAGATTGAAACAGACATTAAATTTAATGGTGGCCACTGAAGAAATTATTATTCATTTCAAAGTTTAACTTAGATTATGAAAAATGTAAATTGTTAGTATGTTTTGTGAGACCATACCTTGTCTTTAGCTACTCTTTAATGGTATTTGACATTCATTCATATTTGAAAATTGAGATCAAGTATATTGGGCATTTTGTCAGACTGCATGAGTGTGACTGTGACTACTGTATCAGAATTTCTGGTTCTAAAAAAAAAAATAGAATTTCTGGTTCTTCCTAAAACATTATGTTCAGGAATTTTTCTCCCCATATATATTGAACAATTAAAACAACAACATGAACATAATTCTGCACTGGAAAACACATTTAATTACCACCTTATAGCTCCTAACAGCTCCATTCTGAAACGAGATGTCTAAATACCATTTCCTTAGTGAGACAGAATGGTATTTGATTTCTGTTTTATTGATTGTGCACAAAACACAAACTGCTAATAATTAGATTTCTTTTCACTGTGATTATTGTTCTTAAAGTTTACTTCAACATAAGGAAGATAATAAGAGAGTGGATCTTTAAAGCTTGAATAAACGATTGTAAAATTTACATGTTTTAAACCCCAGTTTAGCAAAAACATAGCACATATGTATAGGTAGTCAATATGTTACTCCTCAGGGGCTTAGATTTTTCATTCTAGGAAAAGGGTTTTCTATAGCCTCCTTGAGGTCATAACTTTCAGCCAGGGAGATAATCTGTCAGTAACTATTGATTATTGAGGGAAAATATTAGTGATTTATTAAAAGATCCATACTTCTATCTTATAATAGTAAATGCAAAAGTAGGCCAAGCGAATGATATGATGACATGGAGAAAAGAGTATCTCCCATATTGCTGCTGCAGAGGCAGGAGAAATAGAAAAGTAGCAAGTTGGAATCAATACTAATTTTAGCCTTACTGATGAGATGCTTATTGATTACCAGACTGACCATAAAGCACAGAACACCAGGTCAGTCATGTATGTCTGCCCTTCCCTCACCTCCTAGTGGACATGAATGGAATTGACTGTGTTTATTCCTAAATACATTTTAAAAAATACTTGATTACGCGGGGCACCTGGGTGGCTCATGGGTTAAAGCCCCTGCCTTTGACTCAAGTCATGATCCCAGGGTCCTGGGATCCAGCCCCGCATCGAGCCCCGCGTCTGGCTCTCTGCTCAGCAGGGAGCCTGCTTCCCCCTCCCTCTTTCTGCCTGCCTCTCTGCCTACTAGTGATCTCTGTCTGTCAAATAAATAAATAAAATCTTTTAAAAAAATACTTGATTATGCAATTTCACGGAAGACTTTGAGACTCACTGACTTTGTGCCATTATACTGTTCGAAAGATTTCTAAATGTCTAAAAGAGAAAGAGTTTTCTATAAAAACTCGTTGGTCATTATTTGAAGTAATATCTGCTTAAAACAGATTGCTGCTTTCATGCCAAGGTTAGGAAAACACTTTTTCGCTCTAACCAGTCTTGTTAAACTAAGTATCTTATTGGGGGGAAAAATCCATTTTTAGCTGATGATGTTACTGTTTCTCTTGAATTTGGAATGCACCATGAGCCCAGGTGTGGGTAAACTCTTGCCTTTACAAAAGCATAATTATATTTTTGAGAGATGGGTGGAGAACACTCAACATTGTCATTTAGTTCCTCATTAATTTATCATCCATCCATTCTATGAATATTTATCCACCAAAGAATATTTTTTGAGTGACTACTACATAATGTCATACACTATTATAGAGAGTGGGGGTACAAGATCATTCAATGTAGGCAAAATCTCTGCCCTTACAGAGCACGCAATCTCATTGGGTAAACAAATAAATAACTGTTGAATATAACATCCCGTAGGAACAACTATTCTTTTTTTAAAAGCAGAGACGGTAACAGTGAGGTCTGCTGCTTCAGACTGCACGGAAGCATGACTTTTGAACAGGGATTACAACATGGAAGCTTGTATTGCCGACATTTAAGGACAGAATATACAGAAATAATATCAGATAAAAAAGCCTTGATAAAGAACATGACATTGATTAGGCATGTTCACTAGATGATAGAGTATTTAAAATGGAAATATAATATTGAGAATAATTTTTGATACAAACTGTGTTGCTTTTTATAGCAAGCTGTTTTTTCTTAGCCATCAGGAGTTGAGAGATCAATATTTCCTAGGGTTATAAGATCAATATTTCCTAATATTAGATAATACCAGGTTATTTGCATTATGCATCATAACTCATCAATCCTTCACAACTTCTGATGTTTTTCCCATTCAAAAAAATAATCTTTATTGGTACAAACTTTACATGATGACCTTACAAAGGCACCAGTGCTTATAGTTAACCAGAGAAAAAGCCATCTAATCAGTCTGAACTTCACATGGCACATTAGCTTGATAGGTTTATAACATATAATAATTATATAACATATAATTTCATAATAATATATAATTATATGTATTATTATATAATTATATATGAATATAATCTCAAAATTATTTTGACATAAAATCCTTAAACCATTCAGAAAAACCTACAAACTTCAAAGATCTACTGGGTCTAAGATATCACTGCAAATTATATAAACATTTCATATTTAAGCATACATGGCAGGGATTAATCATTTGCCTTTGGCTCAAGTCATGATTCCAGAGTCCTGGGATCGAGCCCCATGTCAGGCTCCCTACTCCATGGGGAGCCTGTTTCTCCCTCCCCCTCTGCCTACTGCTCCCACTGCTTGTGTTCTCTCTCTCTCTGTCAATAAATAAAATCTTTAAAAAATAAAAAAACATACATGGCATATTGTGCACATAAGCATATTTACTCATAAATATATGCATGTAAAGTGATTACATGCTGGAATTGTCATGAAGATGTTTCAGTTGCTGTATGTCATTCAATAGTCCTTTCAACAACACTGTATTCGGCTGCAAGGAATAGAGTTGGGTGACAATCCCCAACAATGATCACTTTCAGGTTCTGCTGAGACCATGCTCTCCTGGGCAGCCCCTTAACCAAAGACTAAGCATGATGGTGAGATGGGGATGCCAAGGAAAGGCAGTGGGATATTGGGGTCTGGTCATTTCTATCCAACCAGGACCTCTAAGGAGCAATCTTTGCTGCAGAGCTTTCCATACTCGGCTGAGGGATGATCAGATCTGTACCATAGTTCGAGGCTTGCCTCCCTGACCCATCTTGCTTCTTTACTTTTCCATCTTTCACAGCTGCTCCCCATGAAAAAATTTTTATACCATCTGAGCATCTTCACCTTCAAAGATCCAAGTGACACACATATGCTTACAGATGCACATATAAGTACCTGTTAATTTAGGTTAATGCATTATTGAAACTCTCTTCATTTACTGATAGTTTCACTGATGCCAATGAAGACAGAAAAATATTTTGTAAATATGTTCATTCTAAGAGCCTTTCCCATAACAAAATATTTGACATATGTATAGAATTTTTTAATGAAATTTTAATATAGAGGGAAGACTCACTAGAAGAGTCTTCTGTAGGGTTTGACGCAGGATTTGGTTTAGTTGTCTCATCTAAATTATTAAAAGACCAGAAGATGTTACAAGCTATTCTTACACCTGAGATACTCTTATGTCATATAAATAAAATGTTAGTGTAGGACAAGTCTTTACTATGTGCCTATTTTTATTGAATTGACAGCATTATCTTTAATTATGTAGGACAGCATTATAATTACAGTAACATAAATACAAGTCAGACCATACATGCAGAAATGGAGAGTAATTTTTGCACTTTATTAATGAGAATCTCCCTGGTGCTATATAGATCTTGTAAAATTTTCCAACACTTAATATATTAAAATGTTGACTCATTCTCAGAATTTTGACAAATGAAACCAGGAAGATTGTCAGTAATTGTTCATTACTTTTAGCCAAGAGAATTTAAATCAATTAGAAGAAGTTCAAGATCTCATCCTGATTATTCATGTGGAACTTCTCATTTTCCACATGCTTTTCATAGAAGGAGAAACATTTAATTAATATTTTCTGTACACACAGAAAGAGTTGGAATAATATGAGAAGCACTTTACTGTATAAATGTATTTTATAGTGTCTAAGGCTCATTGAACATGAAAAAATATTTACCACCGTTCATAAAGATTAATGTAAAAACTACTGCTAATGCAATGGTGGGCTCTCTATGTGGTTACATAACTTAGAAATTACCTCAGTACTAAAAAATAAACTTACCAAAAATGATATTTTCCATTACTCAATCCCCTAGAAGAAGGTATCATTTAAAATATGTTGTTTTGCATTTTTAAATTAATTGAAAGAAAATGTGGCAATGGAAGTTTTGTTTAAACAGATAATCACATTAGTGAGGTTCAAAATAACAGTGAGATACTTTTCTGACTAGGAAACAAAAGTTTCCTGGCCTTTGGCCAATATCATATACTTCTTAGACCTATGAAATGGTACAGCTCTTATTCCTTCATGTTACTCCTCATCCCACACTCACATCACATGCAATCATTGCTCCTTTTTCAAAAAAGTAACACAAATAGCCAGTAAATAAAATATTTCAACTTTGAATATGGTTTTCACCACAAATGAATTGACACAAGAGTAAATAACAAATGAGTCATCTACTTTTCCCTGCATAAAGTTTAAAGGAAGCTTCTGTACATCCTAAACCATTTAGGAGTAATTTATGATACTAAAAGAGAAGACACCATCTTTGAGCCTACCCTGACCACAAACAATAGCCATTTTATGGATGTTAAGGAATTCAATAAAAAGGTGATTTAAAAGGGCAGAAATAATAACAATTTCTAATTAATCCTTGCTCTAATTGATTGCCAAATGCTTCCACAATATTGGATTTTTTTCCCCATCAGAGAAAATGGCACTAAGTCATCATTTCATTG
The DNA here is from genome assembly GCF_963455335.1 of Martes martes. Taxonomy (NCBI): domain Eukaryota; kingdom Metazoa; phylum Chordata; class Mammalia; order Carnivora; family Mustelidae; genus Martes; species Martes martes. The sequence goes on from NC_137896.1 coordinate 70,123,223, forward strand.
CAGACAACTCACTTCACCACTCGTGTTATTTTCTCTTCCATAAAATAAAGAAGGTGTATTAGAGGCAATCTAATTAACTATGTTTTGGGGGCAGACACCAAAATTAGTGGGTCAGGGTGGATTAAGATAAAAGACGACTTTGACAAGAAATTTCATCTAGAAGCATTCAAATACAAAACCCTTGTGACATCTGTTTGGTTCACAACCCTCCAAAGCTCCCAAAGTTGGGATTTTTGGACCCAGTTATCTCAAAACTCTCAGGGTCCTTCCAGCTCTAAGAAGCAATCTAGGATATCACTGATACAGTGAACTAATAAGATATAAGAAATAAAACTCTGTAAGAGGGGATTAAAATGGGAAATTATTTCTTATTCTTTATACACTCAGAGCTAGATATCAATGCTTGTTTTCTTTTACCTTGTCCCTAAGTCATTCAGATATTGTTTAATGTCATTTCTTCTAAGAAGAAAAAGTAGTTAGCAGGGGAAGAAGACCAAAAATATCCCAGCTCATATACTAAATATGTTTATTGGGAACCTACTATGTGCAAGACACTTGTAATGGACTCAGTGTGTCCCTTCGAAATTCGAAATCCCTACGTTAGAATGCTAACTCCTGATCTAAGAATAATAGGGCCTTTGGGTAATAATTAAGTCATGAATGGGATTAATGCCCTTGTAAGAGGAGACAAAAGAGCTTGCTCTCTTGGTCTGCTCTTCACAGTGACAACAGAATAAGACTGACAACTACAAAGCAGCAAGAGGACCCTCACCAGAACTCAGTCTGCCAGCACTTTGATCTTGGACTTCCTTGCATCCAGGACTGTGAGAAATAGATGTTCATTGTTTACATCTCCCAGTCTATAGTAATTGTTATAGCAGCCTGAACTAAGACAGCACTGTTCTAGATATTTGGATAAGTGAGTAAACAACACTGTCAAAGATACCTGTTCTTGTGCAGACTACATTCTGCAGAGAGGCAGGCGGCAATCATTAAACCTAGTAAAATGAGTAATACAGGTATATCTTAGAAAATATGTGCTATGAAGAAAAATAGGGAAAACATGAAAACATGTAAGGTTAGAAAGGACTGGGAGAGCAGGAGGAGAGGCCTGGAGGCTTGCACTATTTAATAGAGAAGTTCAGGGTAGACCTCTGAAGTTGAAGTCTGAGCAAGTGAGTTTTTAGTTGAAGTGAGTTGAAGTCTGAGCAAAGACAGAAGATGTGAGGCAAGTGAGCTTCCAGAGATGAAAGGACCGCACATGTGTCATGTGCCTGAGCAACAATGATAGGGAGGACATTGTGAGGGAGGGAGAGATTAGGGCATCTGAGAGGCTGCCTGGAAATAAATATCCCAATGCCCTGTAGCTGCAGTATGAACCTTCCTTGTAAGTACAAAAGAAATGGAGAGAAACTGCAGTGTTTCAAGCAGAGGAGGAGCATGGAACAAGTTTTCATTTCCCTGATGAAATAGGGGGCATCCTTTCCGACAACCGCTTTGGAGTCAAGCAGCTCTGTTGCTTATCAACTTGAATAATCAGTGTTGAATTATTTAATCCCCATCAAATGAGCATAATACTATGAACACTACATTGGATGAGTTGTGAAGATAAATGAGATAATGCAACCAAAGAATTCTGTACTGTGACTGGAAATTATAACTGTTCAATAAATTATCTCTTACCTTGTTACTTCTAACAAATGTTTTGTCCAAAAATGAGTACAGCTGATACCAGGATTATTTCAAAACCCCCTTCCAACATCTAAGGTCAGACAGATGAATCCACCAACCAACCAGTCTCAATTATATGCAAAGGACTATCCTAGGTATCAAGAGGGTATTGAAAATTTGAAATTTAAAATTTAAAATTTAAAATTTAAAATTTAAAATGAAGCTCTAAATAAGAATATGTTTAGGTGAAGAAATAAAACATACATATAAAAACATGATGACTGTATACTACTCGTCAACAAAAATAAACAAGTGCCATAAATAAACACATGGGTGAATCTTAAATTCATTATGCAGAGTGAAAGAAACCACACATGAAGAACACATTTTGATAATGTGAAGATTAATCTATAGTGACAAAAGGCAGATAAGTGGTTTCCTGGGTCCGGGGGAAGATACAGGACTAGACTACACAAAGGGATGCAAATAATCTTTTGGATGTATTAGAAATGCCCTGTACTTTACAGGTGCCTTTACTGCATGTATGTTGTTCCTTTATAAAACCAATGCCAGTAAAACAAAAATCAATTGCAATAATAACTGATTACAATGGATTGGACGATCAAGCAAGAGTACACCTTTTACTAGTTTTGACTATACAATTACCAGACAAGTTTGACTCAGATTTGAAAGGCCACAGTAATTTCCAAATATGACTTGATTTGTACTAGGTCTAGAAATCTTGTTGAGCTTCAAGATAAAGTTCTCTTATTGGGTTGATTAGTTATGGACTCATGCAGTCAATATTTTAGTAACTTTATGTCAGTCTTCCTATTTGTCTTTGAAGGATCCTCTCACTTGACGTTTATTCTCTTTTCTTTTTCTATACATTGTCTCTTCGGCTTGGAAGTGGCCTTAATAGAGATTTATGGAACTTCTTTTTTTTTTTTTTTTTTTTACTGTTTTCAATGTAACCCACAAAGATTTTACTTACAATTTCATTTTTTAAATATTAGCAACTGTGGCATCTATCTGAAACCATTTTCAAATGATATATGAGAGGAGTATCTCATATCCCTAATTCTAAAAGTTCTCAAATGACTTTTTTAAAAGTAATTCCATATTATATTTGAGCTCCAAGAATTATAACACATTCTTATGAAATAGCATATAAAGCAGATGTCCATGTTACTAGAGTGTGAGACAAGAAATGGTAAGGGGTATTGTGTTTTTCCTATGATTCAATTTTGGTATAGTGTTCTGTGGGATTATCAATTAATTGCATTAAAACCTAAATTCCCACCTATTTAAATTTTTTATCTTCTTAAAAAATTAATCATTTACTATAAAGAACACATTTATAAGCTATTCTCCAGAAATGAATGCTTTGAAAGCATATTTATAAACATAAAATATATTTTATATTGAAGAGAATATTAACAATGAAATATAGCTTAAACACTAAATTGCTTAGTTTTCATTTATGGGAGCAAAGGGGGTTGAATCTCTAGGAAAGCTTTCTGTTCAGCATATTAAATGCCTAAGGAGTCACACTGGATTTAAAATATAGCACCTATTTTGGAAAGCAAATTCAGGATTCTTGTAGACAGATTGAAATTACTTCCTAATATAGATGACTCAAAGAAATGCCTGTCAAATAGAGAGTTAAGACTTTTGAATGCAGACAGAGTTTGAAAAATAAGATGAGTTATTTTCTATGGAACATTTGCCAAAGGACTATTCAGCAGAAACATAAATAATTAAATTTAAACTATAGTCACAAAAATAAATGAACCATATTCTGAAGCAATAGGTTGACTTTCAATCCTTATTTTTCACATCCTTCCAAACACACAAGATTCAAGCATCTGCAGCAAGTCTCCGTATCAGTAATTTGAATTAGCAGAGCTCCACTGTAATTTCTGAAGTTCTTAATGCTGAAATCTTCAATGCAGGCAGCTGACAATGTTTCTTAGCTAAAACTGGTCCCAAGAGCCTACAGTAATAAATGCTTTTACAAAAATAACAATAATAAATAAAGTCAGATGGGTCTTACAAGGAAGGTCTTTTGGGCTACACCATGTTTATTAAATTCCAGGGCTCCCTTTGTCTCATTTCAAGGCCCTATTGTTTACTTCTATCCCAGTCATGATTAGCAGATATGGATCCCCCTTCCCATGAGTTTATATTTCTATGCAATGTTAGTCATGTAACAATACCAAAGAAACAAAAATAAAATGCAGAGAAAAAAAAAAACTTTAAAAAAGAAAAAAAAAAGGTAGAAATGATATCAAAGTCCCCTTTGAAGAGAGGCTGAGCTTGTTTTTTTCTAATATTTTCCAGGATGTATTAAAGAAATCTGTGGAAAGGCTGGGGGAAAAAGGTGACAGGAGACCACACAAATCACTTCTATGTTCTTGTTTACAGCATTTTTGCTTGACATAACCTCATGTAGGTGATGTTGCAGAACTTTTGATATCTGGCAGAATTAAGTCAAATATATGAACTGCAGTTTAAGAAGCATAAATGTCAGCCTTCTAAAGCCTTCTACATCAAAGCAATCAGCAATGGTTTTCAGACACCAACCACAACAGTATAGTAGGTTTTACGGGAGATACAGAAGATGTATTATGATACTGGGCACACAGAAGGTATTTTGAAATATATATATATATATATATATATACTGAAGGGATAGGTATAAAAGCTACTGGCAGGGAATTTTTGGTGTAAATAAAGCACCTAATTACAAAATAGAGAATCAGGCAATCTCGATGAACATGGATTATTATTAAGGGAAGACCGAACTATACAAAAAGGCAATAACATGTCAACAAGGCCACACAAGGAACTCAACCTTTCTGAACCTCAGTTTCCTTCTGTGTGACAGGGACTAGCTAAGGGACTATTGTCCACAATAAGAGAGTTGACCAATGCTGGATTTGTATGTGCATGTCAGATCGCTCCCTATCCCCACAATGCACCACACCGCAACTTTTCAATGGGGTGTAAATATCCGTGAATGCGTCCTTTAAAGACAGCAGGTATAAATGTCTAAGTACAAACTTGGGATCAGCCTCCAGTTGAGGTTATCAGGTCTAAGTTCTGCTTTGTTTTACAATAGAGGTATTTGTTGCCATCAATCAGACAAACCCTAGGCTCAGGGAAAAAAAAAAAATTTAGAAAAGGGATGACATTCTCATTGGGAAGAAGGGTATAAGTAAGAGCACAGAACTGGAAATAAGCATGACTTACTCAAGACAAAAAAAGAGATCTACTCTCTGAGAGGAAGGATTAAAGATAAAATTATCAAGTAAATAGGACTCTTAAAATTACTAAAATGATGTGGCAGAGCCTAGAATTCATACTATTGGCAAGAGGAAACAACTACATTTCTGAACAAAGACATTCTATCATACCACACAAGCAGGAGAGGATGGGACCTAAAAAAAAGAAATCAGCTCAATCAGTTGGGAAAGATAAAATAATATAATAATGGTTGATGAAGCCCAACCTGGAAGGCTGGGCTCACCCAAGGTAGAAAGGAAAAAGGCGGGGCACCTGGGTTGCTCAGTGGGTTAAAGCCTCTGCCTTTGGCTCAGGTCATGATCTCAGGGTCCTGGGATCGAGCCCTGCATCAGGCTCTCTGCTCAGTGGGGAGCCTGCTTCCCTCTCTCTCTCTGCCTACTTGTGATCTCTGTCTGTCAAATAAATAAATAAATAAATAAATAAATAAATAAATAATTTTTTAAAAAAGAAGGGAAAAGGTGTTTCTCAAAAGAATCAAAGGGACTGAATGTACACTGACTCTCCCCTTCAGGTCTCCTCACAAATAGCACAGGACAAATGAGGGTCTTTTCAGACAAACATATAAAAATTGTACCTCCTTCTCTCATCTGCACACTCCCAAGTCCCAGTCTCTGTTTTTTTTTTTTCACCATAAAGCATGTCACCATCTAATACACTATATATTTTTTCGTCAATGCTTATTTCCCAGCATCAAAATATAAATTCCATTATTTTGTTCTGCTTATTTCCCAAAGGAAGGGGTTCCTCAAATTTGAGTTGTATGTGCTGAATAAATTAATATTCAATAAGGAAAACAAAAATGGGGAAACATTAATTTTTTCTTTCTATTTTTCTTTTTTTTTTTCTATTTTTCTTAACTGGAGTGCTGGTAAAAAATTAATATGCAAGATAATTTAATTAAAACCTCAAATCAATTTTGTATTTTTTATGTTCTTATTTTGAAAGATTTTATTTATTTTTATGAGACAGAGAGCATGCCCAAGACCTGGGGGAGGGAGGGGCAGAGGGAGAAGCAGACTTTCCACTGAGCAGGGAGCCAGATGCAGAACTTGATCCCAGAACCCTGGAATCATGACCTGAGCCGAAGGCAGATACTTAACCTACGGAGCCACCCAAGTGCCCAACTTTTTTTAAGTTCTTAAAAGGAAAAGTTCAACAATGATTCACTGTGATAAGACACCAAAATGAAAATGCAATTTGTATCACTAGGTAATCAAAAAGAGATCGAACAACAAACCAGAAAGATTTCTAATAGTCCAATTACCTCTAATAAATGTGAATTATGGCAATGCTCTTGCTAATTTATTAAACTGCTTTCTTTCAGGATTTCAGAGTGTTCACAGAATGTTTTCATCTGTGATTTCAATATGCATGGCAGAAAGACGATGCAGACACACAAGAGTTAAATAACCTCCTATATGCTGTCACTCAGAGCCATGAATAGAGCATTACTCGCTTCGGTACTAACCCAGCATTTAGCTGGAAAATGATGGGATTCTCCAAAAAGAATTTAGAGCCATCAGGTTCAGGAAATGAGTAGAAGAATCTATTTCTTTCCTTTAAAAGAGCCTAACCTCAATTGACCATTGAGATGGATGACTTTATTAGATCCCAATGGATCTTAAATATCATTAATTCACTCATCAGTATCTAGTAAAATTCTTTAACCAGATGGGCAACACAAAAAGAGAGTTTATTTGTAGCAACATTCATTATATGAAAACATCTATCTGTTTTGCTTATCAAAACCACTGAAGTAAAACAGACCTAGATTAAAAAAAAAGGGGGGGGGATGCTGAAACATATTCTAAGTTAAGAATAGAATTAAGAACAAAAACAAGTTTTCTTGAGAACAACAAAAGAGGCCACAACTGGTAATATATTTGATCCACAAAAATTGTAACATATTTTTCATGACTCCAAAGCAGAAATAATTTTAACTCTTGGAATATAGTGCTAGTCAAAAAAAAAAAAAATAGTCTCAGTTAATTTTGCTTTCTAATAAATTTGTGAGGTAACAGGGCTTACTGAGAAATACTACATCTCTTGCTCTTCAAAGACACAGGATAATTCAGGAGCACTGAGAATGTTATTACTACACCCTCAAAAAATTCATGCATGGCATAAAGCCTGGCTTTAGGCTGGAAACTTTAGGATCACCATCCATTTCTAACTTTGCCATTAACTGTGTGATTTGGGAAAGTTACCATCTTGGTCGTGTTTTTTCATCTGTTAAAGAGAGTTAAATATGAATGCCCGTTTATCTCAGAGTTATTATAAAATAATAGATAAGAACACGTTTGAAAGGTTGAAAAGTAATGTATTAATATATCAATCCATAAATTCACCTCAATCTGAACTACTAGTACTGGTGTTATTTGAAGGGGGTAAGATAGGGGGGATTAGTGGGATTGCAGAACTGCCTTTACAAATCATAAACAAGTATTCATGAATAAAAGATAGGGCGGAGAAGAAGAATGGAAAATTATAATAATATCACTTTATACAAGAAAATATTGAGCATATATTCCCACCCAGTACCAATATATTATTTTACAGGAACAAGAATAAAGTTACTTTTTTCAATAATTTTTTTATTATGTTATGTTAGTCACCATAGAGTACATCATTAGTTTTTGATGTAGTGTTCCGTGATTCATTGTTTGCTATAACACCCAGAGCTCCATGCAATAAGGTTACTTTTTATGTAAAGAGGGCTAGAAATAAACAAACAAACAAAAAATAAACTAAAACAAATAAGACACTGAAATTGAAATTAGTTTGGGCACCCTTCTAAATCCCTTTATGTTCTCTGCTTTCCAGGGATTTACCATCCAGGCTGCTCTGACCTAAATTTTAACTATCTCCACTGCAGTGCCATTGACCAAAATGACAGCTATTTAACCTAAACCATATCAAAGTAGAATGCAATCTAACTATGGTAAGACTTTCATCTGCTTCAAATAAAGACTGGGTTGTCTTGGAAGGGACTATTGGGTTGTTTTGCAAGTAACTGCATTTTTTTTTAAATCATCACTCTTTAGTCAGAGAATTATTATAGAAGTTTTGGGGAAGATTTGTTTTTATTGGTGACATTTACTCTCAAAATACTACTGTCATAGTGCCTCCTAATAAACTCTGTGGGCCTTTTGAATAGTCATTCTATAAATTATAATACAAAATAAAATTTGGTTTATATATAGCAATGAAAAATAGAAAAGGAGAAATATAAATAGAAACATATTTTATTGCTTCTGAAAATAATGTCTCAAGGTTTGCCTCTATCTTGTCTCAGTAGAAAACCTCTCATTTAGTTGTGAAAACCTGAAAACCTTTCTTCTCAATATAGCCTTAGGCTAACAGAACTGTACTGGCAAAGGCCAGAGATGTTGCTCACTACGGGGCTAAATGGCTCCATGGTACTTTTATGGTAAAATTGAATTTCTATGATTTACTCATTTGAAGCAACAGGATTTGGAGTGTTTCAAAGTAAGTCACAAATTCAAAAGGAAAAGATCTGAAATGCTGGTCATAGCCCTGAGATTAATAACCTCTAGTAGTTTTAGAAATATTTTAAAATAAGAGATCCTTCCTTTATACAAAATCTTCAAGACAGCTCAATATTACAACAGATGAAAGGCTATGGTACAGTGTTTGAATCAGGGCAGAAGATTTAAGTCCTCTCCACCCTGTGTTCTTCAACCCCCAGTGGTGGTCCCACGGTACCTACTCAACACTTAGGCTTCATAAAACTCACGTTGACAATCACTGGATTACATAATTCTATGAAATTCAGAACTTAAGAATTTGTTTTGTAACAGCACTATGACATAAGAAATGAGACAAGTCAGGTTGGCCAGGCCAAAGTACTCAGAATTAATAAAATAAAACTGGTAGTTTTCAGGCAAGGCTTCCTTATAGCTCCAACCTCTTTACATTAGTTCATGAAAATCAGGAAAAACTGTCTTGGTAATAAACATTCTATACCTGAATTTTCCAACTGGATCAAACTTGAGATTTGGCAACAGAAAAGAGGTTAAAATGGCTGTCCTTTAAATAGAGAATGACTCAGTGTGGAAACTTTCAGTGGGAAACAGGAGGTAGTGAAGTAATGTGCTTTAAATGTGATGTGATTTAAATGACATCTTTTTTATGTTCTAGGACCAATTATCCCATTTATTTGTTAGACAACTTTGGGCAAAACAAACATCTGTCCCTCAGTTTTTTTACCCATAAGACATTTTGCCTGCATTAAATGTTTTGACCTTTTTAAAAAATAGTTACGAATCCATATTTTATCTTGATACATATGTTTTTGTTGGGTGAGTTAAAATGAGCCATCACCTCCAAGTTGTAGGTTTTCATATTTCCTTTTAGTTACAAACTCCATCCTGCGGGCCATCTTCATATTTTCATCCATCTGTTGGTTGAACTGCCTCCCTGAATGACTGAACTTTATCAAAGATGAAATTTCTTCTCTCAAAGACATTTTCAGAAACATAGCCCTTCCAGACATTCATATCTCGGTTTTTAAGGTCATTTTTAGTTACTTCCTTTAACCTCTCACATTCAATTTCTCCAGTGTCTTCATTCATTCATTTATTAAGTGTCTACTTTCTATCTTGCCTCATATTAAGCACCATAGAAAAAACAAGACCCAGACCATGTTGAAGGAGTTTTGAATCTAGCTTTTCACATTTGATCCCTCCTTTCTTTTCCCAATTATTAGAATAGTTTAGTGCCCATTACCTTCTGCCAGAACTGTTTTTACAACGTTCTAACTCATTTACTTTCCTCTAATGATCCCATCCTTCTTCAACACTATTAATTTGCAATACACTCTGCCATCAAAATGTCTTGGTTTAAGAAATCTAAAGTAGGGTTATGGTAATGCATCCCTCCAAATACACACACACACACACACACACACACACACACACACACAAATTGGCAGTGCACTGATTGCATATTAAGTTTCTAAACCTAGGGTGACTGACCAGATATCTAAGGTACCAGGTAAGAAGTATCAATGCATAGATCCAGTTACAGCACACAATAAGAGGTTATAGAGAATGTGTCGATAGGGAGAAAGCATACCTATCCTATAGTATTCAAATTCAATTAAAAATAACCACAACTGCAGAGGCTAATGTTACCAGTTCCCTGATTCTAAATCTCCCTCTAGCCACACCTGTATTTCAGTCCCATGTGTCATGTTCTCCATAACAGTTTCAATGTTTTTGATCATGATGTTCTGTCTTCTAGATGCTTCCCTCTCTGTCAAGTCTATCCTCTATCCTCACTTCTCACCTCTTCCAGTTCAACTACTACTTCCTCTAGGAACTTTCTTTTGTTCTTCCATTAAGAATTAACCTCTTTGGTGAATGGTGTGAAGTGTGTAAACCTGGCAATTCATAGACCTATACCCCTGGGGCTAGTAATACATTATATGTTTATAAAAAATTTTAAAAATTAAAAAAAAGGAAAAAAAGAATTAACCTCTTATTATCCTTTGTTGTCACTATATTTTTATATTTTTATTTTTTACATAGTTATAAACCTGATATATGTATTTATGCTTCACAAAAAGCCTCACAAAGAACCTTACCCATGTGCACTGAGTAAGCATATATGTTGAAGTGGAAGATCAAGTGAATTAATTAAATATCACTACTGAATACAAATAACTTTCCCAATAATGCTTTATGATTTAGACAGAATATATTAAATGTTTCAGCAAAGCATCTGACTGAATTTTTAAGACATATTTTGAGATAAATGAAGAAATATGATCTAGTTAACAGCAGAGAGTCAAAGCTGGTTGGATGGTAACATACAGAGAATTCAGGCTGATGTAATAGCGGCTATTGAAGCGGATCCCCAGCAGCATTCTGACAACTCTGTTCTCTACCATATTTTTATCCATTAAAAAAAATGGAGTAGATATAAATCATGTTTGTAGATGGCACAAAGATGGAATTGTAGGTGAAGACTCAAAATAGCTGACTGGTTGTATGCCTGAACTAGAACAGTACTCAGAGTATGCCTGCTCCCATTTCCTCCTCACCCCTATTTTCTCTTCATTAATCCACACTATCTTGGAAAATGACACCATCATCCTCCTAGATATTTAGGATGAAAATCTAGGAGTCAGTCATGACTCCAGTCTTGCCCTCACTCCGGCATCTAATCAATCAACAAGTTCTGGGAACTCAGCGAATTAGTATATAGCACATCTACTCACTGTTCTCCATCTCTGATGCTAAGACAAAAGTATAAGCCCTTGATACTTCTTCACTAAATCATAATTGCTTTGCTCTTTCTTATCTGTAGTTGCACTCTTCCAATCTGTTCTCTTGTCGGAGTGATCTTTCTAAAAAGCAAATTTAATCTCGTTCTTCAAGGTTTTTCATCATCTTGACCCTTCTTGGTTTCTCCAGTTCTTTAAGGCTCCCTGTTGCATTCATGCTCTCTTTACAATTCTTAAAATCAGTACTTCTCTACCATAACTCCATGACTTTTCTTACATTTTTCCTTTGCTTTAATATTTCCACCTGTGGTATAAGGAAATAATGGCATTTTAAGATGACCAGATCCTAATCCCCTGAATCTGTGACTATATTAAGTGATTTTGCAAAGGCAAATAAGTTGCCGATATAATTAAATTTGTTAATCAGCTTCGGATAGGAAGAGTTTCCTGGATTATCTAGATGGGGCCAGTGTAACCAACAAACCCCTTATAAACAGAAGAAAGAAACAGAGGAGACTTTAAAGGAAATGTAACTACAGAAGAATGGCAGAGATATGCAAGATTACTGACTGAAGATGGAGGAAGAAAGGAGTCATGACTCCTTTCTTGAAGCTAGAAAAAAGCCTCAAACAGCTGGAGGAGGGAAACAAGCCAATTCTCTCCTAGACCCTCCAGAAAGGAACAAGCCCTGCTAACACAGAGAGTTTGGCCTAGTGAGATCCATGTTGGACTTCTGACCTATAGAACTGTAGGATTAACAAAAATCGTGTTAAGATGATATGTTTATGGAAATTACCATGGCATCAACAGAAAAGAAACACACTACTCAACCATGTTAATCAAGTGAACATCCAATCATTCTGAGACTCAACTAATGAGGAGTATTTGTTCTTGTAAGTGACTTCCATCATAGCACTTTTAACTGTCAATGGGACTTTCATGTTTAGTGTCTTTACCTACTACCGAGCTATAAATCTCTCTAGGACAGATACCTTCCCATATACTATGGCTTATTTACTTTTGTATTTCCAGCATCTTGCATAGGAGACTGGGTAGATATTTAAATTCTTTTTTAATGTTTGAAGATGAAATTGAATAGAAATATGTTTCATGCTTTGAAATAGGCTCGCAAAATTAATTGTTGAGTAGAGAATAAGGCTGAATTACCAGCCATTCAGGTGGAAAAACTTACAGGTTTCAGCTAACTAAAAGTTTAGTATGTATGAGTCAACAAAACAGTAACACTGATCAAAACAAAAACAAAAAAAGAAAAATAGCAAACAAGCACGCACACACACACACACACACACACACACACGTCTCTGACTATAGGTGTCATTATTTCCAGAACCAAAGAATGCTTACACCTCACTGTGCCATCCCTACTCAGACATCGGGGTACTGTGATTAATTTTGAACATGACTTTAAGAGATATTCTGACAAATTTAAATATGCCCAGACCCAGAGGAGATGGCCAGGAAGAACACAAAAAGGATTTAAATGCTGTGAAGAATGGTTTTAGAAACTGAAGGTATAAAATTTGGAAAAGAAAAATTAGGGTCTGGGTGTGACAGTGGGGGATGTATTTTTAGAATTATTTTTTTTAATGTGCATGAGGAATTAGACAGACGGTGTTTAACTCCAGATAATTTGAAAACACAGAAAGCACACCACACTGAAGAAACTCAATAAATATCTTAGTTAATAACAATAACAACATACAGATGGCTAACTGGTGATAGTTTCAGTAGGCATATTTTGATTCAAATTAAGCAGAAAAACTCTTTAATAATTAAAACTCTCCTTTAAAAGACTGCTACAAGTACGCTCTCCTTCTGGACATGGAAACAGAGTTTGGATCATCACCATCCCAGAACCAGCAGAAGAGTCTGTTGCGTAGGCATTTGGACTAGGGCACTTCCAAAATTTTAGTCAAATTTATGATTCTATTATTGATTAAGCCCTTTTCCTTGCTAAAGCAATTACACGTACACCCCAGTTTTTGTTAAGTTCACATTACACCACTTCACTCTTATGGGAGATCTACAGTAGTACGTGTTTGGACTAGCCAAAAGAAATCCCCAGGACTTTCGTTTTACAAAAAAGCTGAAAAGCAAAAATAACTTCCAGCATTTGTTTTGCAGGGAGCCACTACAGAAACAGTGTGCACCAGGAGCAGCAAAAGTGGCCCCTCCAAACTCCTTGCTCCAGAATGACACTCAGCATTTCAACATCAAGCAGCCATACCTTCGAACTTTATTATGAGCATCTGTGCATTATCTCAATTTACTGTGTACACCCTTTAGCAAGATATATCCTAAGGTCTCAGAAGAGCCTAAAAGAGGTTATTTTTTAGGTCAGGGAAATATATTTTAAAATTCCGTGTAAATTCAAGGTAATTACTTCATCACTTTATGCCATTTAAGATTATGAAAGCTTTCTTTCTTCTTGTTATTTCTTTTCAGTGTACCAGAATTCATTGTTTATGTACCACACCCAGTGTTCCATGCAACACGTGCCCTCCATAATACCCACCACCAGGCTCACCTAACCTCCCTGCTCCTGCCCCTCCAAAACCCTCAGATTGATTTTCAGAGTCCGTAGTCTCTCATGGTTCGTCTCCCCCTCCAATTTCCCCCAACTCCCTTCTCCTCTCCATGAAAGTTTTCTTAAGAATTCTCTACTTTCAGATAGCAAAGGAAATCTGTACTGTGATTCTCTGAACTTAGTGAATTTCATGATTATCCTGGTTTAAGACACATTACCACATCTTTTCTGAATCCTAGTAAATTACTATTAACTTAAATGTTATCTTTGGGTCCAAAGTGTTAAGAAACCTATCAAGTCACATGAATAAGTACCCCCTTCAAACCTAACTGTATATAATCTCATATATTACCACTCTCCCAGAACGTTCATGTAATTTCTAACTCTCCAAAACACACCCAGGAAGGGAATTCACGTACAGGAAGGAATGGTGGGTATTTTTTTTTATTGTAGTTCTATCTTTTAACAGAGAAATGCAATGAAGTAAAACAAGTCAAAAGCAAGCTGTGCTTTTTCTTACTGAGCCATGGAGAACAAAACGTTTACCTGATTTATGCTAAAACTAGTTCATTTAAAACAGAATCTTAATACCCTAATCAAGGAAATAAAAAAAAGAAAAGAAAACATCTTGCCTTTGTTATTTAGGAGGCAAAAAAGATGACAAGTAATTCTTGCTCAGCATTTTTAGGCTCACTTCAGGTATATATTTTGCATTAATGGAAATGCAAATCGTTATAAAATAAAATGGAAGGAATGTATCATACATACAGCACAAAAATCCAATTTCTTCTACTCCCTCATTCACCTTACTCCCCTTTTCAACATCTGTGACTCAATGAAACTTTAAAATATGTATACAAAGGATGAATGTCTTCGACTTTAAAAAAAATCCTTCCTCCCTATAGTTTATGATTTTAAAAGTTATCTTTTGTTTTCCTTGAAAATGATTTAATTATATTTGAATCATTTATCTGAAAGAGACGCCCAATACCCTATCACATGTCTTACAATTGAGAGTTCACTATGTTCTAGAAATACATACTTTAGTCATAAATAATACATGCAATCCTCAAACAAAAAGAGGTAGGTTTTATTCTTTTCATTTTACAGATAAGGAAAATGAGTTTCAAAATGGTCAAATAACTTTCCTAAAGCCCCACAGCTAATGTATAATAAGTCTAGGGTTTAAATGCAGCTATATTCAACTCCAATGTCCACGATCTTGGACTATCCACTTTACATCACCTACCAAGCTCTGTCCTCCATGCAAAACTGAAAAGAGCAAAACCATGTGATCTCACATTCTAATAGCAATGGCTAACAAGTTAATTAATGCAATTCAGCGAGAGAATTTTATAATAAAGGTTAACACTAAGCATTAACAATGGTCCTATAGAAAGAATAATCCACTATGCCTATTTTATAATAAAAGGTAAATATTAGGTATAACAATGGTCTCTAAGAACAGAATCCACTTTACCTAGCAATCAGTGTATATAATGATTAAATGTTTACTACTAATACAGATAGTCCTTGGAAAAAAAAAAAAAAAAAGTTCTTTCCCTGAGTGGATTCTGCTTCTTCCTTGACTCTAATTACCAGTCATGCCAGTGTGCCCAGATTTCACTAAGGGTCACTTAAGAGCTGGACAATCCCATCTGATGTTTCACTCACCAACAAATATCCGTCTAGTTGTCCAGTATCCCATTTCAGCAGATCTCTTTTTAAGAACAGATACATTAATTGAAATTATATGGTACTGGAACACATGGGTGCCTCAGTTGTTTAACCATAAGCCTTTGGCTCAGGTCATGATCCCGGGGTTCTGGGATTGAGTCCCACATTGGACACCCTACTCAGCGAAGAGCCTGCCTCTCCCTCTCCTGCCACTCCCCCTGCTTGTGCCTTCTCTTTCTTTCTGATAAATAAATAATTAAATGACATCCTTTTTAAAAAAAAAAAAAAAAAGAAATTATATGGTACTTTCAAACACTGCATGTTAGTGAGTGAGTGAGTAACAGGGTAGGGCTATTGAGAGATTTATCTTTAGCAAGAGGTTATGGGTTATTTTCACATGAAACATCCACCCATCTATTTCTAATTCCAATTATTTCCATTATTTCCATAGCTTTCTATTTCCTGAAGTTGTCCTCTCAGGCTGCAACCATTACTCTTCCACATCTTTGTTCCCTGGGGAAATAATGTTGTGCTGTCACAGCAGCTACATGATAACACTCCCTGACCCCACCCCCGGAGCTTCTTCCCTTCAGCATTCCTCTTGTTTTTCTTTCTACTCACAATTTTTCTTAATTCCCTTCTTTCGTAGATTTTTAAAATCTGATAATATATCTCCATGTAAGTCTTATGCCTGTGTCAATCATTTCTAAAATGTCTCATAAGAATATTATTTCTTTTTTAATAGACTCCAGGGACCAAATTTCTGCCCCCTAAAGCTTGGCCTTTGTAGAAATGGCATATTCTTTTTTTTTTTTTTAAGATTTTATTTATTTATTTGACAGAGAGAGATCACAAGTAGGCAGAAAGGCAGGCGGGGGGGGGGGGGGGGACAGGCTCCCTGCTGAGCAGAGAGCCCGATGTGGGACTTGATCCCAGGACCCTGAGATCATGACCTGAGCCGAAGGCA
The DNA here is from genome assembly GCF_963455335.1 of Martes martes. Classification (NCBI taxonomy): domain Eukaryota; kingdom Metazoa; phylum Chordata; class Mammalia; order Carnivora; family Mustelidae; genus Martes; species Martes martes. The sequence goes on from NC_137896.1 coordinate 70,139,645, forward strand.
GAGGCTTAACCCACTGAGCCACCCAGGCACCTGGCATATTCTTATTTTATTTAATGTCTCACCATAACCTCCAGTTTTTTTTTTTTAAAGTATTATAATCAACTTTTTATATAGAGATATTTCTTATGTGAGCTTAGCATTTACTGTTTGGTTTTCCCTTTGACTGGATCTCTTTACCATGGCCTATTATGGACATTGATCCTAGAATATATTACAAGTTATCCATGGGTGGGCATTACATAAAAAGTATCAATGTTGTCACATACCCATTTTGATTTTCTTAAGCACCTATCTGCACTCTACACGATGGAAATTTTAATGACCTTTAGCACAAGGTCTGAGAGAGCCTGGTGATATCTTTACTACTCTGAATATCAACATAAAAGGAAGGCCTAACTCAAAAACCATCTCTTATTTCCCTATCTTTTCATAATGGATCAAATTGTCTTCAAGCAAGATATTTTTTTTTTATTAGCAAGAAAAGTCTCTCAATGCAGAAGCAATATGGATTTAATTAAAAACTTGTACATGCTCCTTGCAAGAAGAAATAAATGACCTTTATCACCATGAAATACAAATTTCAACTCCTAAGAGACCAAACGCCAATTAACTGAGTCAGTAACACTTCACAAAATGGCTGTGCTTTAGAAGTTTCTGGGGGAGCTTAGAGGGGTTTTTCAAAGTGTAGGATTCCAATCCATCCTAGGCCTACTAAATGCAATTATCAGGCAAGTTCCTTTAAAATCAGTATTTTTAAAATGTGACCCTGGTGACTGGTGGGTGGGAGTGAGCAGGGCAGCCAACTTGAGAACTGTGGGGTCAGAACAATGGTAATGAGGTCAAAGTTTGTAGTGGTGTTTGAGAAATCATTCAGAAGGTCTAAGAAGGAGGTAAGTTACTTGCCCAGCCTCTCTTAAACAGCAGTCCTCCTTTATATCAGACATTTTTTATTTTTATTTTTTATTTTTGAAAGAGAGAAAGAGAGAGAGAGAACAGGATAGAGACAGAGGGAGAGGGAGTGAAAGAATCTTAAGCAGGCTCCACACCCAGCGCAGACCCAATGCAGGGCTCAATCTCATGACCCTAAGATCATGACCTGAGGCGAAATCAAGAGTCAGACACTTAACCAACTGAGCCCCCAGGCACCTCAAGAACATTTTTTTTTTTAAAGTAGGGAATGACATATGTGAAGAAGTTCAAGAAAAAACGAACGGTGTCTTAACCCTAATAGGTCATGACATCACTCTTTATAAACAATGAGAGGGCAGTGCCAAACCAAATTGTCCTCACATGCATCAGTCCAAATTCTGGCTTTCTTCTGGAGCAATCAGCTTCTCTCCTTTTCCATCACAATGAATGACTCCTAATTTCACTCAGTCTTCTCACAAATACTACTGGTCACAGGAAATACAGACAGGTCAGTGTAAATCCAGGGGCTCTGCTATGGAAGCAATTCAAAATGCATGCCCTGCAGTCAGTCAGATACAGTATTCTTTTATCTAAACAAATAATCAGTAGAAAAACAGTCATAATAAGCCATCACCTAATTCTTCTAGGTCAGCATAGCATCAAAAATAGCTCTTCCCAAAGTTTAAAGGAAGAGTTCTGGCATATTTTGCTATGATTCTTTGCAAAAAAATCTATGGTTAGCTTGTGAATGAGGATTTCCCTGTGAACTGAAAACATGATTGACCAATTTAGGGATTTCCATCCCTCTGGCAGTACTTTAGTCCATTCTAAATCTGATTGTTTCCTTGAATGGAGTAATTTAATTTTCTCCAAATGTCTACTGACTTTATAATGCCAAGTTTAGAAAATGAAATGGAGAACTGGGTCAGTTGACCAGGTAATTCATGCCAAAAAATAAAATACTGCTTAGAAACTTCGTATAACACGAGTTGTTTTAATTTCCTGAATTATCTTATCATTTGTCTGAGATGTCAAATTTTCTGCTCTATATCTGGGCTATGTATTTAAAAAATTATTTGAGGTAAAAGAAAACACTATTCTCAGTTCACAACTGTGGCAGAGTCCCTGCACTCTACTTGGTGAAAGTAAATACTAATAATAACTGGAGATTACTTCAGCTGCTGCTATTCTGAATGAGCTATCATGTGGCCATAGGCACACAGCAATTCATGCAAAGAAGGCAAAGAAGACAAGAAGAAAGGGGAAAACTGCACTTAGTAGAATACTAATACATTCTATATAAATAGATATAATTTGAATGTGTAAAAACATGTCCTAAAAAATGGTAACTATTATCACCGTGCTTGTATTTCTTAATGTGAAAGACCTTGAAAACATCCATTCAGAGAAGCTATAGCCTTATACCATGTATAAGAGTCCCACATAAAGAAGAATCTCATTGGTGCTTTGAGTAATACATGACTAAAACTGAATGAAACCATTCTCTGTCCCTCTGTCACTCTCTCTTTACCAAAAGGACAAACAATAAGACACTAATTTTAAGGGAACTATGACCTCAGGCACTGTAGTTGGTCGTTGTTTTTTGCTTTGGTGATTTCCAGTCACTGTAGTTCTTCAGTGCAAGTTCCGTAAGTTAGGACACCTGGCTGTGGACCCGGACTACTTGATAAAGCATTTCCTTGAAAATATGATCACTCATCTCTGGGCTGGGGAAAAAAATCAAAGAGCCTTAGGGTATATATAGCTATTTGAGGGCCTGAGAAGAGTCAACATATTTCTTTTTAATGTTAGAAGCACAAGTCAAGCTATAAGAACAGGAAGTACAGCAGATCTATTTCATGCTTTGAAACTTTCTCTCTTACAAAGAGCCAAAAAGAAGACAGACTGTCAGAAGACAGTCACAATGAATAATGCTGTTTAGAAGTCAAATGTACAAGACCTTCTTCCTGCTACCTATGTACGCACAAAGATAGACAAAGGTGAATTACTGTTCCTTTCTTAAAGAAACATTACTTTAAGACTGGTTATTAGAGGAATTTGAAAGGAAGATCTTGATTATCAGTGGTCGTTGGGGTGGTTTTCAAATCCCTTCCAAATTCTCTGAGATCACCTAAATTGGGCAGGAAACAAGGAAGATCAAAAAGGTCAAGCTAAGTCCACACTTCTAGTTCAAGGAGAAAGAAAATCTGTTTTTATTGATCTAGTTTGTCCTTCATGGGAAGATTTACCTCAAAGCAAAAAGGAAAAATAAATGTTAAAATTAGTTTATTATAAGAAATAAAAAATACTATCTGTAGTAAAATCTAAAAAGAAATTTTACACACTTGTTTAGCCAATTAGTTCAGTCTTTAATCAAGGATTACTGAGTACCTACTTGTGACAGCCACTATTCTAGGGGCTCTTGAGATACGTCAGGGTAGGGTAAAATGCTTGCCCTCTTGTATTCTGGAGGGAGAAAGACAATAAACAGTGAAAAAGTAAATGAAAAAAAAAATTAAAGTATGTTAGAGGATAATAGTCACCATGGAAGAAAAACTAGACGGGGGTATGATAGTTCAGGAGAAAGGCAAATTGTAGTATTGAATAGGATCATTGCAGTAAGTCTCTTGAGAAAGTGACATTTGAACAAAATCTTGAAGGATGTGAGGATGCTACCCAATTACTTCAGTATTTCTAGGTAATTATCTGTTATTTTCTAGCAAAGATATTATGTAGGAAGAGAAATCCCTAATTAGCTTTTCCTTTAAAATCTGGTCTTCAGGTGACTAAGTGGTTTCCTGTACACTCAACTCATATATCACTCTATGGAGTTCTTACTCAGGCAAATCATTAATTCACAAAAAAGTTTTCTCTGGATGGTCACTTTGAGTCCCTGAGAAAATCTTTACCTCCCTGTTCCCTTCAGCCTGCAAATTTGCACCCAAAAAGCAGCACTTTGCCGATGTACTCCTAGGTTTGTTCAAAGGGGAGAAAAGTCCATTTCAACTTCATCATTGTATGAAAGAGAAAGATGAAAGTGTTAAGAGTTACAGAAGTATCTACATAATTTTGGTTAAGTAGAATCAACCTTTAATGCCTTATTGTACCAATAATCTTTGTAGTATAGGCTATCAGGACAATGAGGTCCAATTAGTTATAACTTACAACAATCAAAGAATCATAAATTATAAGTATTTATTTATATGACAGAAGATATTAAGAAATTAATACTGTGTTTTAAACCTTTGGCAAATTACAGATCATTAGGTTTGAAATTCATTTAATCTAAATGTACAGATTATCTTCTTGTATTTCACTGTCACCATCAATAAAAACCATCTTCTAAGTACTTATGTAATTTGCCATGTAACATATCCTTGAGAGTGGAGTATTTTCTATTAGCCCATATTGCATATCATAAGATGGATATATGTAAGGCTTTATTACTTGCCCAAGGACAAATATAGGATCTGAACCCAGGTCTCATGACTTCATGGACTCTTGCCCATCATACCATACTGCTCTCTTACTGCAAATTAAAATTTTATACCATTAAAAGGAAACCTTGAAATGAGAATCAATAACATCCTATATAATAATCTGATTGGTTTCCTTCACACTACCTCTAAATTTATTTTGTTAAGAATAAGAGTATGAAACTTTGTTTCATGATTATCAGTGTGTAAATAGAGAAAAGTCTTTAAAGTTTCCTTAAGGTTGGTTATTCTCTATCAGTAATTTTAGTTCAAAGTCTCCACAAGGTTTTGTCTGTCATAATAAGCAATATCTCCTATCATGCCTCATAATCAAAAGTATCATTTCTTAGCTAATCTGCAATGTTCTTCCCTATTCCAAATTCTATGAGTCTTTTTTGAAAGATTTTATTTATTCATTTGAGAGATAGAGAGCATGAGTAGGGGGAAGAGGGAGAAGGAGAGGGAGAAGCAGAGGCTCCCCACTGAGCAGGGAGCGCGCAAGGGGCTCGATCCCAGGACCAGGAGATCTTGAGCCAAAAGCAGACACTTAACCATCTGAGCCACCTACTTGCCCCTAACTTTTTTTTAAAGATTCTATTATTACTTATTTATTTTAAATATTTTATTTATTTATTTTAGAGAGAGAGAGTACAAGAGAGGAGAAGATAAAGAAGCAGGTTTCCCACAAGCAGGGAGCCTGACGCGGGACACAATCCCAGCACCCCAAGATCATTACCTGAGCTGAAGGTAGACACTCAACCGAATGAGTCACCCAGGTGCCCCAAGATTTTCGTTTTAGGGGGCTGCCTGGGTGGCACAGTCACTTGAGTGTCCAACTCTTGGTTTTGGTTCAGGCTATGATCTCAGGGTTATAAGATTGAGCCCTCTGCCAAATTTGCTTAAAATTCTCTCCCTCTCTCTCTGCCCCTCCCCCACTAAAATAAATAAATAAGTCTTTAAAAAATAGAAAATTTTATTTTTAAGTAATCTCCATACCCAACATGGGGCTTAAAGTCACTAACCCCAAGACTGAGTCAAACAACCCACAGACTGAGCCAGCCATGTGCCCCCAAAATGCAATGATTCTATTTAAAGATCCAGATTCCTTTAGTATATGAGCTAAGAACTCTGGAAAATTACAATTTTCTTTAAAATCACTGACCAACACAATTTTAAAAATATTCCTTCTTACCAACCTAAATATCTTGATATTGGTTTTTGAACAAAATCTAGATTAATAATAAATATTTTCAAATGGACAGATAAAATCATTACTTTGGAAAAGGAATCACCTTTTTATTTATTTATTTAGTAGGCTCCATGCCCAATGTAGGACTTGAACTCATGCCTCCAAGATCAAGAATTTGATGTTCCACTGACGGAGCCAGCCAGGCACCACAGGAATCATCCTTTTAAAGTCTAGTAGCCATAATAAAATTTTTTGCTATTTTTCATCTGTTTCAGTAAAGCATATAAATTTATACTATCTCATTCTTAAAAATATTAGGCTGTGGAGAGTCCTTTCTGTGCTCTTCTCCAAGGATAAATTAATCTACTACAAGTCTAATAAAATCCTGTTTAGTTTATTAGTTATTCAATGTCACCACTGTTTATAGAATGTATAAAGATATGTGAAATATCTCGTCCCAGAGCTAAGAGTACAGAGATTCAAAGGAGCTGGGACTTATTAATAAAAACTATGACAAAAATGATTGAATTACAGCAAGAGATAATACATGAATATTTACTTTAAAAGTAATTTTTCTTGATTATACCCAGCAATGATAGGCACATAGGCTAAAGAAAAACTGAAAAATTCTAAATTCTAGTCACATAAGCTTCTATGCATGTTATATTGTTTAAGATACTTACAAAGATAATGAAGATATTTAATGTCTGATCTTATAAAGTGAAATTCTAGTCTTTCCATGTTCTATAACTGTGAATGAGGAGCATCCCTTAGTATTGCAACAGTAAAAGTAATAACATAATTTAAAATAAATTACTGCTTAGTTTGCATATGCACTAAATGTAGGCATTTCAATACAGTAAATTCTGTCAACATTCACAAATGCTTCTGAATAATGAAGAATCCTTAATATTATAATGTTAAATAAGGAAATATGATTTTAAAAGGCATACAGAACAGAAATATGATATTTTCAAAATCAAATTAAATCTACATCCGAAACCACAGTAAAATGTGTTCAAAAGTTATAAAACAAACATGCATCATAATGTTGGTGATTTGAAGTTGGATACTTCACACACAAATTAGCAACGCAAGAATTGAAAGATGGTAACAAAATTCATAGAAACAAAGGAAAATGTATAAAAAACACTAAATGCTTTTTTCTTCCCCTAAATATTAATCATATCAAATCTATTTTAAGAGTAAATATAATAAAATGTTAGCTGTCATGTGACATTACAGATAAAATTTTAAAACACATTTTCTTTGATATTGTTAACTGTAGTGGAACCACTTATATCTAGTTATTGATACAATTAGTCTTGAGGAAAATCCATTTTTTTAAATAAATTATGCAATTTTAAGATATTCATTTTCACTAATACAATAAAGATTAGGCTCTTTTTCAATAATTTTATGCCTGACAGTGGTATTTGTAATCCTTGACCTTCTAGAAATATGAGAAACCTGGATAATCAAATACTTAATGTTTCATTTGAAATGGTCAAATGTACATTCACTTTGCAAACATGCTGTAGATTCTATGAATGCAGGAACAGCATATATGCTCATATCACAAGATAAGACATAAATTTTGGCTCTTTCGGAAACTTGCAATCCAAACCCAATCTAAACAGGTCTTTTGGTATATTACAGTTGTACAGTGAGATTTAAAACAACAACAGCAAAAACAAACAAAAACCTCATGGAAACCACATAAGATAGCATAATATCAGATCTAACTTTCAGGAAAATTCTTGTATTGTATGAACAATGAAAGCTACCAAATAAAATTTAGTCATTTGACACTGTGACAACAAATCACATTAAAATTCTTGAAAAACCTTAAATACAAAGACTTCACTTCTTACAGACCCACTGCCATACATATGCTAAGATGTACGGAAGTGATGTCTTCGGAACGATGCTTTACTAGAAATAAATACTGCAGCTCTGGAAAAAGGATATGAATGATAGGAAGCAAAAGAAAGTTGAGAGACTGAGAAGGGAGGATTCCATGTAATTTGTTGCTGAAATTATTTTTAGTTACTTGCATAAATTTCCTCTTCCTTTTCTACCCTCTACTTCGTTGACTCCAAACTCCCATGTCTTCCTCTACATATCTACCTCTTCCAATGTGCACTGCTCCCACCTCACACACATATGTCCTTAAGTCATGAAAATGGTAATTCAAGATACAGAAAAAAAGTATTCTGGAAACGCAATGTTTAAAAAGAAAGTCAAGCTTCCTGCCCTCATGGAGCTTACATTCTACTAGGAAAAGTTAATATTAAATATATAATCACTCATACAAATATATAATTACAATTCAAATGATTGCTATAAAGGAAAATGTAAGTCTCCAAACAAAGCACTGACATACATTAATTATTAAAATTAATTATTAACAGCTCCTGTGCTATTAACCAGCCACGATGGCTGGATTTGCAGGGTAACTTACTTTTTTGGCATTTTCTGATGTAAGCGGTTATTCACTTCTCTCAGACAACCATTAGAGTAAAGTATGAGTAAACAAAGTATTACTGAAATTAAGTGACCAGTTAAACAATCATGGAAAGAAAAACAAAAAACAAAAATACAATTCAATTTCCAGGCAAATAAACAAACCTAAATTCTAAATAGAATGGAGAATAAAGTTAGTATTGTCAATGTTCCTAAGAATACTAATGACAAATTTCAAGCCTAAAAAAGAAAGCAAACACAATTTGCACAAAGCCCATTTGGATCCATCTAACCACAACTAGCAGAAGCAAGGTTGGCCCTGGATAACACCTCTCTTCAGCTATCCCAAAGAAAGCTATGGATTCATGGAAACCAATTTTATTCCTAACTGCATCCAGTTGAAGGTGACATGTCCTTGTTCAGAAAACATGAAACAAATACTAATAATTAACTCTAAATTTTGAAGTAGAGTGACAAATATGACAAATATGAGGCAAGATGGCCTATGGGAAGAGTGAGAAAACTTCCATTTCATTCATTAGGATTCTATCAGCACATAGCAATGACCCTTAACACGTCTCCTTAACATGGCTTAGCTGTTCTTGTCATGTAACATATCATAAGGGATTCTGCAGTTTCCAAACTCTGAAAAATTAATTAGGGAGTATGAAAGGATCCACACCAACTATGTAAGGATACATCACAAAGCAATATATCAGTGCTTACCTCTAGGGAGAAGACTGAGAAGGATGAAAAAGGTTAATAGGAATAATGTTTTCTTTAGATGAGTAACTTTTTTTTTTTTTTAAAGAAACAGCATTCATCTATCACTGGGCATTTAAAAATTTAGAAAATATTTAAAAATCCACATAGAAAAAATCAAAATGAAAATGATAAATTTTTTGAATCCAATTTTACCTCTTGAAAGACAGACAGACAGACAATAATGCACAGATGTTCATTCCGGAGTCCCTGAATTCACTACTGCTAAAGAGGGCAGCAGTGTCAAGAAAAATGTTCTAGGCTTATACTGTGACAGAAAGATTTGGGAAGCATTAATTTACAACGCAAATCAATTATTTCAGATTGGACAGATTGAACACCTACTTTATGCACAACTAGGACTTAACTTGATATTGGAAGCTACAATGGAAAGTTTCTAGGTATTCTTTTGATTCCTTTGACATGTGGCACAGGACAAGAAGAGCTACCTAAGGGAGCCTTTGATTCATGTTATCTTTATCTTTTCTGAATGCTAATCACATTTTACCATTCTCAGCACTTCCATTCTGTCATTTATACTAACTCATCCACATGTTTTCATTTCCCTTCTATAGTGAAACTCTTTGAATGTGCATATGCCATGTCATAGTCAAGATAGTATTTTTGAAGAGTTGTTGAACTGATTTACAATGAAAAAAGACTTACAAATCACGTTTCTCATTTCTATACATCTAATTAACCAACACATAAACGTTACCACTCTGACTTATAAAATACTCAAACCTATCTTAAAATCTTCTTTCCCCATTTAATGACAAAAAGCAACCTCGTCCCATAAGCAGAAGAAAAACGTAAAGGAAAAACCAAATTCCTGCACACTGTAGTTTTGTGCTGATTGAGGAATGAAAAGTAGTGAAGTAAAATATGTTTGAAACACATGCCAACAGAAAATATTTAAGACTGACATACTAAAACTGAATGAAGTTAAGTGACACTTAACATTAATTACATCAAAAGAAATATCAGCTGAGTATAAACATGAATTTTTCTGTATGTGGAGTTAAACAGTTATAGAATTAGAAGATTATTTTTGAGTTACTTTTTTACAACACAATTATATGTGTATATATATTTAGAAAGTTTGTGTTTATACATGCATTCATACATATACAAACACATATGCATATACCTCACTCAGCCAGTAAAACAAAATATAAATACAGCACCCTTGATGCCATCTCAAGTCCTCTAAGAAGGAACATGGTAGGAAATGCCCACTAAGAAAGGGAAGTAAATGGGAATTTGACATCAAAAGTTTAGAAAGTATCCCAAATGGCACAGGAAATCTCTAAAACAATTGATAAAAATGGTCATTTGTGTAGTTGCTGGAAGGCTTAAAACAAGATTAAATTGTATTATTGGAAATGGATGACCAAAACACAAACTGCAATAGCATATGTTCTTTTATTATTGGCTCAAAATACCCAAGCAACATTTGTTTCTAAAGCTCAATTTTACACATTTAAAACTGATATCATTTCTTTCTTATTGCCTGGCTCATGTTCAGGTACTTTTTCAAGCAGAAAAGTTTCCCTGCTAGATGACACAAATGTAAAGGTGAAGAACTATGAGCTTCTGTCCCAATTCAGATTAAGATTCAGAGCACAAGAAAACTCAGAGAATTTTAGGACAACACGCATTCTTGCATTTAAAATAAAAACAAAACCCATTAAAAACAAAAACAAAACAAACAAAAAACAAAGACTAGAGACCAAGGGCACATTCAGTAATACGTAGTTAAAAATGGTTCATTTGAAGGCCATGATACATATTTACCAGAACTACATATCAACTACTTCTTGCTGATGGAAACACTAAACACAATGTAGATGGTTCTAAATTGCAAAGTAAGCATGCTTTTAAATCTGGCATCAATGTTGTCAAGGAGTACACATGCCTGACTTACCAAGTGATGCAGAAATGTACACCTGGTTGATAACGTTCTTAAAACAAAGTTAGTATGTGCAAAAGAAAGAGCAGGCTTGTCTTGTTTGCCTCTTTCACGGTACTGCCTTTTCAAGTTATTGTGGAATTAACGCATATACATGACATCTAGCAGGCGACAAGGTGATTAGCGCACCACAGCACCATTTCAATGCTCCACATGCGTGCACTTACATTCCAATGCAAGATGGCTGGGGCAGGTGTGCTCCCGAGTTAAATGTTTGAGGAGGATATATTTATGGTGACTACACTCATCATTTAACTACCATTAAATGATACTGCAAAAAATGATATTGAAACCTGTAGCTAATTTCTACATATACTAATTACATAAGCAGCCAACGTGAAAAAAATCACTCTAAAGAGCAAGAAAAAAAAAGAGTGGAACAAATATCATTAACACTTATACCTACCTCTCAGTGCCCATTACTAATGCAAAAAGGTCTAAATACATTTTCATAATGTATACACACTGTAATTCATACAGATGATATTAAGAAGAAATAAAATAATGTAATACCTTTACTTTTACCTATGGATTTGATGAAATGGTTCCATGAAGAAAGGGTTTCCATACAAAGAGAATAAAAAGAGAAACAACAATAAGAATTATGAATATATGTAAATGCACTACTCTTTGAAAATTAAACAAGACAAGAAAGTTTAAATAAGGGCTTGAAAACACACAGAGATATAATCAGCACATGTTGAGAAATCTGCCTTTTTTTTTTAAGGCAGCATGCAAAAAAATTGAAACACCCATGCTCACTTTAAAAGATAACACAGAAAAGAAGATATGACTATACTGTATGTAGAAGAAGTATTGATTCTGTGAAACACTTTACTCAGCATTTTAGAAGCCAGAAGCCAAAGATGTCTGCATGTTCCCAAACTGCCATGCATGGGTGAAAAATGGACTCTTTTTGGTACAGTAGGTTAAACTGAATATCAGATATTAACTTCTGATGGTTCTCGGTTTTTTTTTTTTTTATTAGAGCTACCCTTATCTGCATATGCTTACGGAAACTTTCAATCATAAATTCTTATAACTCATTTATCTGTAGATATTATAGTACGAAGAATGAAGAAAAAATAAAAGACAAAGGAGCAAACCAAAATCAAACCAACAAATAAAGGGGAGAAAAACATGAAAAAATGTGAACAAAAGTTATGTATTTAATTTGCAGCCAGATAATTTGCAAGCATTTGCCCATCCTTTGCAGTGATGGTTTAAAGCAGCTACAGAACAAGAAAACACTGAAAGCAGAGTGGAAAAGGAACAGAGCCCATACCTTGGTCGCCCATCATCAGGTGCGCCAGACCTTGAAGGGAAACAAGAGCACAGTCAGCAATAAACAAGGGAGCATGGGAAGGCAGGGTTGTCACGGTGACAAAAATGTTCAGTGACAGACACCTTGTTTCCTATGAGACATGTCTGTATCACAGAGGCAAATCAAAAAGTATTTTTTCAACCCCTGGTTGGAATGCTTTGGGGCAAAGAGTTACAGTACTGCAATTTAAACACTGGCATATGCTGCCCTGTGTATTTCTTCAATGTATCAGTTGGAACAATCAAGAGTGTAAAAGCATGACTTAAAATCCAACCAATCCCTTAAATATTGCATCTGCCTGTTGTGCCCTTTGATGAGACAGTTTGGAACACTGCCACCACAGGGCTTCTTATTCTTTGGTGATGAAATCATACTTTTAAAAACCCAAAGGAATATCTGAAACATGGGCTGGGTCTGATCTTTTTCCCCTCATCAAAAAAATGAGAAGTTTTATAATTAAATTAAAAAAATCCTTAGTCACACTGAAATGATAATGCAGAAATGTCTCCTTGTTTGACACATGTAGCAACTGACTAAGCTTGTTCAAATACAAAAAAGGACTATTAAACATGCAGCTGTACAGTTGGAATTTGCTACAGAATAATGTTTTTAGGAACAATGGATCAGCTTTAAAGAGGCTCAAGTAATTTTCCATGGAGAACAAAACTATTTAGTCTTTTACTTAAACATTACCCAAACACTGAACTATGAGTTAATGTGGACATATATATTTAATGTTTTATATTTTTATATAAATCATAATTTCATCAAGGAAGTTTTCTACAATAATACTCAATTCCCTTTATTTAAATTACTTATTATCTGTTGCTTGGCAATTTACTTCAGTTTGAAGATCACTCCTTTTCTAAAGAATACTGCTAATGTTCTTTCAAAAAACTCACTATCCAAGAAGATTCTTTTCACTGAGAGGCATTAACTCCTAGTCCTTTATTCCACATTCAGAAGCAGAGCTACTCCTCAAATTCATTTCTATTTCAAGAATATGGGAAAATGTTAGAGCAGCATAGTAATACATACAGCAATTTCAACAGAATTTATATTTCATTTCCTAGTGTTATTTCAAATATATTTGAGACTTTATTGAGCAACATGATATTATACACCATTTATATCAATGTTGAAATAATCTGCATTATTTGCTTAAAATTTTAGGAGTATTTAAACATCCCTGTGGGGCAGATACAATTACAAATCAACATAAAATCAAAATAAGAAGACTACGGAACACAAAAGTGCAATGATTCTGTAATATCGCCTCTTTTTGTATTTTCAAAGTGATTATAATAAAAAAAATCACACAGGCAGATTAAGACATTTGTGATCTGTTAGTGATTCTGCATAGATTATATAATTTTTCATTTAATTTCTGTTTTAAAACTATTATACATATTTCCTAAAGATGGTTTATAATTTTTTATAGATAAATCATGGCATGATCTCTGTATAAGATCTAACTTCTAGAAAATATACAAGACACTTCTAATGGTAGTTTTGAATACCACCTCAGAAAGGATGGAAGTTAATAAATCTCAAAAGCATTCACATTCTTCATGCTACACTTTCTTACCTCTAAGGGAGCTCCACTATATTGTCAAATCAAGTTTTAAATAGGAATGTTGCAATTATGATTGAATAAAATTTATTACAATAGTTTATGGGCCTATCTTCTGAAAATCTTGTTAAAATTTTTCAAGGGATGCATGTGTGAGGAAAGAAGCACTCAGGCTTATTAGGCTGATTTTAAAGCTCCTGGAATGCAACTGGATTTAAAGAGAAAGAATAAAAACATGGAACATTTTACAGAATGGTTAAGGAAATGCAAAAGAAGTTGAAAAGATACTTATTAAAAAAAATTCAACCTCAGTTAACATGCATAATATAAATGATACTGATTTTGAAAGATGTCAGACCTGCAGGGTAACATCATCTTTATCGAGTGTATATTCACATGCTATTAAAATTATAGTCTAGAAAAACAGAAGCCATAGACAGAGCCAACCAACACTTGAAAAAATAGGCACTGATGATTACTTTTGAAATCTTAATCTATTTTACTTAAATAATGGAATAGAAATGTTTGGCAACTAAGCAACTAATGTTCAGCTTAGTATTTGTGAAAGTATCACAAATAGTAGGCTGAAGCCTGTTATTGGCCAACTTTGTGTTACCATGAATTGTTCTCTGAGACACAAATCTTAGTAACTTTAATAGATATCTGTAACCTCAGATGGGAAGTCTTTTTCTAAAACATCTGCCAGTCTGTAGAAATGTTCATTATTTTTACAGAATGTCTCTATTTCAAAATATTGCAACAAAATAAAATATGTAAAACACTTCTGAAATATAGACATTAGTTAAATGTTTATGCAAGTATGCTGTGATTATACAAGTTGAGAGAACATCAGCTTCCCTCTAAGAGTTCTTTGGTCTATCTAGAGATAGGTTTGTTTGGCAGCACACTGACTTATACATTTAAGCTCTTTAAAGATGAGAAGGTTGAAATATGTTTTAGTTTGTGGATTCTACAGGAAAAAAAAATGTGTAACTTTCTCAAAGAGATAATTTTGGAAAAACTTCAATAAATATTATTATTTTATTTAACAGACACAGAATATGACAAATATACTTACCAGTAATCATTCTGGAGTGCTGTTTACTTTCATTTCCAATGGCCAGTGGCTAATTTTTTAATTTAAAATTTTGCCTTTTATAGTCAATACTTTATTCTGTGTTCCTTATATAAGTCAAATCATTTGAAATTAAACTAATGAGATTGAGGTGATGTAATGCTAAACATTTCCAAAAGAAAATAGATCATTTTGATAAAAAAAATGGAAAAAATATCATGCACTGTGTTCTGAAACTGCAAAGAAATACTTTCTCATTTAAATAAAAGAAGCAGGATTGTATCATTTTTTCCATAAAGAACACTGCAATAAGTATTCTAAGTTTTAGATGGGATGCTCAAATCCATCCAAGTGTCGGAGCGAAGGCTGAAGGAGTTTCATATACTTAGAGGCTGATGGGGCTGCAAGTGCGTGTTCTCTATGAAAAGTGATACACAATCCAGAAATCAACCAATGCTCAGAAGTTCAACTTACCGTCTAAATTCGAGATGTACTCTATTAATACTAAGAAATAAAAGGCAAATGAGAATTGGAAAATAAAGTTGAAAGCACCCACCTTCCACATTGTTGTCTTCTGAAAGCACATGACAAGGAGGGAGAGAAAAGGAAAAACATTCATTAAGCAGCATGCAGACTGGACCTTTGCCTTTGCATGTCTTCCTCATGCAAGGCACCAAACACATCATGCAAGTGCTCCATCACTACCGTTCAAAGGGGAAAACAAAACCACGGGAAGCAGGTTCCCGCCTAGTGGCAGCATTTAAAAAATGTGAGTCAAAATTTTGATAATACTGTCATGTCCTGAGCAAGGAAATTTAATAAGTCTTTTACTGTCCTGTGTAAAATAAACATTATTCTTAATGTTGCTGATGTGGTTTTCCTAGGCAATTATTTTTAAAGCTTTATTTATTTATCTATTTACAATTCCAAAAAAATCTATTCCTAACTCTGATTTGGACTTGGATAAAATAAGGTCCATTGCCAAGAGCCATGAAATTTCACTTAAAGATATTCCACTTGTCCAAAATATGTAATCCATTTATGATCATGGCCTTTAAGTATTTCTAATACTTCAATTTCTTTCCTTTAATACAACATAAACCTATGTAACTAAAATTTGCGATATGACTTACATTAGTATGTTCATATTTCATTGCAAATAATGGTAGTTTATTGTAATTTGTAAAAAGGTTAAGTTTTAAAACTGCTGACTAGGAAAAGTAATCATTGCAAGGGAAATCCATTTGGGATGTGTCCATTAGGCAAAATTTATCATGATTCATTGATTTTGTCCTTCTGTTTAGGGTGGGAATAAGAATATAGTTAATATAAGGACAGTATTTGGTGAATTTCCCTTTATGTTTCCATATAATCTACATTATATTTGCATTTCATATATTTGCATGTATTTCCATATGTGCACATATATACGTATATATACAAACACACACACAATACAAGCAGATTTTGCATGTACTTCCTACACGTAAACAATGGAAGTGTATGGGATTTAAACTGTTTTTAGTAACTACTAAACAATTCAAGTACTATTGATATACAAGGCTTGGCATCCATGTAAGAAATGGAAGAGAGTGAGTGCTGTTTCTAGGACTAGGACAACAGCAAGGTTTCAGTACTTATCAAATGTTTTCAGTAATAAAATATAGCCATGTTGACATTTTTAGTCTCATTCTTTTATTTAATCAGCTGTAATTTTAAAAGTGGTTATTTGATCAAAATCATTTATAAAGAACAAAACAATAGCAAGTGTAGAAATTTTGAGAAAAACCACTTACATATGTGCCATTTCATAAGGTTCAACAGAACTCTTTTTAATTGTTAAAGTTACTAATGAATTAAAAATCATCAATTTTGTTTAAAATATATTAGCTGGAAAATGAAATATCAACATAGGCACATTTACTGACCAGGTCCTAACACATAATAAAAAATAGCTAGTAGATAAATGTGGACAATAACACCTATATAAAATACTTAGTTTGCCAGAGTTTATTTTAAAAGATATAACCAAAAAAGACAAATATTTGATATGTGATATTCATTTCCTGATTGGTTTGGTTTCTAATCTGCTAAATAAGGAATTAAGAATGAATTTGCTATTTTTCAATGGCAACTCTGAAACGACAGGGACACAAATACTAAAGATTTATTTCACCAAATTGAAAGTACCCAAAGTAGAGATTATTTTAATGTTTAAGACACACTTTTGTTTTATGTTAACCACCCTTTGAAATTCTACTGCTCGTTTAAGATGCTTGCTTAAAAAAATAAAATTGTTTCATATATAGGATAGAACAACAAAATCAGGGAGTTTAGAGGAGAGACAACTATCAAAATGGTCTATCATTTACTACGGCTCTACTTAATTTCTGTAAACAAAAACTGGCAAACATGATTGTGAGTAGCACAGTCTCAGGAAAATGATTTTTTGGTAAAGTTTTGCATGAAAATCTAACAGTAAACAAAAAATGAAAAACAAAGTAAAACAGGCCCAGGCTCCACACCAATTTGTATAAATGTGCTAATAAGTAAGATAAGGAAAGGAAGTTGTGCTATCATAAAATCAAGGTCATTGATTCTGATCCCCTGAGAGTTCTCTTCTTTCACTGTTAACCAAGACACAGGGCCAAGGAGGCGCACTGATCTTGCCCTGCCACCCAGCCTATTTCTGAGTTTTTATTCACAGAGAGAACCAGCTAACCAAGGGGACCCCTTGTATGCAAATCCAAGGCATGCCCAGTCTGTAAACAAATCCTGATTTGACCAAGTTCAGAAAAATGGGTTGTCTCAGAAGACTTAGATTAAAAAAAGTAATAATCAGAAGCGCCTGACTGGCTCAGTCGGTAGAGTATGAGACTCTTAATCTCAGGTTTGTGAATTCAAGGCCCATGTGGGGCATGGAGCATACGTAAAAAACAAATTTAAAAATTAAAATAAATAAATAAATAAAGTACTAGAATAAAAGGAAGGATAATATATTAATTCATATTTTAAAAATTGAAGGAAAAAAAGAAGAAAACTGGCTTGGAACAGACTTTATTGACTTACCATATATTTTCAGACTCAATCTTAGACTTAAAAAAAAAAAAAAAAATTCCCTTAATGTGTATCATTCTATTCTACCTCTTTAGTATCTATTTGTTTGTTTTAGTTAATTTAAAATCTGTTAACCTAGGGGCGCCTGGATGGCTCAGTCAGTTAAGCATCCGACTCGATTTTGGCTCAGGTCATAATTTCGGGGTTCTAAGATCAAGCTCCACATCTGCCTTTAGCAGGGAGTCTGCTGGAGAGTCTGGAGATTCTCTCTCTCCCTCTGCCCCTTCCTCCACTCGCTCACTTGAATGCTCTCTCTCAAAAATAAATAAATAAATACATTAGAAAAAAAAATACAAATCTGGTTAACCTAAAGATGATCCCTACATTACTGCATAATTCGCACATAATTATAAATAGCAAGGAGTGTGCTAGAGATTCTTTCTCTCCCTCTGCCTCTCCCCCTACTTGCTCATTCACATGTTCCCTCTCTCTAAAAAATAAATTTGAAAAATTATTTTTTTTAATTTGGTTAACCTAAAGATCCCTACATTGTTTTTCATGGTTTGGACATAATTATAAATGGTGGTACTCCAGGAGTACCATCATTCTCCAGGAGTTTTTCTTTTCTCTTTCCTTTCTACTTGGTTTTTGAAGTAAAAGAATATTGAGTTTAAAAAGAATGGTTTTCCTCATAACATCCACTTTAGCTTTCTCTTCATAGATTTTTTGCAATCAAATAGTATTTTGAATTTTAAGAACAGAGAGGGGGCAAAATTTGGCATGCCAAAGTGTAAAGATAAAGCATTGTATTTTGCTTTAGTGTAAGGTAGAAAGCAGCCCATCCAGCCTTACCTGTGGACATTGCCAAGCTAGGGAAAAACTCTCAGTTTGTAGAAAACCCTGGCTTCTTTATTCTGCTGACTAATCCTGCTGTGTACATGAAGGGAGTCTTAGTAATCAACTTTACTATGATGATCATGCTGCCTGTAAAGATCATACTCATTTTTTTCTTTTCATTGTGAAAATAAGGAATAAAAGCATGAAAAAGATACCTTAAATTTTCTTTTTCTTTCAGATAAGACACGTTTCCCTCACAAAAATGAGAACAGGCACCAGAATATCAGTCATGTTATGAATAATTTGTGTGCTGTTGACATGAAGGGAAGCTGCACACTGTTAAACAGCACATTCTTGAATTACTTCCAAAGAGCATCTCCACAAAAAATTTTCCTTGGGCCCCCAGCTTAAAAGAATGCAAGGACAGTAAGTTTAATTTATCATGAGTGTTCTTTGCACATTTTAATTACATACTTCCAAGAAAAGAAAAATGAGTAAGGAAACAAATGTACTTGCTTCAATATAAAGCAAATCAGGAATTTAATCATGACCAGTGGATAAATTAAAAGGAGATATAAAATACCACAGGTAACTCCTTTTTGCATAATCAACATTTAAGTTTAGCAATATGAAAGGATTCATCTAAATCTACAAGCAAGAGGCAACTTGCGTGCTGCATCTTATATTCAAAAATTGGCTGAAAGGGATCTGTCACCACTTGGCCATTCCTTCTCTCTTTTGGCTTCCTTCCTTCTCTGCTAGTTGCCTGTGACCAGCTCCCTTTATTTTTCTTTGGTTCCCTCTCTCCTTCATCAAAACTGCCTCTCCTGCAGGTGACTTCCCACCCAGATCTATGCCATCCAAAGTGGGGTACATAGCAATGAAATTCGCATTGGTACAGGCCAGCAGAAGGAGGAATACAGAGTAAGATTTTATTTCCTTCTTATATACATTGAGCTTGCTAGCGTCTATCCTTGCCTTTCCAGCCCCTCACATTATTTTCAAGACTTTATCCCTCATTTGGGGGCTTAAATGCCAGTCTAGCAGAGTCTGGTTCCCATAGCGGCACCAGATGGAGTTTAGCTTTATTTTATTTTTCTTTTGGTGTTAACAGTGAAAGCCTTTAGAAAGCCTCAATCATCCAGGAATATTTCAAGGACTGGAAAATGGAAGAAAGCATTGAAACTGTGGATCTGTGCAACAGTCAGCTGGAAGAAGAGAAATGCTGGCCAGAACCAAGAGAAAATTCAAACAACAAATGAAGCAAAAAGGTCTATTACAAAGGTTTATGGAAGGAAAGAAACAGCCGGACAGGGATGGCTAGTTCAAAAAAAAAAATTTTTAACAGGTGCTCTCAGCCACTTGTTTTAAATCTACCTAAATGACATTCCCACAGAGTCTGCTGGAATCCCAGTCTTAGGGCATGAGGGGAGCCAACTAGAATAGCTAATACTGTTTTTGTCTCTCTTCACTATTCAGGAGTAAAAGAAGAGGTATCTCTAAACCAACTTGCAGCAGCAGGTACATTCCTGGCATCACACTTGGAATCATAAAAACATTTTGAGCAACATCATTGAGCAATATCCAACTATATTTTTGGTAAAAAAAAACAAAACAAAACCAAACAAACAAAAAAACTATGATTCAAGTATATTATGGAATTAATGAGTCTTTTGCAAAGTGGTCTGAGAAGTTTATCTTGCCTGAAAGTGTTGTTTCTGTTAGAAAATGTGATATGTGTTTCAACTTATTTATTCGAAGAACTTTTACAATTGTACTTTCCCAAGTTGCAGACTGCCTTTGTTTCTGCATCACATAGGTGGCAATTTTGTTACAAAGTTCATGGCATTCAATTCAAAAACGCTCCATCTTGTTAAAAGGGGAGGGCAGGAGAACAGGAAGGAGGAAAAATGGATGAGAGAGAGGACAGATAATTGTATGGAAGATTCTCCTGGTACGCAAGCTGTTCAATGCACCTGATGAAATTTAACAGCTATTAGTCAACATATTAAAATATATACAGAATGGCTCACACAAACTATACTGAACAAAATTTCAAACTTTATTTTCATGGGGGACTATGACAAAGATTTTGTTTCGCTTTTACAGCTTCAAGTCTTCCCTACAAATGTTAACTTTGAGTTAACATTGTTACATTAATTTCAATAACTGGACTTACAAAAGGAACATTATATGAGTGACCATAAAAACTGTGACAATAACGGTCTACCCTGTTTCTGCTCATGTCACGCATTTTGGTTGTTTTTTTGCTTACTTAGAAATAAACATTTCCTAATATGAAATTGACAGATAAAACTGAGCAGAATGTTAGCACGCATTTTCCCACCCAAACTCAATCACCGCTATACAACTTCAAAGAAACCTGGTTGAGGTAAGGAGTGCTTCCTTTCTAAAAGTCTGAAGTCGTCGTATTTGAGAAAGCAGAGCAGGAAAGTTCTTGCATTAAAGTTGGGAGAATAAATTTAAATACACCCCTATCTAACTATCCAACTTACCACCATTTCTCAGATATGACTTTTCTTATGAACAAATGAATGGGTGATATCCTCTAGGTGTATGGTACCAGAAAAGAATACTCTACAGACTGTCCTATGTTCTCTGACAGTAAAATGGAGAGTAGGTGAACTTCTACTGAAGACCACCTTCATTTGAAGGCCCTTCATTTGACAGAACTAGCACAGGCTAGATTTATACAAATTTTTTCACGAATTATTTTATTGTAGAGAATTTTCAAGTAAACTTCCAAATACTTTTGATTTTATCAATCTATATTTAGTTTCTTAGAGCAGTCCAACACAAATCTACTTAATTTCTCTGAGAAAAGGCAAACATATTTTAAGTATGGGGGCCATTGCATGAAAATAGGACTAAGTCAACAATAATGTAAAAAAAAAAAATCTAAATTCAGAGTTAAATAAATTATATTTGTATACACTGAATAGAAAAAGGTTCATATAAAACTGACTTGTCAATTATATATTTTTATATTTAAGGAAAATGGAATTTTACTTCAAGATAATATTTCATATGGTCTTTAATTCAATGGGCCTTTGCATATGTAACAAATAGTCTAGAAGAAAAAAATGATTTGGCTATTAAAGGATCTATCAATTCTTCAGGGCTTTTAGTTTTCATTTTCTTTAGTATTTAAAACACTGTACATTAATTATACTTAAATTTTAAAAACTCCAAGACATTTATATATGTTATAATTCATGGCTAATTTAATTTTAAACTTTTATAGAAGTCACTGAAAATCATTTTAAAGGAAATGGACTGTTTTTGTTTGTTTTTCTAAATAAATGAGATAGTATGCAAAATTTTCTAGGAGTTTCCTGGGGTTGACTAAAATATTACTATAATGAACCAAATATCTAGCTATTTTTTCAACTCTAGTGCATTCCAACCTGAGGATGATTGCTACAAAGAATTCTGCTTCTCCAAAGCCTGAAATCATTTAGTCCAATAACACTTGATGTTGAAACATGAAATTACTGTTTTCAGATCAAAACTGGTCAAACAGCAATAGTTTAATATGGTTGAATCTAATATTTCTAAGTTGATGTTCTTCTCTGCCTCCTAAATACCATGTAGTAATATCAAGTTAAACTAAAACACTATTGAATTCCTGAGAATCAATCCAGGGTAGTTACCCTTCTGGCAAGAGTAAGCACAGCGTAACATATGGAGTTGTTGAGTCACTATGCTGTAAACCTGAAACTGATGTAGCATTATGTGTCAACTATACTTCCATCCATCCATCCATCCATCAATCAACAGCACTGATTTAAAAAAAAAAAAAAAGGAAGCAGAAAACAGATTGAATGTAATTTTTATAAAATATTTCATAAAATGTTATGAAGATCTCAAGAAACTTGTTCCAAATGTTGAAGAGAAATAAGAAATAATATACTAATACTTAGGTAATCTTACCACTTTAAATGTACTTGCATAAATATTGTCTTATATAATCTTTATATTATCTCATCAGTTAACTCGTTATGGTTAGTGACTTGTCCAAGATACCCAAGTAAAAACTAGAAAGTGCTAAGAGTTTGTTTGAGGTCTCCTTGTCTAAGTTTGTGTAGATTTCAAAAACTTTTGAAAAGAAAATGAACACAAGGAATTTGAGTAATACAGGGTAATGCTGGCATGTCTACTAAACCTGTGTTGTGTTTCTGGAACTATTACCAAAATGTATCAATTACCATGAATTTTTTAAAAGCAACATAATAAAGGAGTAAGAAGACTGTATTTATGATTTCTTTGACCCTTTTGTAAGAAAACAGAAATATTTTATGGAAAATATTTCCTTCTTAATTGCATTTGTGTGTTGATTCTGTAAGGTCAAGAAAATGTAATATTGTTTAC
Source organism: Martes martes (assembly GCF_963455335.1). Classification (NCBI taxonomy): domain Eukaryota; kingdom Metazoa; phylum Chordata; class Mammalia; order Carnivora; family Mustelidae; genus Martes; species Martes martes. Next base: position 70,162,677 of record NC_137896.1, read on the forward strand.
TTTCCTTTATTGAAGAAAACAAAAATGTCCTAGGACTCTTCTCCCCTGTGCTTTTAAAATTATTTCCCAAAGGAAATAAACAAAAATAAAACAAAACAAAACAGATTTTTTTTTTTTTAAAGGCACATTTAGAGAATCTTTGTCCTACTTTCAAAGCAAAAAGCAGACCAGGTTAGTAAATGTGTTTACCTATGGGCATTCTAACTACGAGAAATAAGAGAAAAATTATCCATAAATTTCTTGCTGTCTTTAAAATGTAAAGGAAAGTGTTCATTTCATTCAGAGCACACAAAATTTTGCATCATTTTTTTAAATACATAAAATAAAAAGACACATTCCTAATCAAATATTTTGGGAGGTTAGGTAATGTATGCATTTGCCTGATAGAGTATATTCGCCCTCTCATTTTAGTCGTAAAATGCAAATTTGATAAGATACTACTTTTATTCCTTTTACATATATGCTGTATGGTAAACCTCCTGGGGACTGAGGAGCAAGTTCTAATTTAAAATTTGAATCAATACAAGTAGGAAGAAAAACTAAATGGATTGTCACAACTCCTATCTTCTTTAAAAAATAGAATCAAATAAAATAACTTTATGTTAAAGGCTAAGAAGAAAATCGTTGATAGGCACAACCAATTCTATATTTTTAAAGATTTCGTATATGCAGCTATTTGTCTTAATATCTAGTACTCAGGCCTCTATGAATGCAAGCCCATGCTGCAGAGGGAGCCATGAGCTTGAACAATCCACCCTTTATCTGCTGATTTACTGACCTGTAAAATCAAATCACCACAAATAGAAGCCTTTCAGGTAGACTTGTAATTCCCCATCTTATTCTTCCCTAAAATGTCCATTCGCTGCTTAAGAAAACATGTTGAAATATGAAGAGATTTCTTTTTTGGACTCTTGTAAAACATACTGAAATGTTAATTCCATCATACAAAACAGTTCAGTTTATTTTATTTTATTTTATTTATTTTATTTTGAAATATAAGCTTGGTTTTCTACACTTTTTTTTTTTTAAGATTTTACTTATTTATTTTACAGACAGAGATCACAAGTAGGCAGAGAGGCAGGCAGAGAGAGGAAGGGAAGCAGGCTCCCCCCTGAGCAGAGAGCCCGACGGACACGGGGCTCAATCCCAGGACCCTGAGATCATGATCTGAGCCGAAGGCAGAGGCTTAAACCACTGAGCCACCCAGGTGCTCCAGTTCATTTTATCTTTTAAAATGAAACTATATGAATGTGATATAACTATTTCTTGACAGTAGTATAAAGTGCTTTCTGATTATTGGAAAGTCTGAATTCTTTTGACCCAAACAACTTCCAAACTGAAGATTTAATTTTCAAAATAATCTCATCAGGTTATAAATCATTACACATTACTTTAAAATGTGTGGCAATACCACGATATTGCAACCACTTCATAAGCTCTACTCTAAAGGTTATACAAGCAGCTGTGCCATCTCTCTGACAATGTACACATACTCATTTAGTCTGTTCCTTCATAAACAAATTCAAACTTTCATATTTTTCTCAAAAGAAATATTTTCCTACAACAGTTAATGTAGGTAGGATTGCCTGGGTGGCTCAGTCGGTTAAGCGTCTGCCTTCAGCTTCAGTCATGATTTCAGAGTCCTGGGATGGAGCCCCACATCAGACTCCCTGCTTAGCAGGGAGCGTGCTTCTCCCTTTCCCTGTGCCCCTCCAACTGCTTATGCTCTCTCTCTCTCTCAAATAAATGTCTTTTTAAAAAGAAAGAAAAAAGTTAATGTGGGTAGAATAAGAAACTATTTACAATAAATACTTTGTAGTATCATCAGTAATAACACAACTACTATTTTACTCCACTGGAAATACATTTTTCTATTGATAATAAGCATTAAATAAATTATAAATTTATCTATCTTTACCTCTCTTTTATTTAATTTTACATGTTTGTCCATGTTAGAGAAAAAAAGCATTTTCTAACTCCACTGTCCAGTATGTTAGCCATCAGACTTGTATTCCTACTTACATGTGAATTAAAATTAATTACGATTAAATAAAATAAAAAATTTAGTTTCTAAGTTGCAATAGCCAAATTCCACATTCTTGCAGTCATATGTGGTCACTGGCTACCATACTGGACATCAAAGATTATGAACATTTCTATCATTGAAGGAAGTCCTTTTGGACAGTATTGGTAAAGGTTTTAAGTAAGTTATCACTTCTCTGGTAATATCTTTCAACATGAAGTTGTTACATAATATATATGCAATTGCTATTTTTGTTTACAAAAAGAAATAGTTTAAATACATAATAATATTTTTAAAGAGACACCTAAATTGATATTAGATATGGTCACTGAATTTGTACATGGAGAAGAATTGTATATTCCCATTCTAACTTTAAAATAAAAACAAAAGTTGGGAAATAACTCCAATAAAGTTTTTGCTTCATTCTAAAATGTCTTTGAATAATATAAGCTCTAGACAATTATTACTCTTTTCACCGTAAGTCTTTTTTCTTAAGCCTCACAGATAATGAGAAAATGCTAAAAATATGTTTTGATTTGTAAGTGAAATTAAACAAGCAATCAAATAACTTTTCTGTTGATTTCTCCCCATTTCTCTCAGTATTCTCCAGTAGGTCACTTAATATTATCTGTCACAGACTTTGTGTGTAAACTATACAATAGTTTAATAGTAACAGCAGTTTTTAGATTAGTAAAAAAGTACCCTCCATCCCACAATCTTGTATAATAAGTTATCTTACATTGTAATAAGTCAAAGATTTCCCTTTCTATAAAATAGGCCTCTTACTGAATAATACCCTATGGGAAAATAAACCAAATGGGCAAACAAAGGGATCAACTCTTCTGCAACACTAAAATACAACAGGAAAGAAGTAGAAGAGAATAAAAAGAGCAGCTCAAACTTCTAGTTAATTCTTTAAATGTCCAAGATCCTGTTAAGGGATAATACATGATAACAAATGCATCACTGAGTAAGCAAATAAAAACTGTGCGTAGGACAAGTAGAAAAATAACTCCTGACTATGGAATCATTAACTGTGGACTAGTAAAAGAAAAAAAAAGTGACAGAAAGATCCAGGAGATGAAATAAACTTAACTGTTTTATCAAAAATGAGTAAGATGCACAAAACAAATTTAGAGTAGACCTAGATAAAGTCTATTCACAGTATTTAGAAAATGTAGGCCTGCTTTTAAAGTTGAACATTGCTTACTTTATTATCAAAAGTGCCATTTTTCATTACTGGTTAGTGACATCCAAACTCTACTTTTAAAAAGTAAGGGGAATGAGGCAATATAAGAATAAAAACAAAAATATATTTACAGCCTCAACACCTTAATGAACTAGGTCTCCCAAAAAGCTGTTGTCTGGTAAGCGAACTAAGTTTTGAGAAGGACAGCTGATTTCTATAGATTACTGAGGTCATCTCACATCTTAGTCCAATCCTGGCATTAGGTGGCTTGAAATAGATATGCGACATAACCATATATTCATCTTATTATCAGAGAAGAAAATATATGTTGCAAACCAGAGGCAGCATCCTGATTTAGTACTTATTATGGACTGAATATTTGTATGCTCCCAAAATTCTTATGCTAAAGCCCTACTTCTCAGTATGATGATATTAGGAATTGGAGCCTTTGGGAGGTAATTAGGGTTACAGGAGGTTATCATGGTAGAGCCCCCATGAATGGTATCACTGCCTTTATGAGTCCTGAGAGAGCTTGTTTCCCCTCTCTGCTCTCTGCCATATAAAGATACACTAAGAAGTCTACACCCTACAACCAGAGCTTGACTATGTTGGCACACTGATCTCAGATTTGCAATCTCCAGAACTGTGAGAAATAAATTTCTGGTTTTTGTAAGCCACCCAATGGATGATACTTAGTTACAGCAGTCTCAACAAAGACAGTACTACTTCAGATCTTGTATTACTAGAGAAAACTCACTGGCACCTGAAAGCATAGGACACAAAAAGTTAATAAATTTCTGATGTTATTACAATAACTGAGGGGGAAAAAACTAGTTGCACTACATGTACAGTATGTGGAATGGGAAATATCTGCTAGCAAATATAGCTCATGGCAGTACCTAGTAGCTTAGGACATGTGTACGTTACAGCCATCTGAAGTAAATTATGTTCAAAATGTGCAGTGTTGCAAGTAATACTCAACCTATGGGGAAAACATGATGGAAAAAGAGTAGAAAAGCCACTATTTTTTTTAAAACATTGAATAGGGGCTCCTGGGTGGCTCAGTTGGTTAAGCTTCCCACTCTTGATTTTGGCTCAAGTTACAATCTCTAGGTTATGAGACAGAGCCCTGCATTGGGCTCCACACTGGGCATGGAGCCTGCTTCAGATTCTCTCTCCCTCTGCCCCCGCCACCATTCTCTCTAATTTAAAAAAAAAAAAAAAAAAAGGAAAGGAAAATTAAAATACTGAATAGACGACTCCATCTTTTTTTTGTTTTTAAATTAATATGATTCTCCTAGAGTAGTTTGGGAACTATTCTGAATGGAGATTGAGAGAATAAATTATAATTATACATAAATCTATCAATATAAGTAATGAAATCAACCACTTTAAAGTTTATAAACATGGGGATGCCTGGGTGGCTTTGTCCTTAAGTGTCTGCCTTTGGCTCAGGTCATGATTACAGAGTCCTGGGATTGAGCCCCGTCTCAGGCTCCTTGCTCAGCGGGAAACCTGCTTCTCCCTCTCCCACTACTCCTGCTTGTATTCCCTCTCTCGCTGTCTCTCTCTTTCTCTGTAAAATAAATAAATAACATCTTAAAAAATAAAGTTTATAAATATGAATAAAATATTCACAAAATGAGAGGAAAAATGACTTGAATGAATTGTCAGGGTCAACTAGTACAGTGAATCATTAAGAAACTAGAAATCCTTAGAGAATCTAGGCATTTCCTGACAATATGCAATACTTCAGTGTTTCATCTCATTCTTCCTAAAGAAGGAAATGGAAAGGACAGAGAGCCTGCAGTTAAAATCCTTTTTAGGCTCTTTCACAACAAATCAGTTTTAGGAATCTACATAGAATTTTTTAGAACATTTCTTTTCATTTACCCATGTGCTAAATGTCTAACTTGTTCCGTAGAGAGGCTGTGGCTCATAGCAGTAAAATAATGCAAAACCGCTTATTCAATAATGACAGACTGTAAAGTATTTCATGTATAGATAATGTCTACTTAATGACGTTAGCCATGACATTATTATAATTAATGCTTCCTTATACAAACTGTTGGTTGCTTAAGAGCAGTGTCTTTTTTCTTCCTCTTCCTTTGTTCAGCTGCTCGCCTGGTGTGTACACATAAGAGTTGTTTAATAAATGTGTTTTAATGAGTAATTAATTTCCATTCTTAATTTCCTGCTTAGCTTCTATGAAACTAGCAATGTGGGATGAAGATGATTAAGTTTCTTTTCATAGGCAAGATTTACTTGCCACAATAGGCTGAATTTAGTTACTATATTCTCATATTGGAAGTGAAGAACTTTAACAACTGGAAACATTTTTATTTGGGCAAGGTTAATCAAAGCGTTTTAGTATTAACTTCTATTAAAATATTATTCTGAGGCAGTTCAAGATTGATTAATCGGACATTTCCAAACTGATTCCTTTTTGCTGCAGAATAGAACAAACATCACTTAAATTCACAAAACCAGTTATATGATGTTATTAATTATCGAAATGATGTAGCCAAAGTCAGTTAAGAAAGTAACAAAATCCAATGGGGCATACATAATATCTGTTTTCTTGTCACTTTATACACAGTTCTTAGCACAACGTCTGGCACAGTGTAAACACTCAATAAACGTGACAGAGAAAAATAAAACTTGAAGGACTACATGGTAGAAATCAGCTCTTCTGACCCCAAATTATGTGCTCTTTCCTCTATATTATGGAAGTTTAGCAAATTAATCATAAGTACTCTAAAGGCTGATAGCATATTTGTAGGAAGCAAATAGTTTAAGTTAAAACAAAATAAAAATTGAAATGCAGATAATCCCACTAAAATAATGCCTTATTATAGAGCTGCTTTTTTTTTTTAAATCACCTTCTGTGAAATACTAGTATTGTTTCCTGCACATAATCTAATGTTTCATGGATACTTACAGTAACATATCAAAACACTCAAAGATTCTTAATTAAGATTATTTTTAGGATTTATTAATCATAATGGCATGTGTTAAGCTCACATATTTGTATTGGATAGAATGTGAATCTTTAGCATGGTTAGACTAGTGAATTTTAAGACAGTCTCAAATAAATTTGAGTTTTCTACTTGCCTTGAAAGCTTTATAAAATCAGAAAGGTAGTATATAAAATGGCATTCTCTGCATTTGGTCAAAACAATTACCTCAGGTTTCACTTAAATTGACCATCATGGTACTTGATGTTTAGTTACTAAACTAAATGCTCCATCCAATTAAAACAATTCAAAGCAGCTACATCAATTATGTACAGGAGAAGTATACAATTTAAAGTTATGTTTAGTCATTTCTAAATACTACCTTCAGGCATACTAGTCTGGTAAATGTGATAAACATCTTCTGGTTCTAATGGGATGTATGTTGATTAGAAGGCTTTTACATACTGTAGTTAACTTGGCAAAAATAACTGAATCATCCACTGTGTAGAATCATATAGTACTCAACTAAATTTTTAAGTGACTTTCCTGTGAAGACATTACTATCCAAGGCCTATCTTTAAACACAACACACTAATTATTTCCTATTTGTAGTTTAATCCCATTTATAGTCCCTGAAATTCTGACTGAATTTATCTTTTTACAAACAATGATCCCAAAGTGCAATGGTATTTAGAAATCTAGAGTTTTAGAGTTTTAAAACCGGAATGAATATTCTCTTGTTTAACCGATTTAAAAAAAATCAAACCAAAGGTCCACTTTTGTAACACATGATAAAACCTTGGTTAATTGGCCTCAGAGTCACAACTTTGAGTAAAACTCTAAAAGAAATGGTATTAATAACAACCAAAGTTGTTAACAAATCAGATCAAAGCTGCATACTTCTTAAACTGCCTAAAATAATCCAAATTGGCTATTTTTTTCACATGAAATTTAAATAAGAAATTAGAATTCTAATTTTCTTTCTAACAGATTCCTGTATTGAAAGTTTTGAAAAAGTGATAAAGAATAACCAATTAACTAAGCCCTCTACCAAGAAAAGAACACCTGGAAACACATCTATAATAACCTGCAAGTAAAATATTTAAAATTTGTCTGCATCAAGTACAGATGGAGTGCCCATATAATTGTTTTTATTTGGGTTTCTTTTTGTTTTTGTATTACATTTTACACATGAGAAAATGAGACCCTAGAGTGGATAAGCTACTAATACATAAATGTCATTAGCAACAAAACATACAGTCTAAGGACATTTCTGTGCTACTTTCTAAACCAGGACTGTCCAACAGAATCTTCTTTAAGAGTGAAAATGTTCTATAAAACCTAGGACTGGAATATGACCCTAACCAAGAGTAACCTCCACTGTGTAAGTAAGAGAATCATGTCTTAGGAAATATCCCACTATCTCCATAAAAATCTGAATGAGAAGCAATCATCTCAATAAAAATTCCTCTCTGTGAGGACTTCAGAGCAGCTCTGGAAAAATAAAAGAAGGCTCACTGTCTAGCTGAGATCAGTCTTCCACACAAAGTAAAGAATAATGCATTGTAAAATAACTCTCAGAAAATAACATATGCTGCAAAGACACTAAGAACATGTTAGAAAATAGTACAGAAAAGGAAATAATTTCCTATAGGTACCTTTCCTTATTCTTTGAAAGAACTCCTTAAAAGACAATGACATAAGAAGCAAATTTTATTTATGGAAGACCTTTTGGCATTTGACTTCTGACAAATGATGGAAGGAAGGAGGAAAGAGAAATTATGAACCACCTTGCATCTCTGGTAAAATCAAAATTGGCTTCAGCACTCAAAATATGCAGAACTTGGTTGTTTTTGTTCAAAGAGAATTAAAAAGAAACTCACAGATCTTATTTCAGAATTGATTTTTCACATGGCTAAAAGATAAAGCAGGATAATCTACTGCTATAAAACTGGGGTATGAAATTTACCCACCAATTGTTATGCACAACTAAAAGCACATCGTGGAAATTGAAAAAAAAAAAAAAAAAAAAAGGGAAGAGCTGATCCATTCTAGGCACTGGTTCAGAAATCATGGAGAATGGGCCTTGGACTCGTGGCTGAGGCACCATGTCAATGTGGAAGGAACACACAGCCAGACCCAAAGATTAGGAGTCCCAATCAGGCCCCATCACAAACCACTTTCTCATGTGGCACTAGGCATGTTATTTCATATCCTGAGTCCTAACTACCTCATATTTAAAATGAAAATAATAAAACCTACCTCATAGCATTAATGTAAGAATAAATTAGTAAGAGTCATATAAAATGTGTAGCATGCAGCTGATATACAGCTGACACTTAATTACTCCCCTACTTCAATTTAATCATTTCTTATGAGCAAGTAGGAAAAAAATATTTAAATTAAACCTAACTTTAATCTTAACATATTTAACAACAATTTTTTTATCCTATACTTCTATCCTGAAAAAGGAAATTGTACACAGAGTAACAGCAAGAATTTGAATGCCAACTGATTTTCAAAATGGTGCAGTATAATTAGGAAATACATGAGTCAAATTCCTGTTTATGCCTGCAATGTAAAGGCTAATCATTTGTTTGTTTTCTATAAGAAGGACTTGATTAAGGCCTCTAGCAGCAATAATTAAATAACCCTATGCATGAAGGACGCGGGCTCAGCTAGCATCACGGTGTGCTAACACCCGTAATTAATGCATAGGGGTGTGTGTAAATTAACAGATGAGTGTCATTTATACTAACAGTACAAAGGTAGGTTTCTTTTTGGGGGAACTACCTCCCTGTTTTCTGCTAACCATCACACAGTACAATATAAATAGCACTAACATCTGTATATAGCCTCTAGTTCAGACCATGGTCTGGATGTGCACTGGGCAAACTTTTCTAAAAAGGGCCAAATAGTGAATATTTTAGGATTTCCAGGCCATATGGTCTCTGCTGAAAATACTCAAGTCTGCCTTTGTAGTGTGAAAACAGTCACAAACAACACATAAACAAATGTATTACTATGTTCCAATAAAACTTTACTAAAAACAAAACAAAACAAACAAACCAAAAAAAAAAAAAAAAAAAAAAAAAAGCATTGGGCCAGATTTAGCCCAACGGTCTCTACGATTACAGGTCATAGTTTGCCTAACCCTGAACCACAGTTTGCTGACCCCTGACCTAGACCTTAACTCTCAGCTAGTACAATGTAACGTATTATCTTAATAAGGCATTATTTATACAACAGGTAAGGACAAGGGAGTATAAACCTGACATGAAAACTTGACAAGCTTTTGAATTTTTCTACGTTATTTTCTCAAACATAAATTACAAAAAAACAAAAACAGAAACAAAAACATGACAAGCTGAATTTACCACAAGTTTGTTGTAAAACTAAAGTGACTCACAATCTGAAAGCATTTTGAAAAAAAAAAAATGCTATGTATTTGTGAATCATTATCATCATCATTATTATTGTTGTTGATAGCTGTTCTTTTCAGCTCTGTTTCAAGACCCTTGGAAGTCACATCTACTCTGGGATAACCTCAGAGGATACAAATTACCTAAAACTCACTCAGAACTGGTCTAGAATTCTGCAATTTGAGAACGATCAGGTAGACTTCGGAGCCTATAGACTGCCACCAGGGCAAGGCTTCCTAAAGTCAGCCCCAAGGTGCATTTGTCATGACGTGTTTTTCAAGAAGTCCTTGACCAATACATTTGGAAAGAGTGCATATGACATTATAAACATGAGCATACTGTTACACTATGAACATTAGTATTAAAGAGATACTTGTCAAGGAGTCCTTGACAAATAAGTCTGGAACACTTACATTCCTCTGTCAGAGATTCACAGCATGTGACTGCACAGTGAAGATGCTAAGATGTCCTGCAATAAATAAAAACCTGTGTACCTTTGTCCAACCCAGTATTTCCAAAATTTGTTTCCATAGAAATTCTGTATTTTGTTGATGAAGCCTATTAACATAGTTCTCCAGAATAAACACTGGGAAAATCTGTCATAGAGATTATTTTGAATTATTATATTCCTTCAAACTAAGTGTGGGGAAACAGCCCCGCTATTCTCACATCTGACAGACAGTATGAAGGAAAAGACACTCACTTCCATTCCATTAGTGTAGCATTACATTGTGATTTTTATTTATAGCAATCAAATGGAGACCAGTCAAACTTGTAAGAGAACCTAAGCAGTATGAAAATTACACTCACCTCATTATACTTGGAAAAAGGGGGATGGAAAATAAATTGCAAACATCAAATACCTCTGATTTGAATTTTGAAAGTTAACAACAAATATATCCACTGAGATAATATCAAGTGATAGAGACTTAAAGAACTTTGTGCAGAAGGCACTGAAATCCATTAAAATCCAAATAATTCTTGATTTTGCTGAATGTGGCTTAAGCTGTCCAACAGGAAGAAAGGGATGGGGAAAAAATTGCATGGTTCATCAGTTTCCTTTACATGACTTCCTACTTATAGGATTTCTTCTGGAGGTTTTCTCATAGACTGCTTAATCAAAAAAGACAGTTCTGTTCTTCTGGCAAACCATTACTAGACAGTGATTTCCAAGTTATGATCGGTCTTTAATTTCCCAATGTTTCTTTCCTTTGAGATCAAAATTTTCTTCTACAACAAAGCTACACATTTTTGTCTAACATCAATTTGGGTACTAGAAAGCTGCAGCTGACTTCTGGAATTAAACATATAAATTAACTAAAACCAATTTCTATCTTTAAAAAAAAACCCTCAAGATATCCTATTTCTAGCATCTAGTATAACCCCTGACATACAGAGGGAACTCAACAAATATTTGGTGAATGAGTAAATAAAAAGATCAATCAGAGATACCAGCTACTTTAGCTCAAATATACAAGTACTATTATTTATAAATCATTTTTAATCAATAATTTAGAAATACTTTCTGAAACTGAATATCCAATAATTCAAGAGAACTGAAACACACAAAATGATAATCTGTTATTACAGTTACTCATTTCAACATCATAACTACTGTTTGCCCATGCACAGTAATGGAGAACTAAGGTACTTTGTGCTGGATAAGATAATAAATCCATCCATGATACAGAGACACTAGACAGAATAAACTTTTTATTATAATGCTTAGATTATATTGCAGAATCTATCTTAGTACTTTGAAGGATTAAAACCATCAGTACAAATTCAATGTCATAAAATTCTTTTACAAAGCAACAGAACAATCCTTCATTAAACGCTTAGGAGAATGTACACATCCAAATAGAGCCACTCATACAGAAGCTATGAAGGTTCCTCGCATTTCTAGTCAAATCTACATGTGTAGTATCTACTTAACAGTGTATTTCCTAAATTATTTTTTCACACTAGTGAAAAGGGAAAAAAATGTTTTTTTCATCACTCTCAGTATCAATCTAGGGTTGTGCAATCTGCAAAGTATTAATTTCCTTTATTCAGAGTGATAGCATGGTTCCATCCATCCTTTGTCATTTATGAAACACTAACTTTTCTCAAAATAAGTTAAAAATTCTTTTTCATGTAATTCTGGAGAATTATTCATTTTATTTTAAAATGAAACACACTTCCCGGAACATGCTTATAATGTATACACATCACATTTTCCTTCCGTGAAAAAGTAAGTCTTTGTCTCTAAGTGCACTTAAAATGATTTCCTGAGGTGACTTTTGTTTTCTTTTATCCATTAATACATGTACCTCTTAACATTTTCATATTGACAAAACTTTAAAACCATCATATGACTACTAACTATTATGGAAGAATTAATAAACACTTTCATGGCAATTTACAGAGATTCTAAATTTCACAAAACTAAGTTTGGTATCATTTCTAAATGTTTTTATGTGCTAATTGTTACTAATAACCAGATACCTCTTATAAATGAAAGAGCCAGATAACAAATTAAACCATAAAAAACATACTTCAACCAAATTGTGCAAGGAACACAATTATAATTAAAAGTATTTTAAAATTATAGTAAGTGCTCTTTCTTCAATTACGAGGATAAAACCCAACAGATGACTAATAATTCTGTACAAGTGTATTACATGCAGTGCCAGGAAATAAAATAGTGAGAATCAAAATTAAGAATACTGATAGGCAGGTTAATATTTTCCAAATTCTCTTTTCTCTTCTGAGTTTCACTGGTTGCTCTGGACTTACTTATTGAAGTCTGTCTCACTGGTTTATAATTCACTCAATTAAGAATTCTGATGATTGAAGAGGCACTTGATACATATTGTTCCTCAGGCCTCTCATGTAATAATAAAAATTAACAACTCTTTGAACTTCAGAGTGGCCAGACCATACACAACTCTCTCAATGGCAGTCACTGATTGAACACAGCTGCTTTTTCTCTGTGTCTCATAGTCAAGACACCCAACTGAATTATAGATTCAGAGTTCTATTTTTATAAGAATTAAGAGATAATTTACAATTAGGAACAATGAAAAGGACACCCATTCTCCTGAAGAGTTCCCAGAACACTGTGAATTTATTGAACAGGTACTTCCATGAATTCAAAAAGGCTTACCCACCAGTTTTAGATCTGCTGTTAGGGCGCACCAAGAAAACTGGCTGCAGAGACTGACAACCAGGCAGCAAAGGAAAAAGGCTGAGTCTATTTTATACACCCAAGGGAATAAACACACTTAACTGGTCCAGGGTTTGTTAATAAGTGGATTTATGCTTAGGACTATGTAAGCAGGACATGAGAAGAAACCTGAAAACACTTGGCTATTATCACTATCTTATTCAACTCATTAAAATTATATAAATGCATTTTTATTACATATGCTCATTTAACATATGAGGCTCAAATGAAAAGGAAAAAAATTCACTATTCAAACACAAAATACTGAGTTGAAATAAACACGATGAATGTGTGTTTGGTTTTAAATGTGTCTAATTTAGTCACTTACCTTTCATTTCAATTCTGATGTTTCCAGGGGTCAGAAAATGACATCAAGAAATAGACTTGGCTGAACAGTTTACACATACTCATACTGAAACATATCCTTTAAAAAAATCATTATTAATATAGTTCCACATTAAAAAAATCAAACTGGGAAATGCAAGGCATAGAGAAGGCCACAGTTCTCATCTCATAATTCCGTATTATCTCCAGAATAGAAAAAAAAAAAAAAAAGTCATTCTCACTCTCCTTCTTCCTTCTGTAATCCAGACATCCTTCAATGTTTTCCAATGGGAACACATTTCAGACAACAAGACATGGTGTGGTTGCATTCTTACTCAGGCCTTCATTCTCCTAAGTGCTTCTCACTGTTTCTGCAAGGAAAGAATCTTCTGATATCTTGGAAAAACTGGAAACTCAAAATAAAAACTTCCCTGGATAGCTTTTACTTGCAGAGCCAGCACTTGCCATGCACCAACGTATGCTAACCTTGCATTTCACAGATCAGATAGTCCCACAGATGAGTGAATCCAGAGCCACAAACAGGCTTTTCCTGCTATCACTTATGTCTGTCTCATCTATTTCTCTTTGAAGTATGTGTATACAAAGGAGATTCTGGAGAAAGCACAATTCATTTGCTACCTTATAAATAAGTAAGAGCAGCAGAGATTCATTAAAACAAGAACATGCAGGGAAATGCTAGTTACTTATGTGCTAAGCAGACTAACAATACTGGAACCGCCTCCTGGCCTAATGTTGAAAGCAACCTATAAATGCTTCCAACACTTTCCCACTCACTCTTTCTTTTCCCAAAGTAGTGGGAGAAAGTGGCTAGATTTATCCTTCTTTTCTGAAGTCTACAAATTTTCTAAAATGTGACAAGATATTAGCTTCATAAATAATTCAAACAGAAAAGCTATAAAGAAGGAAAAATGAAAATGAATGGGCCTTAAAATAGCAATAAAAATTAAAAGATAAATATTTATAAGCATGTGAAATTATATACCTTGTTCTCATTCATTTCTCAGAATATATATGTGGCAATTCAGGCTGGCTTTCACAGCAGAAATAACTCAGTGAATCTGAGTTCATGAGATTTTTTTTTTCTTCAAGAATAAAAGAAAGCAGATGAAAAGCAAATACCAACAATAAATTGAAGACTATGTACTATATACCTATAGCAGGGTTTCCTCGCCTTCAGTGTTATTGACTTTTTGGGTTGGATCTTTCTTTCTTGTAGGGGACTGTCCTATGAATTTTAGGACTTTAAGTAGCCTTCCTGGCATCAGCCACTAAATATCAGTAAAAATCTCCCCACCCCGCCACCCAAATCACTCCTAACTGGGAACCTGGGTTCCCATAAGAACCATAGGAAGGTGAAAGGCAAAGACTTTTTGGTAATAATAAGCACAAACATCAACTGCGCGCTGAGATTTATGCTAACAATGTTACACAGAGGATATGTTATTTAATGATTACAGACATAATAACTTTAGTTTTTAATTGTCATTTCCATTTTATAGTCAAAAAATCTGAATCTCCAAGATATGAAATAACTTGGCAGTTCTGGTTTATAATAAGTGATTCTCAAAAGCATGTAATGGGTTTGGAAAGCCAGCAAAACTGAATTCTTTTTTCACAGATACATACTAGAGGTCTGAAGTTTAAATAGGATGTCTGAGTTCTGATCTAAGTAAAAAAATACACAGACACACATATATATAATACACACATAAACTTTTTTTAAGTAAAGATTTAAATCCCTATATGTCAACAGTGGTACACCGAGTTAATTTATCAGATTTTATTAAACTACTCAATGACAACAGCTTATAATAAGGGTTGAGAAAACATAGGCTCAAAGCCCAGGATATTTCCCAGGAGATGCATCTTGAGGACATGGGGGCTAAAGAGGGATAAGATGAAAGAATGACTGAAGACAACCAGTGTCAGTGGTAGTAGATCTGAGTGAGGGGAGAAATTCGTACCTTAAAGGAAGACAAGAGAAAAATAAATTTTGCCTACCCCCTTATTTGTTTATGGCTATGGTTTTCAAAGGGGGTAATACTACCCTGCAGGCATATATCTTTTAAATTTGTGATTGCACGTGTGTGTGTAGATACTTATATAGAATGCGGGTTGTGCTGACAATCAGTAGGCAGGGGTTAGGGATACTAGATCTTGTACAATGCAAGGGATAATCAGTACCTCCCATGCAGCTTTAAAACATGCTAGTATATACCTGAATGAATAACCTGTTTATAATTATTGAAGCCTAGAATCTAATTTTAAGCAAATAAACACCAAGTATTTTTTTGCACACTTTCACAGGATTTTTGTTCTAATTTTAAGCAAATAAGCACCAAGTATTTTTTGCACACTTTCAGAGGATTTTTGTTATTGTGTTTTTTTGTTTTCCCTTTTATGGGTTTTTGTTTCCAGAATGCAAGCCATTATGAAAACCTGCAGAAACATAAAACTTACTTGGTCTGAGAATTTATGAAGAGTTAGTTGTTCAGCATTTCAAAAAATTAGTGTGCAAATGTGGCCACATAGTTCTGGAGCTTCTACATTTAGGTATAAGCAGCTGACTAACTTTTTTGACTTCTATTATCTGCATGCCTGAATATTTGCACATTAAGATGCATAGAATTTTATAAAAATAGCTTTCCTCATATTTCATCTTCACATTAACAATTTGGAACCATATTGATCTTTTAAATTATGTGGTATACAACCTATATTGTCTCTTATCTTACTAGACTATCTTGCTTATGAGTTGTAATGTAAGAAAGTAAAACAGGGCCCATCTAAATATGTTTTGTAAGAAGTACAGAAACAGATCCTGGTAAAAGTTCCCTTTCCTCACACATAGAAATACTACAACAAAATGATAAACCTAATAATTCCCCCATGTTTGTAATAATTTATTGAAAAGAATATTCAGGGGCTCCTGGGTGGCTCAGTGGGTTAAGCCTCTGCCTTTGGCTCAGGTCATGATCCTTGGGGTCCTGGGATCAAGCCCTGCATAAGGCTCTCTGCTCAGCAGGGTGCCTGCTTCCTCTCTGCCTCTGCCTGCCTCTCTGCCTACTTGTGATCTCTGTCTGTCAAAGAAATAAATAAAATCTTTGGGAAAAAAAAAAAAGAAAAGAGCATTCAACAATGTAAAACTCTTTAATATGAGCTGTTTTAGTAATCGGAAAGCAGAATGAAGAATGCTTTTGTCCAGCTCACCAATTTTTTATTACAAACCTGCTACATACTAGGGACGGCTACAGGTGTAGGAGACATAGAGGTGAACAAGTCAGACATGGCCTATGACATCACTGACTTCATATTTCCGAAGTGAGAGATAGAAAGTAAATATAAAATGAACTATTTTAAATGTAAACTGTTAAAAAGTTAAACTATTAAATTATTTAAAATATTTTTAAAAATAAAAGGAGAAAAAGCACCCTTGATGCAAGAACATGTTTCAAAGTGCCTGTTAGGGGATAACAGATCAGCCTCAGGCCAGGCCATCCAATCTGGCCCCAGATCATTTCTCCAAAGTAACTCCTGCTTTTTCTATTCTGAATCATCTTCCAAATTTCTTCATCTGTGCCAGATCACAGTGAGCTTTACCTCTACCATCCCACTTGACATACTCTGCCATTTTTATTAATCATCTGTATTGGGATAATTCTGACCCATCAACCAAAAGGAGGCTGTCAGAAGAGAACAGCATCTTGTGCTCCTTGGTGCTCAATCACATGCCCAACAAAGTGCTTTACACAGAGTGTCATCCCTAAATGGTCAATACATATGGAGAAGAAAAGTACTGAGAGAAATGAACACTGTTACCTGGCAAGACCAGGGCAGGCAAATGGAAGATTTAAGAGACAGGCTTTAACTTTCCTTGAATTATTCATTTCTACTTCCTGAGAGAATGTAGACTAGGGTAATCATAGACCCATTGTGGACACCAGGTCTGTTGAGCAGAGTTCAAATCCTGATTCAGCCATCTATTATTATAACCTCAGTCAAATTTCTCAAAGTGTTTGACTCTTAGTTTCCTAAGAGAGAGCAATGAAAAAACCTTATGAGGTTATTGCAATACGATATTTCAGAAGTATTTAGCAAATTATGTAGAATATAAGTGTTCAAGTACAGCTCATTTCCACAACAGCTTAGGAGTTATGCTTAGAGTGGGAGAAGCAAGTGGTCAAAATACTTTATATGTGATTGGACCACACCAATCACATCATATATCATGCCGATTTTAAAAACTGAAATAGAAAAAAAAAAAAAAACAAAACTGTTGCAATAGTTTTTTTAAGGGTGGAGAGTGGGCAAGGGAGAGGGAGAGAGAGGATCTTAAGCAAGCTCCACACTCAGCACAGAGGCCAAGGCAGGGCTTGATCTCATGATTCTGAGATCAAGATCTGACCAAAACCGAGAATCACACGCCTGACATACTGGGCAACCCAAGCACCCTAAGACCAGTTAGTCTTACACTTATATTCAATTGACAAATCTTGAGTTTTACCATTTGTCATTACGTGGGATATTGTATATAAAATAGATATTTTTCAAAGATAAGAAGTCCCACCTTGGAGATAAAATAAACACACTAATAAATACAATAACTTTCAATATTTGGATCTATCCTTCTAAATATTTCATTTAGGAACTCCTGAGCCCACACTCCCCTACATACAGTCACACAAAAGCAAAAAAATTTTTTAAATGACATCCAGAGGCCTAATGCATTCATCCATTTTAATAAAGTTAACCATTTATTCTTCCTGAGGAGAAATGATATATACCATATGTAGAGACTTAGACCATCAAATCTTACTCATGTGCTCATTATATCATGTTTATATGTTTTCCTTTTCCAAATGGAAGTCAAAAAGCAAAGCACAGCACTACTGTTCAATTCCAATTTCATACAATTATTTTAGAGCTACTTGGGCAATTCTTTTGAAGGAATGGGGTTATATGGGCCACCCTGTGGAAAGTTCCATTCCCAAGCTGACTACGTATTACTGCTAATACTCAGTTCACAAATTTGCTTGTAGGGCAAACTTCAGTTCATGCAAATGCTACCCACAAAGAGTGTGACACAGGGATGATTCAGCAGCTTATGGAGCAGGTGACAGATATCCAGTAATTGATGGACTGACAGATGTGCTTGAAAACAAAGTAAATACTCAACTCAAGGTCCAGCAGTGCTGGGAAGAAAATGAGGATGGGTAGGGAAATGATAAAGGGAAAAATAGTAATACACAGTGGCCAGAATTCCAAAAACACAAAGAATCAGGAAACAGGAATGACCTTGGGCAAAAAGGGTTTGATCAAAAGGCTTGGGACTCAAGGTCAAATTTCAGTTATTCATAAACTGGGAACCAAGACAGAGATGGAGTTTCTGTAAACAGGGCTCTCAATAGGCCATTCCACACAAAGGAAAGTCCTTAGTTTCCAAAACCAGGATTCACTGAGAAAACAAAGCAAAATGAAAGAATTGAGGATGACACCTGACTGTGTCAGGATGGTCCCAGGACCTGAAGGGATGAGTGCACACTACTTTCAGATGGGAGATAAACAGACTTAGCCATGAAGACTGACTCAAGTGGCTCTCATGTGTAGGGTCAACAGGTGAGGAAAGACAGCTGGGGAAGGAGAACAAAGAGAAAGAGCCAGGTGCGGCGGGGTGAGGGTTGGGGAAGATGGCTTTCATTCTCTCTCTCTCTCACATATACATACACACACAAACGATGGTCTCATTAGGGAAGTAGTATTTTAATTTATAACTGACCTGAATTCACTACTCATACAAT
Organism: Martes martes; assembly: GCF_963455335.1. NCBI lineage: Eukaryota > Metazoa > Chordata > Mammalia > Carnivora > Mustelidae > Martes > Martes martes. The sequence goes on from NC_137896.1 coordinate 70,181,619, forward strand.
AAAAAATACAAAGTGAAGGCTGCAAGTAATTATACGCCAGAGATGTTACGAATGGAGTGAAAACCATAGTTCGCCAAACGGTTAGTAAATAAAAACCAGGAGAGGTAAGGCTCAGGCCTGACTGCCATCAGCAGCAGACAGTTACAGTCCTTCAGTTCAAAGAGTAATTACAGAGAAGTGGTGGTTGCACAGCATATAATGTGGTTGCCTATTTAGCCATTGTGTTCTTTCTTTAAGAGGAACATGTTTAAGTAGGTTTTTTAAAAGTGAGGTTGCAGCTATGCCAATTTAAAAGTGAATTTTAGGGGCGCCTGGGTGGCTCAGTGGGTTAAAGCCTCTGCCTTTGGCTCAGGTCATGATCTCAGGGTCCTGGGATCGAGCCCCACATCGGGCTCTCTGCTCAGCAGGGAGCCTGCTTCCTCCCTTCTCTCTCTCTGCCTGCCTCTCTGCCTACTTGTGATCTGTCTGTCAAATAAATAAATAAAATCTTTAAAAAATAAATAAATAAAAGTGAATTTTATTAATAAACCATGTATGAAAGGTTCTCAAATTTCCCTAAAGCTAAGGAAGTCTACGTCAGCATCTCCCATACTTTCTGAGCAAGACACATCGATTACCATATCACTGTTTTGGCCAATCAATTAACACATATTAATCTAACACAACTATATAAAAGATGATAGGCCAGGTGCTACAATCTACTAGAAAAAGAGATATTTACTGCCTACAAGTTTAGAATCTAATTGGGGAAGCAAAACATATTCAGAATAATTGATTTTAGAGGAAACAGATTTTATAAAGTCTAGGAGGAAGAGCTAAAAGGACTGACAATGAAAGATGTCAATGGGGTTGGCATCAGAGGAAAAGCTTCAAAAGAGCAGTGATAAGGGCATGTATTTTAAAAAAAAAATCCTTCCCTTCGATCAGACTGTTTTCTACCACATTAAACAATAACGAGAAAATATAACCCTTTCTGTCAGTCTGACTACATCTCTGGATGCACCAATGTACTATGATAGCCTATCTGAAATTCATTGTAAAATCCTATAGCCATTCGGGTCATCTGTCAAACCTAGCTTGACATTTGGCACCAAACTGAAAATCCTCATATAGTTTTATTTTTATTACTATTATTTCAGAGCTGATATATAGGAGCAAGAACAAAATTTACCATTTAGAGCACTCTTACTCTAAAGGCGTGAGAGATGCTATATACAGAGTATCCCCATCTACCAAAAAGCCCCATGAGGCAAAAGCCATAACTGGCATTTTTCTATATGAGGAAACAACACAGAGAGGGTAAGCAAGTGGTTTATAGTCCAACAGCTAGATAATGTTGAAGTTGAGATTTGAAAATAATTCCATTATGAAACCAATACTATGCTATATGTTAACTAAACAGAATTTAGATAAAACTTTTTTTAAGAAATGGAAGTAATTCCATTAAATGGATATAACGGAACTACCTTTTACATCTCCCAGAACATTTTTTTAGAAAAGACAATCATTTATTCTCACCTAGTGCTCAGAACAGAATCTAGAAAGCAGAAAGTAACAATTATTTGAAGGGCAAACAATTGAATAAATAAACAAATGAAATCTGTATCTTTCCCAGACAGTTCAGTAGCATCAGATTACACAGTAGAGACAAAGTTTCCAGAGAGAACTGTCCATCCAGAGCTGGGTTAGCAAAATACAGGAAACACATGTGTAGGAAAACACAGTGTTAAAGAAAGATTGGCTGTCTCTATCCTAGAAACTCAGATCCTCTTCAGGCATTAGAGAAAATATTTAGTTAGTGCTCACAGTGAAGCAAAGCTGTTAAGTACTTCTAGTAACATTTATGAAGGTGATGGGCTTAAAACAAATTAGATTTTAAAACTGAGATTTAACATTTACAGAGCTTGTGTTCCATTTACTGTTCTAAATGCTTTACATACAATAACTCTTCTCATTCTCACTCAAACTCTATATGGAGACTTTTAGGTACAGAAAGACCACCAGGTCTCTTTCTCCAATTCATGCAGTCAAAAAGAAAGTCTGGACTGAAATACAAGCATTCTGACTCTAGCATTCACACTTCTGCCATGATACCCTGGCTAGTCTTTAATATGAAATGAAAAGAATGATATGAAAGACGTAATTGGGGATATGCGAAGTTCAAATACGTTAGCTAAAATGTAATCTGACCTTGGAATATCAGCTTAACCATCACGGCTGCTTTGTGCAATATGTCACTCTCAAAATCTGTGCCTTTGTGTAAACCCCTACTGTGTGACCAAAAATATGAGTTCAGAAGGAGAATTTGGTGACCAAGAGGTTGCCTGCAGACATCAAAATAAACCTGCTTTCAAATTTGGCTCTGGCATTTTTTAGTTAATGTGTCTTTGAGCAAGTATTTAATCTTTCCCAGCTTCAATTTTTTTTTTTGTATATAGAAAGGGAATTATAATTATACCTACCTCAAAGTTGTGGTGAGGTTATCAAGTTCTCAGTCAAAAATGATTATGCCCCATGGGGCATTTCTGATTCTCATAACTGAGTGGGAATAATACTGGCATCTAGTGAATAGAGGTCAAGAATGTTGCCAAACACAGTGCAATGCACAGAACAGCCCCCACAACAGAAAAAAAAAAAAATGCTCAACACGAAAGGTCAATAAAACCAATTATTTGAAAAACCCTGGCCAAATGTATGTTTGCAATATACCTTGCATGACATTAATGATCAATAAATTACAGCCTTTTACTGTTGCTTTACTGTATACACAAAACTTGTGGGCTAATTTAGACCAAATTTTTAAGAACTAAAGACTAAAAGATTTTTATGTTTTCTTTAATCTAGGAGGGGAAAAAAAGACTTCAAATTATGTAAGTATTGAGTCCTTGTGTCAATTATTTTTTCTGATTCTTTCCCACACAAAGCAAAACCGAATTTTGAACTTTGAATTTTGAATTTACCAACTTTAAACAGTTGGTAACTTCAACTATCATCCTGGCCCTGAAGTCTTGGTGGCTTATAGCTGATTTACAATATCTCCTGGGGACAGTGGAAAGTTTTATAGAAATGAAAAAGAAAGAGGCCAAAGATTTGATGTTGTAATAGAACACTTCTACTCCTCTTTTCCCATTTGTGATTTTTTTTTTAGAAAACAGTAGAGATCAGAGCACTCTCTGTGTCTTACTCAATTGCTCTCAGTCTCTCTCTGGGCCAAAGTTTTTTGGTTTGGTTTGGTTTGGTTTGGTTTGGTTTGGTTTTCTTAAAGATCAGAGATGGAAACTGGGCTGTTTTCCTGAAACATCTGGAAATGTGCCAATCAGGAGACACAGTCCAGGGAACAAGAGGCTCCCCTGTTCATACAGAGAACAGTTGCAAAGTAAGTTAAGTGCTCTGCAGTTAAACAAGTTTACTGTGTCCCCAACACTGTGCTAGACCTAAGAGTAAACCCCACAGACTCTAAACACAGGTGGCTGCCATCAAGGAGGGTCTCTAAGCCTTCATTTCAGCTTTACATAAGTACTTTACTTAATTAAGTACTTTAACATAAGTACTTAATTAATTAATTAAGTGCTATTTCCAAATTTTTAGCTTACCTTCTCTCTTTATGCTTTGTGCTGGAGATAAGTCCTTAAACAACCTGCACTATTGGATGTTAATGTAGTGGACCTGGATTTTAAGTTCAAAATTGGAATATTTCTTGCTATTGTATACAAAGATAAGTGATTTTTTTATACATTAATCTTGTGTTGTGCATCCTTGCTGAACTCATTAGTTCTAATTGTGTGTGTCTGTGTGTGTATGGTTTAATTAGGATTTTCTAAATATGAGATAATTTTTGGAAATATTTGTAAAATAATATTTTCTAAATATGAGGTAATGGAACTACAGATAGTTCCATTTATTCCTTTCCATTTGTCTTACCTAATTGTTCTGGATGGAAACTGCAATGCAATGTTGAACAGAAACAACCAAAGTAGACAATCCTTAAAGAAAAAAAAAAATGCATATATTACATTTTATCCAGCCCTGAAAGGGAAGGAAAGGAATGGAAGAAAGAAATATCCTGAGATGTGCAACAACATGGATGAAACTAGAAGCCAGTATGGTAAATGAAATAAGGTAGACAGGGGAAAGCAAAGACTGCAGGGTATCACTTGTATGTGGAATCTAAAAAAAAAAAAAAAAATTAATTCACAGTAAGAGAAATGGTGGTTGCCAAGGCTGGTGGCTGGGGGAAATGGGGACAGGTAAGTAAAAGGGTATATATTTTCAGTCACAAAATAAAGTCTGATGGTCTAATGTATGGCATGGTGACTACAGTTGACAACAATGATACTGTATTATATACCTGAAATTTGCTAAGAAACTACTTCTTAAGTGCTCTCCTACACACACATATATACACAAAAGGTGAATATATGAGGTGATTGATGTGTTAAGTAATGTAACTGTGGGAATCCTTTCATAATTATGTGCATATCAAATCTTCACACTGTATACTTTAAATATCGATTTTATTTGTAAATTATACTTCAATAAAGTTAAAAAAATAGTAAGCATTTTTGTCTAATTCCTGTTCTTGGGGTAAGATCATTTAGTCTTTCATCATTAAGTATGATCTCCACTGTGGGTTTTCCAAAATGCTCTTTGTCAGGTTTAAGACCTTCTACCTATTAGGTTAAAGACCTTCCCTTCTTTTTCTAGTTTGCCATTGGTTTTGTTTTTTGTTTTCTTGTTTTTGTTTTTTGGGGTTTTTTGGTTATTGCTGCTGTTGTTGTTTTAGTTTAGTTGCTTAAAGCATCAATCAAAAATCTATTTTGCAAAATGCTTTTTTTTAATCTATTGAAATGTGGTTTTATATACATTTTTTTTCCTTTTCAGTTTACTAATACGGTGAACCGAAATTATTTATTTCCAAATGTTAAACTAGCATTGCATTCTAAATTCTAATTAGTGGTCATGTAGTATCATTTTTATATATTGTTGGATAATGTTTGTCAAAATTTTGTTTAGGATTTTTGCATCTATATATATAAGAAGTATTAATCTATATAGTTTTACTTAAATTACTTTGTCTAGCTTTGATATCAGTACAGTAAAAAAGGCAGACCATAACAAGTATTGGTGAAGATTTGGAGTTAAATTGGAGCCCTCATAAACTGCTGATTAGAATGTAAAAAGGTGAGGCTGCTTTGAAAAACAGTCCATCAGTTTCTCAAAATATTTAAATATAGAGTTACATATTTTAAATATAGAGTTATGTATGACCCAACAATTCCACACTTAGGTATGTACTCAAGATACTGAAAATATGTTTACACAAAAATTGGTTCAAGAATGTTTATAGCAGGGGCGCCTGGGTGCTCAGTGGTTTAAGCCGCTGCCTTCGGCTCGGGTCATGATCTCAGGGTCCTGGAATCGAGTCCCGCATCAGGCTCTCTGCTCAGCAGGGAGCCTGCTTCCCTCTCACTCTCTCTGCCTGCCTCTCTGCCTACTGTGATCTCTGTCTGTCAAATAAATAAATAAAATCTTTAAAAAAAAAAAGAACGTTTATAGCAACTTTATTCATAACCACTAAAATGTGGAAATAACCCAAATATCTATCAACCGAGGAATAACAAAATGTGGTACATTCATACGGCTGAATATTATTCAGCTACTAAAAAAATAAATAAATAAAGCACTTAATAGATGTTACAACATTAAGACACTATGTTAAGTGAATGAAGCCAGACAAAAGGTCTACACACTGTATGCTTTCATTATATTAAATGCCCTAGAAAGGCAAATCCATAGAGTAAGAAAGTAAATTAATGTTCCTAAAGTTGGGGGAAAGAATGGGAGTGACTTAATGTTCACGAGTGATGAATTTGAGTGACGACTTCCTCTGGAATTAAATAGTAGTGACAGTTGCACAATCTTGAGAATATGGTAAAATCCATTGAACATTTTATGGTCTGTGAATTATAGCTCGATTTAAGAAACTGCACATGCATGTGCACATATTCCTACATGCATCACTGATTTTACCACATATATCATTTGGTTATTTTCAAGAATCATGGTATTTAAAATGGGGGGTAACATTACCGGATAGCTCACACTAACATCTTATTTTAGCAAATGGAAACTTGAGGCCTATAGCAATTAAATTGCCCAAAATCACAAGCTAATTATATAGAAAAATTTTTAAAATTACTTAGGGTCCTGGATTGCTTCTAGAACCATTTTCTTACACATAAAAATTTTCCAATGTTGAAAGCATTAAAAATAACATAAAATAAAATCATAATAAAACCCTAAAGCAGCTACTTCCTTGACACCTTGTTCCCAAATAATTTTTTTTATATCAGTTTACTCTTTCTTAAGTTGTAACAAATGTCCTCTTTGGTATATTTTAATACTAAGAATATTAACAAATCTATTATCACTCTCAGAAAGTGACTCACATTGAAAAATCCTAAGTGGATACAATCAAATGTTACTACCTTATCTTTCAGATTAGAAATAAACACTAAGTATCAAGAATTTTTTCTATAGGGCGCCTGGGTGGCTCAGTGGGTTAAGCCTCTGCCTTCAGCTCAGGTCATTGTCTCAGGGTCCTGGGATGGAGGCCAAGGCTGCATCTGGCTCTCTGCTCAGCAGGGAATCTGCTTCCCCCCTTTCTTTCTGTCTGCCTCTCTGCCTGCTTGTGATCTCTCTCTCTCTCTCTCTCTCTCTGTGTCAAATAAATAAATAAATAAATAAATTCTTTAAAAAAAGAAGAAGAATTTTTTCCATTAAAAAAATTAGCCCAAAAGAGAATATCAGATCTGCCTTCCATAAGACACTAATTTTTCATATCAGATGTAGACAGAGCTCTTTAAAGCATTTAAGGATTCTTTTGTCCAACTTGCTCCCTCCCTCTTTCCTATTCCTTTCCTTTTCCTCCCACCCTCTTCCTCCTTACTTCCTTTCCTTGCTAATTATCAATCTGATTTTTTTTTAAGATTTTATTTATTTATTTGACAGACAGAGATCACAGTAGGCAGAGAGGCAGGCAGAGAGAGGGGGGGAAGCAGACTCCCTGCTGAGCAGGGGGCCCCATGCAGGACTCAATCCCAGGACCCTGAGATCATGACCTGAGCCGAAGGCAGAGGCTTAACCCACTGAGCCACCCAGGCGCCCCATCAATCTGATTTTCTAAAGCAGTCATCTCTTTTTGGAATAAGTACCATAAGAATATATTCAGCATTTATATGAAATTTGCAATCTCATTTTGAACAAAATAATTAAACCTTAAAAAGGAGAACTGGAATGCTTAGGTGGCTCAGTTGGTTAAGTGTCTACCTTCAGCTCAGGTCATGATCCCAGGGTCCTGGGATTGAGTCCTGCATGCGGCCCCCTGTTCAGCAAGGAGCCTGCTTCTCCCTCTGCCTGCTGTTCCCCCTGCTTGTGCTCTGTCTCTCTCTCTCTCTGACAAATAAATACAACCTTAAAAAAAAAAATACGGAAAATAAATATTGGGAAGAACCCTAAACTAGTGAAGTTAGTGCACAAAAGGGCATAAATAAAAAATCTGAAAAGCTGGAAGTATATATGACCTCAATGGAGGGACCAGACAAATCTCTGAATTTCTAGACTTTGCTCACTTTCAGCATTAATCTGTAGATTTTGAGACCTGAACTTGGGTTATCATGATGCAAGGAGAGAAGCCACAGGATACTGTACTTTGCAAATGGGTTCATGTCAGGAGACTTAAGGGCTTTCCTACCTAGTGTATATTCAAGCCAGTTTCTAAAAATGTACACTATTTACTCTCCACAGAGATACACTAACTTGGTTTCACTTCTTTCCTCAGGTGCTTAAAAAAATCAGGGCTGGTTTTTTTAGTCTCTTAAACTGAGAGCAGAATGACTGTTTTGATGATTATATTTAGATCGTTCCACCTTAGTCTCAGAAATACAGCTGATTTTTTTTCTTCTAGCTCTGCTATAATTGGGGGAAAATGTATTATTTTATCTCTGTTCTTTAAGTCCTGAAGTTGATGAAGAACACAAAAAAAGTCCTGCCCTAACGTGGCACACTGTGGCTTGTTCTGGAAAGAAACAGGCACTTAAAATCATGTTGGTCACAAGTACGTGTAATTCATGTAGTAGGTCAAATGAAAAACTGAATTGAATGGACCATACGGACATGACACTCTCAGACTGTACGCAGTCTGAGGATTCTCGGGGAAATTGACTTGCCACAATTTGTTTTTTGGGAAAATAAATACTTGGGTTTAACTTCAAGGCAACACAAATTAATGAAGTGGGGTTTTTTTGATATGGTATTCCATGCCTATAATCATTAAGAATGGTAGAAACTTGTTTCCAAAACACTTCACAGCACTGATTTGCAACAAGACAAATCTTCTTCTTATTTATTTGTTGTCCCTACAATCCAGTTTTGTAAATCTGGATTTTTTGAGTGAGTTATGTCTTAACTGTGCCCAGCAGCCACATTCTGACTCTATTATGCACTTACATACAGAGCCAAATATTTTTGAGAATTACCAAAATGTATATTTGTAGAGAACTTTGTAAAGATTACTTTCCAAAACAGAATAATTTATGCTTAAACATATTTTAAGAATATAAAACAGATTCTATCTCTTGCAAATGTAATTTCCAGTATGCTAGCAGGCTAGATTTAGATGTTTAACCAAAACAATAAAAACAACAAGAGCAAACACAAACCAAAACCATGAGTGTGTATTTCCAAGAAAATTACCATTCTCTACTGAGTTTGTGCAAATTAACTTGTATCTTAGAAGTAAAAATATGATATAAAAATAATATAGTATAAAGCTGTATCTCTTCTAATCCTTAAGTCAGTCATTGTTATTGTTTTCAGGTGAGCAGTACATAATTAACCTAAGTTTTCATAACAATAAAATAACATATTTGGGACAAATGAGCATCTATCTTTAGACTGCTCAGTATTTATAGATATGCTGATATGGAGTTAGGACCTTCAGAAATTATATGTTCATTGACAGAACTGTAACTGTTGCTTCATATTCATTGTATTTGTTTCTCTCAGGGTACTGCAAAGTGGCTCAAATATATATTAAAGTCGCCCTTTTACAAATGAAAAAACTGAATCTTGAAAGTGCAGTACACTGAGGATCAAAATTCAGTTCTAGATTCCACGTTTTTTTCTAGACACCGAATAGAAATGGCATTCAGAGAAGTGTAAGCTATTCAGTACACTACAAAAGCATTCTTTGGACAGAACCAATACATAGTGGTTTCAAAATGTTTGACCTCAAATAAATTTTCCTTTTCTCTACTCTGTCTCTCCAGATACCTTTCCAACATTCTACAAAGCTAAAACAGAGTAGAAATGTGATTAGATGACAGCAAGTCACTATAATTTTGTGAAAAGAAACTGCTTTTCAAGATTTTTTAATGATAAAAAAGAATCCTGTTTGACCATTAGAATTTTTTTATTATATTTATCCCCTTCCTTTTTATCATAACATAATAAATAAACCAAGTAAAAGTTTTTAAATCTGGTGACTTTCTATTTTTCCAGAAGACCATCCTTCCTTTCAAGGTGTCATTTCTGGAACCACAGTCATACTTCCTCTGTTAAGACAAGAAGCCTTGTATAGATTCCAAAACCTAAATAGGTTTTATTATCATTGCATCACCCAAGATTAGAATGAATCTTTCTACATGGCAGCAATGAAGCTGTATGTTCCTTTACAATAATGCTTTTTTTTTTTTTGACCAAAGAAACCCTAGACAAAATACAAATAAGAATTCTGTGAAACTCTCAACTGTTACTATTTGCCAGAATGTATTTCAAACATATGCAGGGGCTTGCGTTATAAAATATTTTTAATAAATAATGATAATTACCATAACTTGTATGTTTAATCTATGCCAACTCTTTTACATATACCATTTATTGAAATCTTATAATAATTCTAGGTTGTAAAGCCATCTCTTCTCTACCTCTCCCCAATTAAAAAAAAAAAAAAAAGGCAAGGCAGATAAAGCTAAGAGAGGATACAGAACTCTTCTAAATCACGTAACTAGATAGAGACTGAGTTTGAGCCATGGATTGCCCACCACCAAATCATATGCACATAGGATATAAAGCTTCCATTCCTGGAAGAATACCTTGGCTCTGCTCTTTAGCTCCAAGTAACACCATGGAGAATCCTGTCTGATAGGTCAGGCACAAACCAATTCACAATAAACCTGTCCTGATTAAATACAGGTCACTAGTTGCTAACAGTCTTTCTGTAGATATTAAGTCAGAAGTGGATACGGTGTCATAATTACTTTGCATTTTTGTACAAAAACCACTTCCTTAGCATGGAATGTTCTTCCTTTTCAATACATTCATAATTCCAACCTGTATTAACTTTTCAGAATAACAGAACTCACAGCAATCCTGCCATACAAGCAGCCTTCCCACTTATCTCTCCCCTCATCCCATCCACACATTTAAAAACTTTCATGAGTTCGTATGCGTCTTCACAATTTGTGTCAAATCCCAACTTCCTTTTCCAAATGTTCATTCCGACCCTAAGGTTATGGCCTAGTCTCAGTAAGTCTATCTATCTTTTCTGCCTATTATCCTTCAATATTGTTTTAACTGGTAATCATTTTTTAAAACATATATTTTTACTCATGGTTTTGGCTAGTCATCGAAGTTCATGGCTTCTCAAACTAATATGCAGATTTTAATGTAAGTGTAGATTTCAACATCTGTATCTCATTAAAATGTGGATTATTTTTTAGTAGGTATGGATTGTACCTAAGATTGTACATTTCTAACAAAATCTCAGGTGATGCTAATGCTTCTGGTCCCTGGACAACACTTTAAGGAATAAATGCTTGAACCACTTAAAAAAAAAGGCATATATATATATATATATATATATATCTCACAGACTCATCATCTGTCTTAAATAACTCTTCCATACTACTCAAAGCTATAGCTGATCGAATTCTTACAGTTACTGGTTTCAAAGAAAAGAGATGTTAAGAAAAAACATACACTTTCATACACACACACACACACACACACACAACCCTATAAAGAATATTTTAGTTCTAGAAAGATAAAAAGAAAGGATATAATATGATCAACTGGGATTCAGCTATGCCATCCAGAGACAATCTATGTAACACACTCAATGAGACCACACATTTTGGCCAATGATTCAGTTGCTGAGGTTGGTGTCTACTTGAGGATAACTGGTCCAGAATGGAGATCCAATCTCTGGGCATTTGTGATGTTGAACCAGAGCCAAAAAAGGGGATTTTTATTAATCTTTTCTTCTGAAGCAAAAAACAATTGTATATACACACAGATGAACATACCTTCCTGGGAACCTCGTTTATTCTTGTATATACTATCTGTCATATTTAAAAATTTATAAGATTTTCTGTAAGTTATCAATTACAACTAAAGACAATTTCTAGAGTAGATTGGATGGTTAACAATAAAATAAATAAAATTAAAAAAAAATAAAAACTAAAGGCAATGTCTAAAATCTAAAGCATATGTAGAACAAGTTGGCATTTGCCCTAACAGTACTTTTTTAGCATATGAAGTGATTCTGAAACTACTAATGACTACTTCCCAGGTTAACAAAATACTCTCATCCTCACTTACATTCAGAGCATCTCATACTTACATAAAATAACAAATAGAATATAGATGTATTCTTCTTCTCTGTTCTGTTCCACAACTGGGATGTTCCCATAGTTAATAATAACAAAAGACCCATCTCCCTTTACTGGTAGTTCCCCCATCACTGTTTTTCATATCTGCCTTCCAATTAAAATTCTGATTATCTTCTTGAGTCTCCCCTGAGGCCGCTGTTTCTTTTTTAGTAGTTGCTAGGTGAGCTCTATGCCAGTACTTTAAAACACCAGAACAATCCAACGAGGGAGAATCTTCCAGTATGCACCGTGGAAAATTTAAGTGTGGTGTCCACACATCACAGCTTCTAAGTTTTTAAGTCTTCTCTCTATATCCACAAACCCAAAAAAACTCAGTGCTTGCCCCCTTTTATTTCCCAAAGTAACTGTTCCAGACCTGGGACCCATACTGCAAGGCTCACAACTTTTACCAGATCTCATTGCTTTCTGTCTGCTTTTTGTGTTAACAGTGACTTAATCATTAGTTTTGTCTCAGAAATTGTATTTTTGCTGTAAATTTTGTCTTCAGTTATTTTTTTTTTCAATTTTCCATGAACATTATAAAAACAATTTAAGGGATGCCTGGGTGGCTCAGACAGTTAAGCGTCTGCCTTCTGTTGAGGTTATGATCCCAGAATCCTGGGATCAAGTCCCACATCAGGCTCCTTACTAGGCAGGTAACCTGCTTCTCCCTCTGCCTCTGCCTGGAGCTGCCCCTGCTCATGCTCTCTCTTTCACACTCTCTCTCTCTAATAAACAAAATCTTTAAAAACAACAACAATAATTTAAGTCTCATTAAGAAATCAAGTATACCAGTTAGTATGTTAAGTTTTGCCCCCAGATGATCTTAATTTTCCAAACCACAGGTAAAGATTTCCTAAGGTTTTGTTCATCATCAGTCAGCCAGCAAGTACTGAATGTGTTCCATATACTCAGCCCTACAGAAGGCATGAGGAGGAAGGAAAACACAGCCAAGATGATCAGAAATGGACAGAGATGGTATCTGGAACTACAGAGTATCTCCCTAAAATAGCCAATATGAAGAATTATTTTAGAACAGATTTCTCTCACAAAAAAACAGAAAAGAAACTGTATTCCCTTCACATTAAGGGTCTAAAGCACGTAGCCTCAATTATACATTAAATTGACTATGGCATATGCTGCAAGTGCAGATTTCCCTTTTTGTTCTTTAATCTGACTAGGAATTGCCTCATTAATCTGTCAATTTTTATTTCAGCACTGTTGCTGGGATGTTGTTGTCCATTAAGATTGCTCTAATACTGGGGCGCCTGAGTAGATCAGGCAGTTGAGCATCCGAATCTTGGTTCCAGCTCAGGTCATGATCTCAGTGTCATGAGATCAAGTCCCATATTGGGCTCTACACTCAGCAAGGAGTCTGCTTGAGATTCTCTCTCCCGCTGCCCCTTCTCCCCACCCCATTCTTTCTCTTTCCCTCTTTCTTTGTCAAATAAATAAATAAATCTTAAAAAAAAAAAGGGGGGGGGGAATTTCTGATATTAAAGAAATAATGGATCAGTCCTGGCCTAGTTGCAGGAGAAGAGCTATATTCTTTCTTCCCATCTTCCTTCTTGCCTGCCTGCCTTCCTTCTCTGTTTTTTTCTTCCTTTACTTTCTCTCCATCTATCTTTCCTTTCTTCCTTCCTTCCTTTCTTCCTTCCTCCTTTCCTTCCTTTCATCTCTTAAAAATATCCTACAGTAGTGGAAAAAAGTAAAAGAAAAATATAATGTAATTCCTCTAATACATCTTTATTACAAAGCAGTTGCCCCTTACTATTTTCCCTCCAGTGGCGTTATTTATAATATTTTCCTTAATTGATGAATTTATAAGTATAGAAGTTTGAACTAGGTGCTTACAAATATGTGACACAGGAAATTCTTCAGTAGCCATTATTAACAGGGATGCTGCCAGTGTGTCAAAATGGGAGACACACTGGAACTCACATTCATGTTTAAGAAGGTAAGACATGATGGTTTTTTTCCCCCAAACATATAAAGTAGCAGAAAAACTGACTGATCGGGACCTTACCTTTAAGCACACACCTCTAGTTTGGTAAGAATTAGTCTTTCCAAGCAAAGTCAGTGTTTGAATAAATCATTTTCTTCTATTTATTGAAAAGCTCTGTAAGCAAGGGCCTCTTTCTGTTTCTCATACACAATACCTTGCAAATAGTCAACAATACATATTTGTTTAATGAATTATGGTATCCCTGCACCAGGCATCATTCCAATTTAATTTGAGCTCAAATAATGCTGGACCAAATACATGTCACTGACTTTTTTTTGATGAAAAATAGAGTAATATCCTAATCAGCATTTAACTTTTTGCCTACTATGCAGAAGAATGGGGAATGAAAGTATTAAGATCCTGTCATGGTATTTAGTCAAGAATCATTACAAAATCTTTGTCATCTGAATTACTGATACATTTGAAAAAGTCCAGTCAGGAGAATATTCAGACCACACAAAGACAAAATTATTAATCATCTCAAATTTGCTGCCATCCCAAGTCTCATGTTTAGAATGAGAATCAAGCAGTATTTTATTTTAAACAATAGGAAAGCTGTGGCTACCTTTAAGATGAGTCCATACGTTTCAGATGACCACTAAATCAATAATATAGTTCCCAGTGCTTTTTGTTAGTCTGCTGTAGCATAGAGACTATGCTTTCTGTCTCTTTTCTCCTTAAAGACAGAGAACATCAAAATTAGTATGGCTTGTCAGCTAAAGGATACAACCTTATCTTTCTCCTCAAATGTGTCTTTTTTTTTTTAACAAAAACCTGAATTACAAATATCCAAATGTATGAAATAGTTGTGATCACTCACTTTGTCTCAAAAGGACTTTGCATTTTATAAAAGAAGTCACCAGTTTTGTTTTTGTTTTTTTTTTTTTTAACCCAGTTAGGTATCCTTCATTTTACATGATTTTCACTGACAACTTTTCATTTACATCCAATTTTCTTTAGAGTCTATCATGTGTCAGATATTCATAAATGCTTTCTTTCAGGTGGATTTTTTACCTTAAGGTATATTGTCATATAAAATATTGTTTTATAATCAGGCATTAAATCTGGTCAGATTCCAGCTTCCATTAAGTCACTTCTAAGAACAATTCCTACTGATGCTTCTATGAAAGTATAATATTCTTTTTAACTTATGAAACTTAAGGATGAAAAATGTGCAACATATTCTGGAGTTTTTGTTGAGTCCAGGTAAATGCATTTTAAGAAAGAAATAATAAATATATAATTTCCAGTTTGAAATTTTATTTATAAGAGCTGAATACACATTAAGTGTACTTCTCATTAGACAACTAAGAATCCATTATGAAGTCAGTTAAGGGAGAGAACTAAATGACTTTGACAGCCGTCCTATTCTCTCAAGAAATTATGAAACATCTTAATATAGCATCACAACTTACTACATATATATACATACACATACATATGTATATACATATGTGTGACTGTGTGCACTATATATGTGCATATGTGTATGCAAATGTATGATATCTATGTATATTTATATACAAATGCAAAATACAACCACCTGAAGTAATTTTTACCTTGGGGTGATATCAAGCTCTTGAACACAAACGTTTTTACTTCACTGAAAGAGTACATTCTTGGGACTGTCTGATTGGAAAATATTAGCTATGTGAATACTTTGAAAAACAATACATTATCATAAAATGGAGATTATCATGTTTACTGATAATTTACACAGGTCTCTGCTTTCAAACTTGGCAGAGAAAATTCTCTGAAAGCATTCTGCATAATAACCAATTACTTTTTTATAATGATAAATTTCAAACTGATGTTTTTAATTGTCTTACATTATTAAAACTTAAATATTTAAAAAGTGGCTTACCATGATTATCTAATTGTCCAGATTACATTTATTTTTTGCTTGACTAATTTAAGCTTTGCTTTCTCTGTATTGTTAGAGAACTTGTAAAATCTTATATATTTTTTGATGCCAGGCTGATACTACTCTAGATGAAACCCACAGTTTCAATGCTGAGAAGAACTTAGTAGAGCTTAATAAATTTTACACATGGGTGAATGCACTAATGTAGCCAAAGGAAACAAAAGTTATTTGTTGTTGTTTTTTTTAAGGAAAACCTTAACATTTTTTTAAGAATGAAATTTTCTAATTAAAATGGACCTCAATATTCATGCTAGCTTTAGGCTTTTTACACATACAAAGTTTAGTTTTATGGAACTTTTCATATAAGGTCAGTGAAAGGCCTACCACTACTTTCCCATATCATGTTGTCTTCCCTCCCATAGAATTTTGTTTCAATTCTTCAAAGTAACACCTTCTACTAAAAATCAGAGACTTTCATAACACAGGAAACATACTATAGTATCATCAGGTTTTATATGTTTTCTTCCTCAATAGTACTAATAAAAGAAAACTTCCCTAATGTATTTTTTTCACCATCTTTAGTTAGTCCAAATATTCTGAACAGCTCCTATCCAGTAATCCAGTATTTTTTTTACAAATTAACCTTGTGTTTCACATTCAGGAATCCGTAAAATACGCATTCTTCTTATTCATATGGAAGAGAGTAACATATGTGTATGATCCTTTGCTGTTAACGAAATGTCAGGGGCTGGAAATTCTTAACAGAGCTGCCTACAAGCCAATTAAATCTTCTAGGTGGTGCCATCTCAGCCTTTCCCCCAATCCCAAAAGGGATTTAAAATAATAATAATAATAATAACATCTACAATTAATAGCACTCCTGCAGCCTGTAGGTCTAGCCTGCTCCTTTATAGTTCCCCTTGACAATAATGGAGGGCCTTATTATTTTGTTTCCCCTGGGCATTTATTAGGTCTGCTGAGGAAAAGGTTGCATCTTCTCTGGAAAAGTGCACAATCTTCAACTCTCTTTCAAATACAGATACCTTAATGGGCCTTACATTAGAAAGGTATTCTGTGCTACCTGTTATGTTACTTCTTCCCAGTTAGAAACTATATTTTAATGTGGCTGCCAAAAATTTAGTGCCTATCATTTGATAAGATTGAGAGTGGGATTTGCTAAACATCAGTTAATAGAAAATGTGAGGCAAATGCTGCATGAGTGGACTGACTGCCAGTGGGTAGAAATGAATGGGTGGTAATGGAAATTAATGGATAGGGAAAATCTAGTTTGATTTCTTTGGAAATTGTGCTATAACCTTTATGTACATTAATAAATCAAACTTCTTTCTGTTGTTTAAAAAGTGAGTAATATATTTTGATTTAATAGGATAACACCTCTTCTTGAATCATATAACTATTAACTATTGCTCTGTTGGATATATTCAAACTATATATTTTGTTATGGCAAAATCATCTTTTATGATGCTTAGCATTAAAACAAATCAAACTTTCAACAACTAAGAAAAAGCTGTTAAGATGCTATCCTCCAAATTATTGTTTTAAAGAGTAAAAAATGTTTTAAATAAATCAATTTATTTCAATATATTTTTAAAATTTCTCCTCCATTTTAATCCCATGTTAGGTTCAGGCCTTTCGTTAATGCTAATCCAGATAACATAACTTAGATCTCAGATAATGTAGATAAGGCACATACTCTTGAACTTAAAAGATAATATAGATTTATACAGACTCCTGATATTTGACAATTATATTTACTTAACGTAGACACATCCAAAATTATTTCCAATCTTTATGTGTTTTCTCTAACACTTTCTTTTAAGAAAATCTAGTAAAATCTATCATTTCATCTGAATGCTACAATCACTTTTAGCTTCTTAAATCCATCCTGCACACTGTCCAGGTAAATTCCCAATGTAACATTTCTTATTTAAAAATATAGTGTCAGCTAACTTTAAAGGAGAGTGTCTGCTGATGATGTTCTGGAAAACTAGAATAGGTTCACAAATCATGAAAAGCCCAAAATGCAGAAAGGAAGTGTTCATTTATAGAACTGCTATGATCTCAAGCAAAGAAATTATTTACCCTAAACTAAGTGCTGAATGATAAGACAACATAACGGGCTGGAATAGAAAAGCCTCATTCTCTTTCCAGTATTGCCATTAAAGGGATTGGTGTTAGTCAATCATTTCACTCTCAGAGCTTGATTCTTCTTTTGCAAAAGGAGCTACCTTGCATCATTTCTAAGGTATTTTCTAGTCCTAGAAATCTGGTGAGCCCATATTATTGCAGTTGGCTTTTCTGTTCATTTATCTCACAGTAGGCTGAAATTATGGGATGGAGATATCAAAGGCTAAACTTAGCGTGGTGAGAATAGCAATGCGTGGAGTTCATGAGTAATGATTACACCTATCAATGAAATAATTAAGGGACTCCTGGGGGACAACTTCCTAACCTAGGAAACTGAGTAGTTCTAAAAAGAAGGATTAGGTTAGAGATTTAAATAAAAATAATACTAATACTACTAACAAAGTCTTCTGAATAAGTGAACAAAAAGTTATGGAAAGAATGATGGCAAAATTTTTCAGGAGGTCTGTCCCAACCATTCTCTTTGACACCTGTGTATCTTCTTTTCATTCCACTATGTAATACAATCAATAGAGAGCCATCTACATTTCAGAGTTTTATGTAATGGCTGATTCATTTTTTAATTGATATACTCAATTGATATACTCAATTGATATACTCAATTAATTGATATACTGAAATTTTTTTACTCATCTTTTCCACTCTTCTCAAATGTTCTATACCCAGTCCACTCACTCAATCTGACTCATTTATCATTGAGAAAATGGAAGTGTCCTATCTGCTGACCACCAACTGTACCAAGCAGCCCCCATTTGCAACCCAAACTCCCTGCATTTCCTCCTGCCAATGTGGATAAATTTGTTTTTTATCCATCAGAGGTCAGGGCTAACCTCTCTGATGGGGATCTAAATCCCATCTCCTTTCTCTGACTCAAAGATTTTCTCCGAGATGATAAAACTGTTCATCTGAATCTCAAATTCTCCCATTTTACTACATCATTCACATCAACATTCAGAAATAGAGTTTATTTTCTCATGAAAAAGAAGAAAATACATCGCTTCTCAGCCTTTTGGCTAAGATCAAGTGTAAAATGAAGAAAATACTGTGAACCCATTTTTCCTTAGCGCTGCCCATTTTGTTCTTCACAGAAAATTTTCTGTAGGTGCTGTCCCTTTCTTTTTCTAATCCTCTTTCCAATCTGCTCCAGTTGGGTTCTATCTTAATTAGTTCATTAATTCTTCTTTTAAAATATTCCAATAACTTCCATTTTGCCAACACTTCTGATACATATTTGTTACATTTTATCATACCACACTTTCGCTTAGAACTTGTCAAAAATTGGCATACCACAGTCAGAATGATATGCAAACACCTTACCCTGGTCTATATTTCTACTTCTATTCTGCTTTTATTTCCTTACTCTCTCCTCTCACTTCATGCTCCAGTTCAGTCCAGTTCCCAGGAACACTCCAAGCCCTTTCCCACCTTAGCCTCTCTGCGCCGCATGTTCCCTCTTGTGAAATGCTCTTCTTCCTGCGCTGCATGTGGCTGACTTTTATTTACCTTTCAATTATCACATTCCAATGGAAATCTTGCTAGACCACCCACTGCAAGTCCCCACCCAGTCACTCATATTTATAGTTTCAATTTTCTGCAGAGCACATATCATTAATACAATAACATTGATTTTCTACCCCCAAAGATAGGAGACCTAAAAGAGAAGAAATATTACTAACTTTTTTCGCTTCTACAACTCCCCATTAGAAGAGGTTAACTTTATTTTTTTTATTTTTATTTTTTATTTATTTATTTATTTTTTAGAGAGAAAACTAGATCATGAACAAGGGGTGAGGGGAGGGGGGAGAGGGAGAGAGAGACTCTAAAGGAGGCTCCATGACCAGTGCAGAGTCCACATGGGGCTTGAGCTCATGACCTGAGCCAAAACCAAGAGTCAGATACTTAACCAACTGAGCCACCCAGATGCCCCAGAAGAGGCTGACTTTAAGTAATTACAAACTCTCTTAATAAATTTACCCAGCTATTATTTTATGATAGTAATTAATCAGTGGTTCTTAGTAGGTTTTAATATCTTTTAGGAAAGAACTTACTAACAATAAACAATTTTGAACAGAAAATACAGTACCATTTAGAAGCTGCCAAACTATTTACATTTGAATAAATTGTTTCATGACTGTCAGAAAACACTCAGAATGAAAAAAAAAACTGGTTTTTTAATCTGTACATACATCTAACTTTAGGACTACTTAGGCAAATCTTTATCTATTTAATAATCATATCTGGATCAAAGCTTAGTACTGAAAGTTCACAGCCTTCTATTTAATATTACCAAGACATTAACTCACTAAAATCAAGTCATCTGGCATTCCACATATCAACTGATTAGATTCCTACAGACACTGGGGTTCCATGGTATAACAAAGCACATCAATGAAAGCAGTTATAAAAAATTAATTTATGTGAAAGTGAACAGGAAGTTCTCAGAAAATCTAAACACTTAAAGAACTCTACAAAAATAATTGTTCTTAATTCCAACCTCGATTGTTAATAAATTCATTACACCATCAGAAAAAAATCACTAAGGTCAGCTGAAGGAAAACAGAAATTTTGAAAGTTCGCTATCTTATCATAGATGTAAAAACAATTTAAAGTATGGTTGTCATATTTATATCAAGTTATGGGGTTATCATTACATAACGTCCCATTAATCTTTGAATTTTATGCTATGAGATACAGTACAGCTCTTTTCTTTGTAGTTTTTTAAAGTTTTTATTTAAATTCCAATTAGTTAACATACAGCGTAATATTAGTGTCACGTGTATAATATAGTGATTCAACAGTAGAGCTCTTTCAATGATCTACATCATTCCATGAGCCTAAAAAGAACTTAACCAAATTATCTTTGTTTCCAAAATTGTTTCTTCTGAGCTTTGCTTTTATAACTATTAACAGTATCTCCCCCAATATAGGGTAAATTATTTAAAAATTATAACTTTGGGGGGAATTTATTATCCAAAAAAATTGGTTATAAAATTGCTGCCTTAACCAAGACTTATGTTGAGAAAACAGGGTATACCTACAAATCTCAATTTTATATTGTATTTGGGAAAAAAAAAACTAATTTTTTATCACTCAAAAGAAAACTGAATAACAGTACCAAATATTTTCTATCTCAATATCTGCCTCCAATGTTAATGCACAGTAGATAGCTAATAAATGTTTGTGGAATGAGTAAGTGAATAACATAGCCTAATGCCTGTTATCATCAAGTGAATGAAATTCAATGATTCAGATACCTAAGTTTTTAAAAATAAGTATGTTAGGGACTAAGTAATTTTTTTTTGAGAAACCCTCCATTTTTCCCCTTTATAATCTTACATATCTTCAAATTCTCTGGCAGTTGCACCTTTCTGATCCAAATTTTCATCCAGTTTATACACACACACACACTTTTGAGAATGGGCCTGGAATCCTCATAATAACCTACAGACATTATATGGTTGATCTTTAAAATTTTTTCTTAAAATTTTCTTCTCAAGATAATACAGACTTATTAATTTATGGACGAATTCTCTTTTATATAACTTTTAATGATCGTGCCCATGGAACCTGACCAGTTTGCTAGAACAGACCCACTGACTGAAATCATGTGCATTTTTTTTTTCCAAAGAAAATGTTAATATTCCTCATTTCCTTTATTGGGGATTTCAGCAAGAGAGATGAGCTGGAGACTCATAATATCCCTATTTAATTGTAAGGAACAGAATTTCTAGCTACGTATGTTGCTTACAATAATTTTTTAAAACAGCTTGTTATTAGCAACTCCCAACAAGCACTTTGTGAATAACCAAAATTAAAATTAAAATTTATGTATATTTTTATGTGCTTCATTTGGAAAAATCGATACTTAAAATTTCCTCAAAAAAAAATTTCCTCAAAAGAACTATGTTGCTAAAAAAAAGTGATTAATTTAGATAAACATGTCAATATTACTGCTTTCTGTTGGCCTAAAATACGCTTTATTGACACTTTGATCTACCTTTATGCCATGGCAACCACCAATCTAAACTCCGTCTTTATGGGAACTGGAAAATGATCCACCTCCACATAGAGACACAGAGCCTTTGAGGCAAGACTTGAGCTGAGTACCAACTAGAAATCAAACCCCACTGGCCAACGCAGCTAGATGCCCTTCTGCAGTGTACAAGCGGAGTAACTGCACATGGTGTCCCTGTCCTTTGGATATACACCCTCTTCCACATGCAGTCCAGAGTAGGTGCTTTGCTCATGGTGCCTTACATGTCTTATCTCCCTCCTTCAATTACAATAAAACTAACTGTGGACAACCCCCTCCCATTTGGGGATCCTTAGCACAGATCTCACTATAAATTAAACAGGGAGTAGGGACCTGATCCAAATATATTTCATCTAGAAACTGGATGGAAACCCTAAAAGCAGCCAGGGATGTGGCACTCTGCAATAATTATTAGCTAAACTCATCAGATTGGTTCCCTCAAAAACAGTGGCAAATACTGGCAAGAGCAAATGTCCAAGGACGAACAGAGATACACATGAACTATCCCGCACAATTTTTAAAAGGGAAGCTAGTCTTCCAAGGGCTGATCATTTTCTAATTGCAGTCCCTATATAATAATTCCTATTTGCCCTAAAGATAACTGAATTTAATCCTAGCCAAAAACACCCACTAAGAACCCAGTCCTTCTCTCACTTAAAGGCAGCTATCATCTGCTTTAGGAATATCTTTTTAAAGTTCAAAATTTCTTATTTCTACACTCTGTAAAAATATATCAAGATTTTATAGTCCCCCTATCATTTTGCCTGTTTGTGAACACTTCCCAGAGTTCCTGTTAAAGACAGTACAAAGAATAGGCATAATTTAATACTCTAACACAAAGTAGAACAGAACTATCACCTCATTCAACATTTCTCTAAGTTCTGCTAATGCAGCAAAATAATTTAAGTATAGAAGAATTTGCTCTTCAGCTATGATTATAAACAATGGTGCTATCTTCGGTGATTTATAAGACTTTGTGAAGTTCTCCAATATCTTAGGGGCATCATAAGAAACAATTATCTTTATTCATTTCTGAACAGGTAGAACATTTTGATTTAATGATATCTTTATCTCAGAATTTTTATAATGTCACTTTCATATTTTTGGTCATTTATCTCAATCATTATTAGTGGGTTTCACAGAAAAAAACATTTGTTGAGGCTCTCTAGTTATTCATATTGAACAAATCAATTAACATATATTAACTGAGCTCTGTATGCTCTCACAGCATGCAATGTGAGAGTACAGAAATACTAAGAGGCCCTTGCACTCAAGAGATAATCCTTCTGGTGTATAGAGATACTATCATTCATGAGATGATTTGCAGATTACAGAACAGCCTGAAAAGTGCCCTCCACTCTGAGTGACCCAGGCTATGGAAACAGAAAGCAGTAAGGGAAAGTCACACAAAACTCCGTAAGTGAAATTCACTCGATTATTCAAATTGCCACTTTTTCTCATAATGTGAATACATTTTAACTATTCAAAAAAAAGTTGTGGTGAATAATAAGGACTTTTTGTACAAAATGCCAGACAAGGGACAGGAAATGAGCTTCTATTCCATATTATTCTCATTTTGACCATGATTCACTCACATCTATAAGATATATCCCTGACAGATCTTTATGTTTGAAAAGCAAAAAGAGACCAGTACCTGGGGATTGTGCTTTTCAAGCTTACGCAGCAGGATATGAAGAAAAGAGGTCAGGATTTGTGCTAAAGGAACTGCAAAGAATAACATATTTGTCAGAATATGAGACACAGCTATATTTAAGAAAAGTTGACCTAAAAATGCTGACCATCTTATTGTCTGATAGTGCAGCTTTTGCTTCACTGTAGCACTCAGGCTTTTATTCTCCTCACATCCATCCAAGAGTCCTTCCTTTTTTGAACCAGCTGGCTGTTCACGTTTATGGCATTTTCTAAATCAGTCCCTCCAAGTCATGCCTGTGTAACTATTCTCCCCACGACTGTTTTTTTCCACCTGAAATCTAAACTTCATCCTTATACTGAATAAGTCAATCATAAATGTAACATTTAAAGGTAATTTTCAAATTTTTAAAACTAAAACTCCTCATAAGAAAAAATGATTATGAAAAAATACACGTATGATCCCATACAAAGTTCATAAAAAATTGTATCCTTCAGATCTACAGTGCATTTGTATTCTCCATTCCTTTTCATTGTTTCATTTTATTTAATTCCAATCCACAAATACTAACCATAAGGCACTGAATTAATTTCATGATACTCTAAAGTAGTAGTTCCTAAAACATGGTCCAGCAACCCCATTGTGTACCCAAGATGATTTCAGGAGATCCACAAGGTCAACATTCTTTTCGTAACACTCTCATTCTCTAAGGAGTGTATGATAGATTTTTCCAGAAACTACATTGTTATGATGATGTCATCACTCCAACAGCTAATGGAAGATATGCTTCTATATTTTTTACATAACATTTTTCTCAGCTTTAATTTACAATACAATAAATATAACCATATAAACAAAAGCTCTGTGGGTTTCTCAATAACTTTCAAGAATTTGAAGGGACCATGAGACCAAAAAGTTTGAGAACCACTAATCTAAAGCAAGCTGCAGTTCAAAATCACTGATCTAAGTACAATCACTACATGCATGCACATAAATGTGCACATGTGTGCATGTACACACACACACACACACACACACACTCCTTTCTACAACCCTCTATGGCCTGCAAAGCAAATGCAACCTGGAACCAAATGTCTTCAACAACTTGGTCATGATTCTACTCTTCCCTACAAGTAACACTCCACTCAATCAGAAATTCTATTCTAGGACCTCTAGCCATACCTTTTTCACTTCTGCCTTTGAGACTTGGCTCATATTTTGTTCTTAAAATATCTTTATACCTAAACCTTTTTTTTTTTTTTTCTGGCAAGATAAATCTTATCCTATGTAACATCTGCAATTATTGGCTTTGTCTTGTGTTTTGTTTTGTTTGTCTGTATTAAGTAGGCCTATGATGGGTGTGGAGCCTGACAGGGGTCTCAAATTCACCACCCTGAGATCAAGACCTGAGCTGAGATCAAGTCAGATACTCAATTGACTGAGCCACCCAGGCACCCCTGCCCTGTGTTGTTTTTTTAAAACCAACCCTTCAAGACTCCATAAATTCATGTAGGAATACAATTATGTGGCCCTAACTTTCCACAGACTGCGGGATCCACATTAGTCAATCAGAGAACTCCATCCCTTTGACCATAACTATTACTATGGTGTACACATTACACAGGGAGGGCCATATAAAGGGATACACATGGAGCAATATCAATGCTAGGAGAAGAAGAAATCATGTTTTTTTCTTTGAGATTGATCATTATCAGAAAGGCAAGGAGACCCATCAGATTAAGCAAGGGCTTAGAGCCATGGTGGGAAGAACCTCACTTAGATTAAAAAAAAAAAAAAAAAAAAAGTTTTAAAAATAGTATGAGTCCTCCCTTAATTAGAGATCTGTATATAATCTTGGTGCCAAATCTTGTTTGGCACTATTCCTAAGGATGTCTGCATCACCTCTATATTCTGATGAAGACCTATACTATCTTCTAATGCCTCATCATTCTCTTTGAATATATAGTCTATCATTTTATTTCGTGACTAGTGTTCTTTTATGTCTTTCCTTTTTTCTTGCAAAATCAAAGGTGAAAAAAGGAACCAATTCTGCCTCAGTGTCTAAATAGATGTTTTTTGTGGAATTTTTTTGTTTCTTTTCATTTGTTTTAATCTTTCTGAGAACTCTAGAAGGGCCCTAATTTTTAATATCCTTTTACAATCCACTCACATGACTTTTTGTTTTTTCTTTGAGGATGACTGAGAAATCAAATCCTGGGTTATCATAACAGTTTTCTTACATTTCCTTAGAATGCTGTGTCATGGGGTGCCTGGGTGGCTCAGTGGGTTAAAGCCTCTGCCTTCGGCTCAGGTCATGATCTCAGTGTCCTGGGATCGAGCCCCGCATTGGGCTCTCTGCTCAGCAGGGAGCCTGCTTCCCTTCCTCTCTCTTTCTCTGCCTGCCTCTCTGCCTACTTGTGATCTCTGTCAAATAAATAAAAATCTTAAAAAAAAAAAAAAAAAGAATGCTGTGTCATGTACAACTTCGGTCTTTCATTTATGTTTTAGAAAGAAAATGTTATCTCACCCCTGCCAAACGTTATCCTTTTACGATTTAAGAAGATATACAAGTTACACATGTGAAATGAAGAGAAATTCCATGCTCTTAAAATGTAAGTTGAAATCTTTTAATTATAAATAGTAGAAAGCAACTCATTAATATTCATACTAATAGAGGAAAAACTGAAAATCCATTTCTGTAATGTCAGAAGATCACAATAATCAGGAAATGTGACACTGCGTCAATTTCAGTAAGATGAAGATTTGAGTATACCACAGAGTAATCAATTAAATCACATTCTAAATGGCTTGAGCAGGCTTTGCTACATATGCCTGAGATTTACAATTAAGACACAGCCTAGAAGAATTCAATGATTCCATTATCTCCTTGCAGAAATTAAAAAGGATGTGAATCAAAGGTCAAACATGACTTCTCATGTTGAATTTCATTGTTCAACAGGTCATTTGAAATTTTCAAGGCATAATTCAATATTCTTAGAATTAGCACTTTTTAATTAGCCAAACAGCATAATAGAATTATAAGGGTGAAAAAAACTTAGTTAAAATGACATAAACAGTAATTCATGAAACTCAGTATCTATTGGTCCATTGATCATAATAGGATACCTCATTAACATTTAAAAATACTACAAATAAAAAGAAAGGGAAAAAAAGGAAGAGAGAGAACATTTAGAGCATATTCATTATTTCATCTTGGTTTGTTTTACAAATATAATTATAGCTATATTTTGGGGTCAGAGATGACTGCTTTGTTCAATTTTTCACAACAAAAGAAAAATTGTTTTATACAACATGAAAAGCATTTAATATCTATTCATTCATATTTTATTACGAATATATTTTATACTATGTATAAAATTTTATACTATGTATGTTCTTATTACATAATTTTACAATTATATGTATATAATTGCATTATTTTTTCTTTTGTAAATTACTTAAATTGTTTTTCTTAAATATATTCATGTACATAAAGACAACACATGCCCCAGTAAAAAATAATATAATCTCCATTTTTAAATTTTCATGCAGGAAATACTGCAGGTTTAGGTGAAATTTGAGAAATAGTTAATTTTAATGCAAAATAATTTCTCTATTCAGCCAAAATATTACACAGCTTGAAAGTAATATGAACCTGTTCACAGCATTAGGTTTACTCCTACCCTTTTCTGATCTATTTTCCATAATCTAAGTCAGGCTATAGAACTTATCTAAGTCACTTCAACCCTTTTATCTTTTTAAAAAACCAAGGTGCCCATGTATTACACTATCTTAACTCACATCATTTTATAAATCTGCTTTTCATAAAAATCATATTGAGTTAAGCATATTTTGCCTCACTCAAAAAATTGCTTAATAATAATGAGGCATTTCCTCTATTCTTATTTCCAAAATATAAAATACTATAGATTAAAATAAAGAAAACTAAGCAAGGAAATCTCTCTCCTCTTGGGGGTCATTCTTTCTTTCTTTTTTAAAGACTGAATAGAATTTATAACAAGAATGAATGAGTGGTTCCATGTAAGACAAGGTATTGGTCTTATCTATTAACCAACAAATCAAAGAGAAAACACTTAGACGATGCATCAACAGACAATGAAAAGGATTTTGAAAAATCCAGCAGCTAGTCCTCATTACAAAAACCGTAAGTAAACTAGGGATAGAAGACCTCTTAAATACAGTAGACTATTTAAGAAAAATCACAGTAAACACTAAGATAATTGTAGTTAAAATAGAAAACTTGCCAGGTTTGTCTGCTTATTATTATTTAACATAATGGGGGTATAGCAAGTAAGACAAGAGAATGAGAACTTTTAAAGCTTTAGAAAAGAAAGCTCTAAGATGACACGATTTATATAATTAACCTCCCAACAAAAAGAAATTACTAGACTTAAAGCAATTTGTGAGATGTCTGAATTTAAGATAAGTACACAAATTCATTAGCTGTCCTCTATTGTGCCAAGTAAGTACTTTAAACTAGAAATGGTTGGAGGGGGAGGAATTCCATTTTTACTGGTAAAACTATACATTAACCTAGGAATTGATTAACATATAATATATGATTAGTTTCAGAAGTAGAGATCAGTAATTCATCAGTCTTATGTAATACCCAGTGCTCATTACATTACCCAGTTACCCCATACCCCCACTCTTCTCCAGCAACTCCAGTTTGTTTCCTATGATCAAGAGTCTATCTTTGGTTTTGCCTTATTTTATTTTTTTCCTCTCTTCTAATGTGTACTGAAGAATGTAGAAGATTTTGCTAAATTAACCAGACCATTTTCCTGACTAAAAGTTAGCCATCACAAAGCAATGTATCTTCCTACTGCTACTACACTGATCTAAATACATATTTAAATGTGGTTTTTTGTGATGTTCCGAAATTGTATGTTCATTCCACATAAATCAGAAAAAAATAGATACAGAAAGATATCGCCTGTAATTTTACTTCCCAGGAAAAAACACCATTAAAATTTTGGTATGCAATATATCCTTCTATAGAATATACCATACAAACAGATCTAATATATGCATATTATATATGGATTTGTTTTTAAACTGACATTTAAAAATATTATTCCATAACCTGTTTTATTTACTCAGTAGAATCATGAATACATTTTCATGGCAACAATATACATTTATATAATTTGTATCATGTTTTTAATGCCTGTACAATATGCTATTAATGGCTATACCAATGCAGCTAAAAATCTCTCACTGAACATCTTTCCTTTTAACTTCTGGCATTATAAACAATGCAGGAATGAATATTTGATTACTAAAATGTGTACATCCTTCTGATTATTTTTTTAGTACAATGCTCTGAGGTAGGTGATCAATATATGTCTGTTACAAGAATGATTGGATGGATGAATAGAGTAAGTGAGGATTTCAAAAATAACAACTTAAGGGGCATGCCTAGTTGACAATTCTGATTTTGACTCAAGTCACTTCATAAACTGTTGTACTTTCTCCCTTTGAATTATGAGAAAAAGAATATATGCGTAATAGTTAAATGACTTTTATCCCTGGATGGTTCCTTTTTTTTTTTTTTTAAGATTTTATTTATTTATTTGACAGAGAGAGAGAGATCACAAGTAGGCAGAGGCAGGCAGAGAGAGAGGGGGAAGCGGGCTCCCTGCTGAGCAGAGAGCTCAATGGGGGCTTGATCCCAGGACCCTGAGATCATGACCTGAGCTGAAGGCAGAGGCTTAACCCACTGAGTCACCCAGGTGCCCCCCCTTTGGATGGTTTCTTAAGATGTATGATTTTGTGGGACTACCAATAGTACCTGTGTAAGATAATATACACAACTAATACTGACAATGTAGAATAAACAAAAAGACTATTTTAAAAATAGTGTAAATTCTGACCTCACACTGTAATTTTCCATTTTTTTCCTGAATAGAGTAGCTAAAGTTATATGGAAAAAAACATTTTTCAACATAATTCATAGGTCTCACACTCCTCTCTAAAGTTTTCTAAATTTGATTTACTAAGCATCTACTGAACATTTATGATTGCATTATGCTAGTCAATATGGGGAATACTAAAAGGTTCTATAGCCAAAACCATACAACTCTACATTGCCATCACTATGTTATTTGGTGCCTCTTCAAAAGTAATACCAGATTTCCTCTCCATGGTGAGAAAGGACTATGTGGTTCATTTTCCAGCTGAGATAAATGGATGTGATATTTACACCAGCTGGAAGGAGGACAGAACTTCTCACCAATGGACAATGTGACAGCAATTCCACCCCTATTCTCAGCACAGTATCCTGCTTGTTTAACAAACACATTGGAAACTCGCCAGTTTTCAGGAATTCTCATCTTTGGATAGTAGCCAGATATTCACAATGAAATCAGAGTAAGAGGCCAGATGTGTACCATTTAAGAATTAGTTTTCTTCTAATTTGCTGTATCATGATAGTGGGGAATTTATATTTAAAATTATAAATTATTTCACAAACTGACAAAATATGCAAAAGCTTACTTGAAATTAAAAATTACACACCTTCTATGCACAAAATTATGGAGCAAATCAAGCAGGCTGACTCCGTATTTTGGCTATACCCAGTAGTGAATCTTATTCAACCTATAGAATCCCATGGATTCTTACTGAGTTCACTACACAGAGTCTCACAAGGAAGGGATTCTATTAAGGCAATGAGAGGCTTCTCATTAAAAAATGCCATCCCAAACCTGAATAACTCAATGTTACTTTCCTATATCCCTTCTTCGTCAAATATATTTATTTTCCTGGAAGGGAGGTTAAAGTATCAACAATGGTTTCAAACATTTGCTTGTCCTGATTTCAACAAAAACTTGTTCCCTAATTAGGAATCAAATATTTTGAACAATATCTTTCTTGTCCTCTATAAATAACAAAGTAAAATTGCTAAATGTAATGGAAAAAATAATAGGTAGCCAGCAACACAAACAAACCAAAACTCTACTATAAGCTAGTTTTGTATTTTATTCTCTTAGGTTTTTCTATTGTTGGTATGGTTTTACTAGAGTTGAGTAAAATTCTGAAATGCTGCTTTCTTTAATCTGTAGAAGAGCTTTTTTCTTTACTTTTCATCTTCTGAATAAGTGACAAATATTAACTGATTAGGAATTGTGGTGGTAATTACGATGATAATGAGCATCATTGCAAGATGTTAATCATTTAATAAAACCAACCTTTATTATGAAGCAAATTTAGAAGACAGGAATAAATAAATGCATGTAAGAAAGTGAGTTTTTAATTCAATCAAGAAGATCCATAGATGCTAAGATACTATGTTAAATATCACAATGGTACTGCATAATAAAATTGTTATATGAGAAAATAACAATTACTAAAACTATCCCCTATAGCATTTCCCTGCATTTTGCTACAAATGCATTTATTTTAAATTAACCATATTTTCTGTAAATTTATTTCCTACAGGTTTATATCCAGAAAGATTACCCGTGGTAGGAGAATTTCTACATAAATCTCAATGTATCCCACTCTCCTATTTAACAACTTTCCCTAAATACATGTTATTCCTTCTAGGTACAGAAACCTGGTATGGCATTAAAGTGCATGTGTGTGGCACCGACTCAAATTTCAAACGGTAATTACAAAAATATTTTCTGTGATCATATCATGTTTAACCATTCATATGGTTAACTCATATAAATTTTAAACCATTCTCTAGAGGCAGGGAATACCAAAATGGCAAACCAGATCTGAAAGAAAATGTTTATTTCCCCAAATTGTAAGAAACTCACCCAATTTATTCGTTGTGGAAAATAGTCTCTTCAGTTACTTATATTATCTGTTAATAGTGTTTTTTAAAATTATGGTTTATATGTTTGTCATTTACCCATTGACCATGAGCTGATTCAAAAATTCCTAACCAAAGGAACTAGTCTGCAAAATAAATCCTTTGAGTTGCAATGCCATTGCCAGCTTTGGCTCAGAAATAATAAAAGGAAATGACAACCACCAAAAAAGGGATTCCAGAGTTGAGTATGGATTTTCTTCTAGTGACAGGTATTTTTTTTTAAATCCAGAGTGTAATAATTATTTAGATAAAGGATGAGTTTGTGTGTGTGTCTGTGCGTGTGTAATCGACACACACAAAAGAGGGGATTAAATATTTTTAACAATGGTTCAATAGTATTAACAAAAATAAATTCAAATATCTTTTTTTTTAAAAAAAGAGAAAAAGAGGGGCCCTGAAAATAACTGACATAGACTCTTTTAATCCTGAAATTTCAAAGGGCATTCAAGCTTCCATCATTCATTTTGACAGTTTATAGAGGCAACTCCAATTTCATCCTGGATGAAGGAGTAAACTACAAGACAAAACAAAACAAACACAAAGAACAAAACAAAGACACCTTGAAACAAATATCAAACAGGCAAAAAGTCATGGAAAAAACATACAAATTTATCTTACAATTTAGCTTGCTAACTTCCAAATTGATAGTTCAACTATGTTTTCTAACAATTAGCCTCAAACTATTTCTTTATAGTGATATTTTTTCAACAGCAAAAAAAAAAAAAAAAAAATCTGAAGAACAAATCAAATCTATTTATAAGGCTCCAAGAATAAATTACTTTAGGCAACTCTGCTATTAGTTTTATTAATGAAAAGCCTATCTTAAAGAAGCAAGTCATGCAGTGAAACCATTCCGTTTTTGCAATTCATCAATAGTTAATTTGGAGTTCACTGGATACCTGCTCTGAATAGAAGCTAAGAATTATTCTAAACTGCCATCAAAAAAAGCCTTTGATATTAATATTAACACAGTGTATTACATTCAGAAGGTGCCTCATCAATAATAGTTAATGAAAAATTACCAGAATTTACCTAAACTTCACCTTCCAGAAACAAGTAGAAGCATGCTTAACCCAAAGGCATCAATGATGGGTCATTTAGCATCTCATCTAATTTTTTCCCTTTTACACTCAAGCTTATAAAAGTTGCTTTTTGACTAGAATGATGTTGCAATTAGAAAAATATAAAAATAAATCTGTCAATATTTTTATACCTACTTGATACTTTAATGTGTGCCTAATACTATCTTTTTTTAAGCCCTCCACCAATGAAATGATTCAAACCCAAAATTGTCTTACTTCCCCCTTTTGCCTAATGAATTTTGTTCTTTTATGGTTTGTAACAATTTCCTGAAGCTTTCTGAACATCATCATTCACTTTGTATTCATCTCTAATTTATTCTCTTTTTTTTTTTTTTTTTTTTTTGTCTTCACTCAGTGATTCTTTCTGCTTTAAAAACAGAGATCTGTTGGTCAGGGAATTTTTTTTTTAAGTTTTTTTTATTTATTTATTTGACAAACAGATCACAAGCAGGCAAAGAGGCAGGCAGAGAGAGAGAGAGGAGGAAGCAGGATCCCCGCTGAGCAGAGACCTGATGCGGGGCTCGATCCCAGGACCCTGGGATCATGACCTGAGCCGAAGGCAGAGTATTTAACCCACTGAGCCACCCAGGCACCCTGGTCAGGGAATTTTATATGTAAGTCTTCATATTCACTAAATTAAGAAAGTCATCTTTCCTGATCAAAATTCACTGTAAATTTGCTATATTAGAAGTTCACACTTCCAAATCACAAAACATTTGAAGCTTATTAGTCCAGAAATAGTATGATACCTTGGCTTCTGTTTTGCCACTCAATTAAGTCCCAATTAAATGTTCTTAAATTTATGTCTTTAAGATTTCCTCACCCCCCAAAAAAGGACGGAAGCTACTTTTTTAATTTAGGGTATTAGAAATACTTCTTACTTTCTCCTGGATAGAAACTGCTTTTTTCAGAGACACTGCGGGTTGCTTCTCTAGCTAGAGAAGGTTTCCTTCCTGTTTCAAGGAACACTGAGTCAGTATTTTCTGTGGGTGTTAAAGTCCCAAGGCACTTGTAGCACCTGGTGGTTTGTCTTAGTCTTTTCTCATCAAAAAAAAAAAAGTATTTATATTTCCTCACATTCTGGGAAGCTCCTCAGAATACAATTAACAAATTCTTAACTGTTGATCCTCCTAGGGAAAGGTTCCACATTTATTTGCCTATATATACAATTCAGGGTACTTTTCTTTATCATAGAAATAGTCGTGAAAATTCCAAAAAATGGAAAATGTGAATAAAATATATACCATAAGAATCTTTTTTAATGGAAGGCACTGTCTCCCCTAAATCTGCTAGAAAGGATCTTGACCATGGAAACAAATTTTATGATGATTTCCGTGTTCCCCCTTTATTTAAGAGGCGAGTATCTTAAAGGTAATTGACATGTCTCTCCTATATAACACTCCTCATATGATACAGTGGATAGACATTATCTAGTTACTAACAAAGCTGGAACAAAGACTGACAATCTCTGTTTTTTTAAAGGAACTATTTCCAAAATGCAACTCTGAAGATCAGGATAGAACCACAAAACTATAAAGAAAATTTGAATGTTCTTTTTAAAAACTATAGTTAGAGATAAATTATAAACTGGGCAAAGATAATCAGCACTTCCAGACTGCTGACAGGTGAAACTATTTACCAGTTTTATAATGTCAGTTCATCTTAACACATCTGAAAAACATAAAATGATCTGCATTCATTATAAAAATGTTTTTGATTTCAATGATAGATGTAGAGAAACATAGTCATGGCTACTGTTCATATATAAATGAAGTTTTATAGAACCATTATCCTGGCCCTCACCACATTCAAAGATGCTTCTATTGAAATTAATCTATTAACATATAGGAATTTTAGATCCCCAGTATAAAAAGGTCACTAGAAAACTGCAAAAAGAACCACAGTTGAGGATCTTCTCTGTTATCCTGCCTAGAACTGTTTTTGTAGGACTCTACAGTTAAGAATTGTGTTAGAGGTTTATTTAAAGACATAATAAAACAAAACAAAGAAAAATATGTAACAGAGAATGCATATGGCCAACAATGCCTAGAATATTATCTTACAGGAAAAAAAAATGCCAATCCTCACTCTGTAGTATATATGCTTTGCCTATTATATTTTCCTACTACATAAAAAGTCTTAGATTCCTAGAAGAAAGGCTATATAAAGAGAAACAATCTTGATTTTTCCTGCTGAGTCACAGGCTGAAGGTTCTAACTGGGACAGGAAAGAATGACTATTTCATATATATATATACACACACACACACATATATATATATATATAATTACCACCAAATGTGAATGTATATGTTAGAAGTTAAAAGTATATTGGCCTCTATCTTTAACACTGATAAAGGCACCATGTTGTGTTCTTACTTTAGCCAAGATGTGCTTTGGCAAAGGGAAGTTTCTTTAGTGAATATCAACAAATCAACTGAACGGCATTAAGAGAATCTGAGAAGATAAACAGCTTAAGAAGTAATTAGCTTATACTATATCCCAAATTTTATTTACCTCTCAATAACATCTACTCCATCCCTTTGTAAATACTTTATAGATTTAATAATTTCTCAGTTATACAATGTTATGAGTTAAATCTGCCCATAAAGTTATCAGGAGACTGGACTGAGATTGCAGATTCAACACCTGTTAGTTTTCCTTTCTGCTACAGATCCATGAAATGACAGAAAATATGTTCTTAAAAGATCCAGAAGGATATCAGAAAATAAAAGAGAGTGGCAAAGACAGATGACAGATTTTGAGGGCTTTCTTAAAAACAGAAAAGAAAAAATAAATGAGGGAAGTAAATCCAGAGATTCCCATAGACTAAAACTTTTTTTTAACACATGGCGCAAAAAGCTACAGAACTGGGAGTGAAGGAAGCTCCAACCAGGAAACGCACCCCAGGCACCCGGGCCAGCGGCCTCTCCTCTTTCTGACAGGTGTGGCAGAAGAAAGAACACTGTGCAGCCATGATATTTACTTCTAGGCAAAGCAGTAAATGTGGTCACTGAGGATGTGGGTAGTGGGCTACTGGCTCCTGGTCCCGAGAAGCTGCTGCTATACCTGGTCGTGAAGCTCCTCCTCTTCATCCTCCTCCACAACCACCACACTCACCAGCATCACCGTCATCAGCAGAGCATCACCAGCAATATTCATCAAGCTCACCACATTTCAGGCACTGTGCTAAGCAATTTTATGTGCATCCTTTTATTAAATCCTTAGCTCCAACAGGTAGATACAATGATTAGCTCTATATTATAAATGAAAAAACTAGGATAGGAAGGGGGTTACATAAACTTTCCCGTGGTTGCAGCTACTAACTTGTAAAGCTGAGTCCAAGCTCAGATCCGTCTAGCTTCAAGACCCAATTACTTAACCATCAGAACTTGCTGTTTTACTAAATACTCAACATGGAGACAAATAATATCACCAACATCCATGATAGGCATTTTCAAACACAACATTGAGCAGAAAACTAAAAATCACTCTACTTTTGAAGGATATCAACATTATGAAAGATAGTTACCAATCTTACTAAAACAAGAATTTACACTGGAGACAGAAGATATAAAAGCAAATATAAGTAATAAGTACAAGTATAAATTTGAAGAACTGAAAAAGGACTTACTAAGAATTTTAAAAAATGGAAATATTGGAAAGTATAAGACTTTTGAAATAAAAACTCTATAGCAATAGATTGATTGGATGCAGCTACAACTCAAGTTACTAAACTGGAATATTGAGCTGAGGAGTACTTCCAGAAACCAATGCAAAATATTGAGGAGGTGGAATGTGTGAATGGAGAAAAGTTTAACAGACATGAGCATTAGTTAAGAAAGTTCTCAAATCCATCTAATTATATTTCAGGTAGAACAGACAGAATAGATGTGGCAAAATAAAATTCCCCAAAGTGAGGACACACATGTTTCGTTCAGAGATTTATCAAATGCTGATCAACATGAAAAAATATATTCACAGATTATCTTGATAAAATTTTAGAACATTTAGAAAGAATGTGTTTTTATTTTGAAGCTTTCTGATGAAAATCTAAAACGTTTCCACAGAAAAGGAATAAATATTGCCCATATCAGAAGGAAAAAAATCAGACTGGTATCAGACTTCTCAGTTTTAGCCCTGGCTAGCAGAAGACCATGAACAGAGAGCCTGAAACACATGATTTTGAAATATTTACCTATACAAAAA
This sequence comes from Martes martes, assembly GCF_963455335.1. Taxonomy (NCBI): domain Eukaryota; kingdom Metazoa; phylum Chordata; class Mammalia; order Carnivora; family Mustelidae; genus Martes; species Martes martes. Next base: position 70,218,182 of record NC_137896.1, read on the forward strand.
ATTAAATTACAAAAAAAAATTTTAATTAAAATTTCTAAGGGAAGAAAAGACAACACAAAGTTTAAAAAGCCAGTATTAAGTCTGAGAAACATGTCTGTCCCCAATGTAGCTGACAAAGTATCAATAACCAGAGTACATAAAATATTTCACAACTCCAAAAGGAAAGCGAATAAAGATATAAGTAGAAAAATTAGAGGAAAAAACAAGTAGGTAAAAATGGCCAATACATATGTAAAAAGATCTCCTACTTCACCAGTGAGCAGGAAAATAGGAATTAAAAAGCAGCACACTTTTCTCTTCATCACACTGAGACAAGCAAGACATGATAATATTCTGTCTTGGAGAGGTACTTAAAACAAAAGCTTTATATGCTGTTAATGAAAGAATAAATTGGGAGAATCTCTTCCAGAGTAATCTGGTAGTCGTCACATCTTAGCAATTTCATTCTTTCAATTTTATCATAATCTTTATTCACATAGGAATAAATATACATCCATGTGTGAGTAAAATGTGGATAGTTCCTCATACTGTGATTATTATGCAAATAATTTATTAACAAATATTAAGAATTTCTTATTTAGGGGTGCCTGGGTGGCTCAGTGGGTTAAGCCTCTGCCTTCGGCTCGGGTCGTGATCTCAGGGTCCTGGGATCGGGCCCCGCATCGGGCTCTCTGCTCAGCAGGGAGCCTGCTTCCCCCTCTTTCTCTGCCTGCCTCTCCACCTACTTGTGACCTCTCTCTGCCAAATAAATAAGATCCTTAAAAAAAAAAAAAAAAGAATTTCTTATTTAATTTAGTACAGTCATCAGTATGAAAAGTATTAAAAAATAAAATAAAAATTACACCCCAGAAATCTAGGTGCTTTTAAAGGCATGGTCCTCATTTTCTCATTCCAAATATTCTTTCCTGTATACAAGGAGTCAGTTTCAGGTTAATATATAACTTGTGAAATGCATGCTCTTTTGCCCACATCGTCAAGTGGAATTTGTGGTAACATATTTAGAATAATCAGTGGTCCCAGATCCTGTTACAAACTTAGAACAAAATAATGAACAAATGGATTATCACATTTGGAGCATATCTTACATGTATTTTAGGAAACAAGAATCTTAAGCAGGGAAAGACCAGAAGTATAGTCTTCATGATCACTGACGTATCTTCCTACTCTACATTCAATTCATATGAATAGACTTAAGGCAGCTTCTGAGAGAGGGTACATATGTCCTGAGCTATTTTGGAACATTTGCTGTTGGCTTTGTTGGAAGAGCTTGTCAATGAATCAATAATAACTTAGAATCTGGACATTTCTTTGGGGATTAATGGCTAGCTAAGTAGAGCTATTCAAGCCAAACGCCATTAACCCCAATTGGTCCCTGTCCAGTTTGTGGCGGCTTCAGTAAAGGAGCACTACAAAACACAGACTTACTTTTTTAAACTTCACTCCAAAGTTTCCTTAGCACACATCATTTGTAAGCAATCAAAAAGATTGATTTTAGAGGCCAAGCTGTCGATAACTCTATTCAGTTCAGAAAATCTGTAAGTCTAAATCTGGATACCTACTTTTGAAATCTTCATACATTAACTCAAGTCTGTCCAGAGAACTGAGATAGTTCTGATGCTACAGTGATTTATGAAATATGGATTCTTCTATAAGGGTCAGCCGTATCTCTAATATGCAGCTGATAGAAATAATCCACATTAAGTTCCACCTAGTCTTTACATGTAGCTTGCAACATTGATGAATATTCCAGTGACATACCTAAATCAGCCTAATCTCTTTTTTATGGCATTGGTTCCCATTTAACAACTCATCTGTTAAAGTACCCAGATTGAAATAATACGGATTTCTTTTAACAGAATTTATTTGGTATTTATTTTCTATTTATTTGGTATTTATTTTGTATTGGTATTTATTGGTATTTATTTTGGTATTTATTTTCTCCCCAAAGGAACACTTGATGAGGTGAACAATATGGTTTTATGCCTCTCATTACTATGACAACCAAGTCAAGAGGTGCCCAGGTGGCTCAAGTGGTTAAGAGTCCAACTCTTGACTTCAACTCAGGTCATGATCTCCGGGTCATGAGATTGAACTCCATATGGGGCTCCATACTGGGCGTGGAACCTACTTAAGATTCTCTTTCTCCTTCTCCATCTCCCCACCCCCACCTCTCTCAAGAGAAAGAAAGAAAGAAAGAGAGAAAGCAAGCAAGCAGGCAGGCATTAACCACTTAAAAAAATTGCTAAGTCAAAAGGTTCTCACCAGCGAGAGAATTCTTTGGAAAATGAGTGTCGTGATACATGAACTTTAGACCAAACTCAGAGGTTAACAGTGGACTCCATATTTCCTGCCCTATTTAATTTTGTATTATTCTTATGTCTATAAACCAATATAGCCAAGATGTGTATTGAGATATAATTCATTGAGATAAGTTATAATTCAATGAAGAAGCAGAGTATTACCAAAAAACTCCATGCAGGGACTCAAAGCACAAGCTTTAGCAGCAGCTATACCTGATTTGCAAATGCTTTTGCTCCCCTTTATTAGCTATGTGAGGTTGCCTAAATTATGTATTCTGCCTAAAACATTGGCTTTCCCTTCGGCAAAACGGGAGCAACAATAGTATCTACTCCATTAGGTTGTTGTGAGGATTAAATTAGATTACCCATGCAAATTCTCACCACAGTGGCTGATAAACAGTAAGCACCCAACACACACAGATTATTTGCATTTCTGTTCCCCCCCCCACCCCGTTTCCTATCTTTCTCTCTTTATAACACCCTCCCTCCTTATCTTTCAATTTCTTTCTCCTATTTTCTTCACCTTTTCTTCCCTTTCTCTTTCACATATTTTTCTTTTTCTCAAAACTCAGGAACTCAGGTCCTCAGAGAATTCTCTCTTCTTTTTTATTCAGTGTTTTTAAGATATTATAAAATTATGCTAGTTTTTCCTAATTGGAGGGATGGTCAGTAAGAATAAAGCATGTTAGAAATAGAATATTTTGAAATTTGTAAAGTTTTAGTTACAATGTCCCCAGCTCATCTTACAAACACTTTTTTTTTTATTTATTTTTTTTTTTTACAAACACTTTTTAAATCTAGTTTCAAAAAACATGCATAGCGGGGCGCCTGGGTGGCTCAGTGGGTTAAGCCTCTGCCTTTGGCTCAGGTCATGATCTCAGGATCCTGGGATCGAGTCCCGCATCAGGCTCTCTGCTCAGCGGGGAGCCTGCTTCCTCCTCGCTCTCTGTCTCTCTCTCTGCCTGCCTCTCTGCCTACTTGTGATCTCTGTCTGTCAAATAAATAAATAAAATCTTTAAAAAAAAAAAAAAAAAACGGGGCGCCTGGGTGGCTCAGTGGGTTAAGCCGCTGCCTTCGGCTCGGGTCATGATCTCAGGGTCCTGGGATCGAGTCCCGCATCGGGCTCTCTGCTCAGCAGGGAGCCTGCTTCCCTCTCTCTCTGCCTGCCTCTCTGTCTACTTGTGATCTCTGTCAAATAAATAAATAAAATCTTTAAAAAAAAAAAAAAAAAAAAAAACATGCATAGGGAACACTTCAAATACTCCTTTGAATTCTTCGCCCCTTACCTTACTACTAAGGAGAATACTTACGGAAACACTGTTTGCTCTGCAGAGTACAGAGCAGAATCTGGGGATAATACATTTTTTTCATTCTGTCATCCAGTAGAGATAAAGACTTTGACTTCTCTTATCACTCCTCTCCATTCTTAATACTTTTCCAACTTAGATTTGGACCCACATTCATCTCTGCATCCTATTTAAAAATGTGATTTCTGCTCTCCCAACTCAATAAGCCAACACCCTCTAACCTCCTTTTTCTCCTGCCAGCTCTTCCCCAGATCACATGCTTGCATGCTGGCCAAAGTGCTGAGAGTGTCATAAAGAACAAGTTTTCCCAGGCTGACACCTCAACATTTCTCAAATCCTCAACTTCTTTGGAATATAGAGAAATGGAGATAGCAGAGAATAGTAGTGGGGGGAAACATGCACTTTGCGGAATCCAAGAGAACTGGGTCTCTGTTCTGGATCTACCATCATTCATGTGTTTATTTACTCTTTTCTTCGTGTATTCATATATTCACTCAGCACAATACTTCTTGACCATCTGCTGCATGTACCATACTAGAACCTGGAAATATATTAGTGAATGAGACAGACTTGGCTTTTTCTCTCAAAGAAATAGCAGGTTGTTTGTTGTCCTGAGTAAGCTTTAAGCATTTGTTTCATTTTTCTTCTCTGAAATGGGGAAAGACAATCTCAGTTCACACAATTATTGAACATAATTAAGTGAGAGATACAAGGAATAATACACAAATATCTGTAATTTTTTAACAGTGAGAGGAATGGGATATTCCTTGTGACCTTCCCTCCTCCACTTTCTGCAAAAAGTGACCTCCTCAATAATTCATCTCTACGGGTGAAAAGAAAAGTCCAACTGCAGCATCTCACAGACACGGATGCTTGTGAGATCGGAGAGCTGATTGTAACAGGAAGCCTAGACAAATGAACTTTCCGCTGAGTGTTCTTGATAATCTATCCAAAACAATGGTATTATTGCAATAGCCTTTGAATAAACTTTCAGCAGAACATGCTCCCTTTCCAAAAATATCTGCACTCCTATACTAATGCATTGCCTGTTCTTTCCAGTTCTCATTCATTCACACATCCCCTTTCCACATGTCAATGAAATCTCTGCACTTCAAGGAGAAAGATTTGTAAAGAGTATCAGAAAATAGTTTGGCATTAACTACATACTAAATTTCCAGAAAACATAGATTCTCTTAAGTCTTAGGAATGTGATTCAAGGGGCACATTCTCCTGAGATAAAAATAGGTTGACAATACGAAGTATTAAAAGATGCCAAAGCAATACAAGCTTTTTATTGTTAATTTCATTCTCGTGCCTTCAGCTTCAATAAAGGACTGATCCCAGTTGAATGCTTCCTCATCTGGCGGCTGCTCTGGAATTTCTGCCACTACTTCCCAGACGTTTTATCTACTTGTATTTATATCATCAATGGCTAAAAAGAAGTCTGTATCAAGAGTGTACATGTATGAATCTTTTCAGCCTAAAAGCCTAAGACATACTTCGAAAGAGGATACTAATATACTTCAGAACCTGACCAGTTTTCTCTCCATCTCCATGAGGAACTGCCACCAAATCAATTGGGAGAGGGAGGGTGGGAGAGAAAAAGAGAAAATGAATAAACCTCACTGCTCTTTCTATTGACAAAGTTCTTCTCAACAAGATGTCAGCTTTTTAACATTGACAGGACTGGAAGAGATTATGCTGAGTGAAATAAGTCAAACAGAGAGAGTCAAGTATCATATGGTTTCACTTATTTGTGGAGCATAACAAATAATATAGAGGACAAGGGGAGATGGAGAGAAGAAGGGAGTTGAGGGAAATTGGAAGGGGAGGTGAACCATGAGAGACTATGGACTCTGAAAAACAACCTGAGGGTTTTGAAGGGGCGGGGGTGGGAGGTTGGGGGAACCAGGTGGTGGGTATTAGGGAGGGCACAGATTGCATGGAGCACTGGGTGTGGTGAAAAAACAATGAATACTGTTATGCTGAAAATTAAAAAAAAAAAAAAAAAAAAGATGTCAGCTTTTTTCTATATACTTATAACCGGAAACTGCTCAATATCTGAATCTAATATTTAACCTAATAATAACTAATGGTACCCAACATGAGCAGACATCTATGACAGATTCAGGTACCCATCAATAATCAATGTTTTGTTTCATTACACACACACACACACACACACACACACTCTCCAAATACTAGCTAACATAACTAGTATTAAGGAGTTTGAGTGTTAAAATCACAAGTCATCTCTTTTGTTTCCCAACCAACTAGTGAAGTTGATAAACACTATCTGTATTTGTAGAAAATAAACTGAGGCTTATAGAACTTAAATAACCTTGTCTGAGGTCACACATATAGACAGCAACAGAAAGAATTGAAATGTAAACATTCTGTCCTCAAAGATTTCCTCAGCCATACATGATAGGACTTTAAAAGGCTATCACCCTCCTTACTTAGCACACAGTGGGCATTCAATGGAAAACATAATCTGGGACATCAGTCAATCTGAAGGCCCCAAAATAGGCTTAGTGCTTATAAATGGCACAGTTCATTGGAGCCAGAATGCTACCTATTATAAAAATAAGCTGTTGGCTAGACCAGAAAGAAATCAAAGAAGGCCCCATCAGGATTAAGGAGAAGATGTAATGAAAATAAGGAAGCTGGTTTAATGAGAAAGAAATTCAATATACTTCACCTTTTCTTCAATCTTTTTGTGTTTTCTGTATTCATCTAGGAACAACTCGGTCTGTTTTCTTACTACAGCTTTACTTTTTCACATAGCCTAGATACTATTCATGTTTCTTTAGAAGCATAGGACCAGAATAGTTTCAGGGGATCATTTTTAAAAGGATGGACTATTAGTAGAGACAGATGGATCAACATAACATGTGGGTTAATTGCTAATAGATATCTTTAGACATTACTGGCAAGCCTGTAGGTACAGAAGTATGAAACAGAATTTACCAAGTATATGATTTTATAGAATAACTTAATTTTTTATAACCAAAAGCTACATAAACTAAGTCCTTTCTAATGACTTCTAAAATAACACATACAAGAAACTCAAATACAGGGACATATAAGGATCAGGGAGAAAAGTACAGGGACATATAAGGATCAGGGAGAAAACGCAATTAATAAGAATTATTTGAAATATACATATACTAATTAGTATAGTACCCTTGAGTTAAGGAAAGGTAAAGATGGTTATGTGAGAAAATAGTTACAGATTGTTTACAAAGAAAACTAATCTCAGAGTAATTGGATTAGAAGACACAATAAAGAACACATACACTAATACCTTCATTTCACTAAATGAAAATGGAAGCCCAAATAATGCACATTGATTTGGTTAGTCTAGGGCTCTTCCCACCACATACACTGCCCCCATGATTTTTTTGTCACATAAAAAATACAGTACTAACTTGCTTCTTTATGTTCTATGTGAGGCTCCTTCTGATCTTTAGATTTATTCTTTTATATTTGCATCATCCCAGTCCTTCAAACCTTCCCTTTATTAATCAGTGGCTGAATCTTTGTTTCAATCTAACTTCATTCTATTAAGACTTAATTCTCCAACTTGTCATTATTCTTTTGAATTCTCAGACCATCACCCGAATTCTTTGTCCTATTCACCACAGAAGTTTTGTGCACATGTACAGCTCATGATAAAATATGGCTCATTCCTGTAAAATGCTATGGAAGTGGAATGCTTGGACAATTTCAGATTCTACACAAGACTGCTCCATATACCATCTTACAATTCACGGTAAGCTCCTCATACACTACTTGCAACAGATTCTTCACAACAATAATTATAGATACAAGCACATCCTTCTCTGGTCTACCCGAGCCATCCACTGGCATGAGGAAAGGTTTACTATCATGTAGAAAAGGGAAACCCCAAGCACCTCACAAATGTTTGTTATTTACTGGTGCATATTTTAACCTTCACCACCTTTCCATATTCCTACCCTCGGTATTCTAACTCACCCTTCCAGAACACAAGTTTTAATTCCCAGAATATACAACAAAATCTAAAAAACAAGTATTAACTTTTGTTTACCATGTTCTTTGTCTCTGCTAGACAGAGTTCTAAGCATTTCACATTCATCATTTACTGCCTTGTTTCAAGGTAGGGACTGTCACTGTCTCCATGCACAGGTGAGAAGACTGAGACAGAGGTTAAATAATCTGATTGCTGGGGGCCTGGGTGACTCAGTTGGTTACATAATCTGATTGCTGTCAGAGAACTGGACCAGGCATTTTGGATTTAGAACCTGTACTCTGAAGTACTAAGTTTCACTAATAAACATGCACACAAATGTACATACATTTGATAAACTACACTGAGGCTTAATGTTAGCTGTATTTTGCCTTCTGTTCTTCAAGGAACGCAATCATTATAAGAAAAAGAATACACACTTAAATATGGAGAAATACTACACTCAAGCACCCAACTCTACTTGATCACTAGTCGAAAGCATTCGGGTTTGCACAGATCCCCACACTCAGAGTTTATCAAGAGTTTCCTCTACAGAGAAAAGGAACATAGCCAGAGAGGCATAGCAGAAGTCTAAGCCAAAGACCTAAGTTTATATCTTTTCTATGGCAAACCTCATCATAGTCAGAGAAATAATTTTTAAACTGCCTTTTCCATAAAGAGTATTACTAAATTAGATGCAGTTCTCTATGGTATCATACATCCCGGAAATGCTCAATAAATATTAACAGATACTTAACCAATGCTATAGATAATATAAATTATACATACAATACATACATCTGAGTTTTTAAAAAGCATAAATTTAAAATAGCGTTTTAAGTTACATACAAGAACACCAGATGAAAAATTAACTCCATGAAAGCTACAGCAACCACAGGATACAAAATATCTGGGACCATACTTGGTAACTAAATATGAACAGTGATGCAGTTATATTGGGCTTTTTATTTCTTTCTTCAAAATTCACTCTCAATATGATTTTCAGCTTTAAATATTGAAGTCATTCAAGCTTGAAGAAAAGTATTTGCACTCGGTTCAAGATAAATATAGGGTGATGATCTTGAATATAAAGGATCATGGCAAAAGAAATAAATTGATGAGAATATTTACTAAGGCCTAAACCATCAATCAATATGTCACTTATTATCATTTTGGGGGACAGCTACATTGTATAAGGGCTGACAAAAGCGGTTAAACAGGAAAATAAAGAATTGTGCATCTGGAAAGGATCACAGAGATCATTTGGTCCTACCTTCTAGTTTTCCAGATGAGAACACTGAGACACAGACAGGAATAGTTACTACCCCAATGCCACCATGAATCAGTGGTAGAGAAAGGTAAGATCTCAGAGGGGCCTACATCTGAGAGACATTTGAAAATGGGAGAATCTTGAAAGGTGTCACCAGATTTTAAAATAAATTCTGCATCCCATCTTATAGTTTATCTTTCAGCCATGGATAAATGCATCTGCAGACATGTCCTGGCTTTATATAGAGTAGCCCAGCTCAGAGATTCACAGCAATAATTCTTGTGTGACTAAGCAAAGGCCTCAGCTGCTATAAAGCCTGGCATGCTTTGACCTCCTCGTTGTCATCCTGGTCCAATCTCTCACTGGAGGAAGGGCCCTTAGAGGTAATAACTTCCAGCATTCTAAAAAACTCAGATGATTTTAGTAGGTAAGCTTTTAGATAGGTTATGTTCTTCTAAGTACATACACAGGTAAATAAGGCTATTATAGAAGGAAGTCTTAAGTATATGGAATATAGATGACTTTGACAATAACTAGTTCACAGAAATACTAAGTTCCTGTGACTAAACTGAAGATAGGGGAAATAAAACAATCACTTCTCTGGAAAGATGATAAATGGACAGTTTGTGGGAAGAAAGTGGTGGTAACCTTTTTTTTTTTTTTAATCTGTATTTTTATGGCACAATGCTACAACTGTGTATGTTCTCTGCTCAAAGAATATTCACTTGAAGGAAACAATCATCTCACATCTTTTTCCAGGAAAAGCCTAGATAAAAATTGGTGAACTAGGATAAGGTGGGAGAAGGTGGGCTGAATTTAGGCCCCTCGCCTAACAGCCGAGTCAGAGTAAGCATAAGACTGGTTCAAGCTAGCTCAAGTCTTGGAAGCATGTATGTATTTATGTTTACATGTACATATGTATTTATTTTTCACACATTTTAATTAGTATCAAAGACAGTAGTGATGATGGAAAACAGCCCTGGAATAAAAACCACAAAACTTCATTTCACATTCCAAATATGCATTTACTGGTTTCTGGCCTTCATCAAACCAATAGCTTCAGGTTTCTAGAGCTAGAAAAAGAAAATCTTAGAAATAGCCCAGGGCAACTTCCTCATCTCATAGATGGGGAAACTGTGCTTAAGACTTGTCAAAAGCAAAGACTAACTAATTAAGTGGCTGAACTGGGACTCAGTGAGAAACCACTTTAACCTCTTTCAATACTATCTTCTACACACTGTAGAAGCTGGAAAGTTAAAACCCACCTTCCACAGATCCTTTTGATATTTAAATTCTTCACATGATCAAGGTTTTACCAAAGTCACAAAAGTAGAGAGTGAACATCATGAATGGGCTAGTACAGAAGCAAAGTTTCTGGGTCTCTGTTATAATTACCTAACTTGCAGGCTGCATTTAGGGAGAGAAATGAATTAATGGAGATTTTCTCTTTCTCCTTTTTTATGGATCATGAAATTGAAAAAGTTGCAACAAAACATTTGAAATATATCTTTAAGTTTGCATATTGTGCACAGAAATTCATCACAACTTCTTTAAATACAGACTTTTTTATAACTATAATACAAACATTTTAAATCAGGTATTTCGTCCAAAAACTTCCATAAGTTTATTAGATATGAACAATATTGATATGCAATAAATCGTTACTCATCAATACACACACACGGAGAAAACACTTAAGGTCAGATATATTTCAGCTGCATTTAATAAATGTTCTCATTCCTAAATTAAGCCATCTTGTGCTAACTAGAATGCCACTGCAAACAGGATGCTGAAACACAGGAGCCATTTCTCCTGTAGCATCCAAAGAAAATCTTTCACATTCAAACTGCCTTTTACATTAATGGACATGCTAAAAGGATTTGCATTCGGTTATTCATGAATCATTGTTGTTTTACTACTGCAGAGATAATGGATTGCATTCACTTCTTATCATGTTTGATTCTAATAGATTTTCAAAAAGGGACTTTGGCTGGACACAACTTAGACAAATGTTATTAAGTATATGATTGCACGAGGATATGTATGTAGAGTGTTTAGAATATGCCTGCCACACATTTAATGCTCCATTAAAAAGCTATTAATGTTACGATTAGAAAATAAATCTACAGTAAAGTGGTATTGATGACAGAAACATATTTTAGTATCTTGTAGATAAATTTCTGGTATTTCAAAGTATTTTACAAACTTCTGTACAATACATAAACTACCACAGTGTGAACTCCTTCAAAACAAGGACTGTCTTTCCCACACATAGTACACTATCAATACAGTATATATTTGTAACATTAATTAAGACATGAATGAATGAAATGCAGTTAGCCAAGTGTTAGAACCTACCGTTCTTAGAATATACGTGAATGTGTCTGGACTAGGTAATAAGAGAACGGGATTCCCAGAAAATTAAAACTAAAATTGACTAGCATACCCACTGTCTTGTTGAAAACATATTCTGGAAAAACACTTGTAGCAATAGCTTAACTGCTGTAGCAAAGCATGCTTCCAAATGCTATAACCTGAAGAAGACTAAACCATTCTGCCAACATGCCTATAGATCCCCATCACTGGTGTTACTCCTTTGTGCAATTTGCTAGCATAGGACCCAGAGTTGTAGAAGAAAGGCAAACACCACATGATAAATCTTTAATCCATGTTACCTTATCTTTTTTGGTCCACTATAGTCATTTCTCATTTATTCATCACTTATTCAATAAATATGCATTGAGTTTCTATTACATGGCATATACAGTGGTCAGATATGGCCCTTACTTTCTCTTAGCTTAGTTTGGAATAAAAGATCCCTGGGAGTGAGGGTGTTTGTGTTGGGCTGGAAGGTTACAGTAGAGTAAGAGGGATAAGACACAGTGTCATTGCTTATCTCTTATGTGGCAAGCACAGTGCTCGGCATTCCTTCCCCAGAGCCCCTCCTTTCAGGAAATGGCCCCTCCAGTCACCCACATACTCTGGTCAATCATTTTGGAGTCATTTCTGATTATGTTCTTTCACTTCCATCCTACCATACACCCCATCAACAAATTCTGTCCACTCTGCTTTCAAAACATGTAGCAACATGAACCAGTTCTTCCCACCTTCTCTACTACCATTCCAGTCCATCTTCACATCTGGCCAATATGAGGTTCCTCTACTCCCTCTCTTATGCCCCTACAATCTATTCTCTCTGAAGTGACTGAAACAGAAATAAAATCCTCCTCTTCTTCAAATACTTCAACAGTGTTTGGTTGAGTTTAGAATAAAATTTTAAGTTCATGTTGTGGCTGTAAAATTCTATGTAATCTGGCTCCCAGTTACCACACCAGGCTCTCTCTTGATCTCTGCTTTGCTGTGTTCAATCCCTCTGGCCTCCATGCTCTCCCACGAGCATTCAAGCACATGCCAACCTCAGTTCTGCTGCACTTGCAATAGAGCACTTAACCTCAGAACTGCATGCTTCTTTCTCATGTTTGTCAGGTGTTGCCTTCTCAGAAGGCCCAACAAAATCACCCTACCTAAAATCAAAATGCCCCTTAACCACTCTCTATCCCCTTAACCTGCTATAATGCTCTTTATAGCACTTGCTGTTTTCTGATCAGAATACATTATGCAAACATATCCATAAGAGTAGGGTTTTGTCTTTACATGGTTCAGCATCTACAATAGCAGATAGCATATAGCAAGAATTAAGAAAACATTTTTGAAAGAATAAATTATTCATTAAATCCTTATATTCTCTGAAGTTGCTAATATTATTGTTTTACAGCCAAAAACAGTAAGATGAAAACAGATCAGGCAATCATTTTTGGAAACAGTTTGGAAACATCTTGGAAATGGGGCTTTATGGTTGAGGACTAGATGCCTAGTACAGGATGGAAACAATGAGGAAGGAAATAAGAAAGGTATTTTTTTTATTTCCTTAATTTTAATACTACAAATAAATACTTTGGGAAAAAATCGCATCTTAATTCAGCAACTCAATTTGTTTCCTTAATTTCAAGTTAAAAATTAAACAGCAAAAACTATGGTCATTACTTACAAAAGATGAGAAATTATGGAAAACATGTAGTATCCATGACTTAATTACTCACCCATTTTTCTATTTTCATATCAGATACAGGCTAACTTATGACACATTAGACCAGGCACAAATTATAATTTGAAAGTAAGGCACAGGACAATATAGTTGGAACTTGCAAGGATGCAAGAGTTTACAGCCAAAGGTACACTGGAAAGTATGATAAGGCCTAAAGAGGATTATGATATCTTTGGTGGATGAGTAGTTTTTGTGTTTTATTTTAGTGTATCCTCAGGACTCAGTGAATGCTTTGGGTGCTAAACAGAGTAAAGCTCAATTCAAGTTCACTGCTTCCCTATGGTTCCAACCACATATGCACAATGGTAGATTCAGTGAAATCAAACAAACAAAAGTGTAAGTCGTTTTCCTAGAAAAAGCACTGTGTTACTAGGACTTTAATGAGCAAGAGTTCAAATGCAAGCCAGAGCAAAGAGTCAAACTTAGAACATCATTTTGTTGGTGACTTTCCAAAACAGCAATTTGATAAAAGAGCATCTGCATGTCTTTTATCTACAAACTTAATTTCGTTATTGCACTATACTGTACTTAAAATAAAAACAGAGCCACACATTTATTAAAATTGTAATGAATGAATCACTTAGGCTTTGATCTCCTACACCAGTAATCTCCTTTAAAAGGAGACCCATTAGGCATACTTTTTTCTTATTCTTTTTCAAATAATACTCTCAGAACACTTGAACTTTGTTTTATCAAAATGAAGGCATAGTAAACACTATAAGAAATAAACTATCCCCCCATTCATGCATTTGATTAATACAGGCAGCAGTCTTACTTCATTCTTGATACAAAAAAATAAAGTTGTACATTTAATAAAATTTTCCAGACGTTGCCTGACACTGTACACTAAATAAACTCCTATCATACAACCAAAAGCACTATGAAAATATAGTGTTTCTAGGAAAGTACTCTTTTCATCAACTGACATGCCTTCCTAGAAAATACAATCTTACTCCATATTGTGAAGGTTTTGATTTATTTGCTGTAGTACACCACTGCTTTTGTGTTCCAAAATACAAAGTAAGAGACTCCTATCATGATGAATTTGTTTAAAATGACTTTCCATAAGAAAAACACATTTATTTTCCAGTGCATATAAAGAGCTTTGTTATGAGTCTAAAAGTCTCTTCTGCATACCTAGGAATGAAGCGACTCAAACAAGCTAGAGAGAAGTAAGAATTCTCTATAAATGTAATGAAAAGAGAACAAAAGGAGACACATCATCAGAAATATTACATCATATATATAAGATGATATATAAAATATAATTTTTGAAGTGTTATTTTCTTTGCTATCTAAAAGTGGAATGATGAAAATTATGTTGGGCTCATGTTCTTGTTCCAGCTGTGAAATGAGTTTTGTGACTTGGAGAGTTCTCCACCTTCTCTTTGCCTCGCTTTGTTCATCTCTAAAATAAGAGGGACTGCAATAGATACCCCCCTATGGGCTCTCTATATTCCAAAATTCTATGGATTCTGTAGCTTGGATATTTTCAATATTTTCATTGCTTATAAATTCTTTTTGACAAATTAATACTGAGTTCAAACATTAAAATATAGGCTCCTTCAGCTGAAGGAACTGATGAATTTAATGATTTTTAAAAAGGAAAAGGAGGGGCGCCTGGGTGGCTCAGTGGGTTAAAGCCTCTGCCTTCGGCTCAGGTCATGATCCCAGGGTCCTGGGATTGAGCCCCGAGTCGGGCTCTCTGCTCAGCAGGGAGCCTGCTTCCTCCTGTCTCTCTGCCTGCCTCTCCGCCTACTTGTGATCTCTCTCTCTCTGTCAAATAAATAAATAAAATCTTAAAAAAAAAAAAAAAAAAAAGGAAAAGGAGAGGGCACCTGGGTGGCTTAGTCATTAAGGGTCTGCCTTCGGCTCAGGTCATGATTCCAGCGTTCTGGGATCAAGCCCTGCATCTGGGTCCCTGATCAGCAGGAGGTCTGTTTCTCCTACTCCTACTCCCCCTGCTTGCATTCCCTCTCTCACTGTGTCTCTCTCTATCAAATAAATAAATAAAATCTTAAAAAAAAAAAAGGAAAAAGAGGAGAGGTTTTAGATTTAACTATCCAGGAGTGTCCTACAGTTCTACTCACTTGAGCTTCCCATATTACATGCAGCCTTCATGAGGTAAAACAACATACAAGTACACAGGGTCTTGAAGAAACTATGAATTCACTCTGAATTCCTGAATAACTACAATTTACAGGCCAGCCGTGATACACTACTAAAGTAATATGAGGCCTATGTTTAACTGAGTTCTATTTATTACTTCTGTAGCATATTCAAATCTAAAATAAAAGATATAGACCATTAAGACCAGTGTTTCGGGTCATGTTCACATATGATTCTAATTACTCAATATTCCAGAATGAGAAGACAATGATTAGGGATTAATTATAGTAGCTATTAAAACTTTTCTTAAAATTTCCTTTCTAAAAAATTAATATCACACTTAATCATCAAAATATCCTCTATAAAATTAATTTATTTAGTTATAGCCTACCTCTAGGTAGGACCTGGGGTGACTATACAAGACATGGACAAAATTCTAACTGAAAAAAAGGCAGACCGCCCAACATATAATCAGATAAACTAGATGTATTACAATTAAGTAACTTATTTGCCTCTCGGGATGCCCCTGTTCATGGGGCAAAATGAAAATAGGCGGGCCAAATAGAAAGATGTATCTTTCCATCAAAGGTAAGCACCAATAAGAAAGAAGGGAAGGAGAAAGGAAAGTGGTGTAGTAATTGTTCTTGTAACTGTTACCAAATAAGAACTGAGTTATGGAAACAAAACACCATTATTTTGCAATTTCAGCTAGTGAATGTAGCAGCTGTTCTTCTCTGCTTACCATTTCAACCATCACCTTTTTAACACTTCTCTCTTTTCACAGAATGGCAAAAATCTAATTTTCATAATCCCTTTTCTCCCAATCATCCCATCTTTTTTTTTTTAATTTTTTATTTCTTTTCAGTGTAACAGTATTCATTGTTTTTGCACCACACCCAGTGCTCCATGCAATCTGTGCCCTCCCTAATACCCACCACCTGGTTCACCCAACCTCCCACCCCCCGCCCCTTCAAAACCCTCAGGTTGTTTTTCAGAGTCCATAGTCTCTCATGGTTCACCTCCCCTTCCAATTTCCCTCAACTCCCTTCTTCTCTCCATCTCCCCTTGTCCTCCATGTTATTTGTTATGCTCCACAAATAAGTGAAACCATATGATAATTGACTCTCTCTGCTTGACCAATTTCACTCAGCATAATCCCATCTTAATCCTAGATGGGCCCTCACTTCTTGGTTTTTGAAGGAAACTTGAAAGAAACCCATTTATTAGGTTTCTGGATTTGGAGGAAGGAAGCCCTCGCTCACGGTCCAGCTAACTTTCCCACGGATGGTGGACACATAACAGGCCAACTGCTGCTCACACACCTGCCGAAGCAAAGCCTTAGACGGGTTTAAAAAAAAAAAAAAAAGGACAGCATAAATAAACAGATTCTGGGTGAGAAAACAAAGGAAATATGCAGAGCATAACACAGCAGCCACTAGATAAATATTTGCTTTCAATACAGGTTATTTCTGACTTTGGTTGCTCCGCACCCCTTCTCTCTCCATCTTGCCAGTATTTTGTATTTTCTTTGGACATATGATTGACCTAGTTGATATGTTATTACATGAAAAATATACACATTTTAAAACTTGCGGACATGTTAGAAAATTAAGTTTCATGAAGGTAACTTTAAATTACATGATTTTATAAATAGACATTTGTTAAAAAAGAAATTTGGAAATACAGCAATTTACTGTTATTTCTTTCTCTCTCACCTATATATTATGATATAAATATATCATTTGAAACTAAAGGGATATCGGAAACTGGGAGAATCATTTCTTCACCCACCAGAGGCAAACTTAGGCCAAGATAACTGGGAAGTCTGGATTAGAAGGAAACTGTGGTTTGTAACCATGGAAACAAATGAGATATTAATTTTAGAGGATGGTGAAACTTAATAAATCTTACATCAAAAGATAAAGCAAAAACTTAGGGATGCCTGGGTGGCTCAGTCAGCTAAGCATCTGCCTTTGGCTCAGGTCATGATCCCAGGGTCTCAGGATGGAGTCCCACCTCGGGCTCCCTGCTCAGCAGGGAGCCTGCCTCTCCCTCTGTCTGCTGATTCCCCTGCTTGTGCTCTTTCTCTCTCTGTGACAAATAAAATCTTAAAAAAAAAAAAAAAAAAGATAAAGCATATCCAATAGTTACTAGAATATGCATGTCTGCCTTTATCTAGCTCTTTGCAAAAATTAGCCAGTTTATTTACTGTGATAAGTTCATTTTGCCACTCCTGGTTTCCTCTGATGACTCTGTTAACTTGATCTACAAGCTACATCTTCCTCTGGATTTCACTGTATGCTCCCCACTTTCATTTCTTCTCATTCTCTCCATCCTAAGTCAACAATTAGCCTACCCATTTCCTAATTACTCAATTCTAGGCCTTTCCTTATTCCCAAAAACATATCTACACTATTTGTAGTGGTTCTAGATACAGTGGAAGTGGACACTCTTCCAAACATGTACCCATCTACTGGTAGTCACAGACCTTTCTTACGAGAACCTCTTTGTCTCATTTGGGTCCACAGTTATTTATTTCCAGTTCTGCTTTCCATCCAAGATCTACCTTTGTAGTCACAGCAGTCTTTCTAAAATTACAATCTTACATTACATCCTGTCTTTTCACTCTACCACGTGGTCAAAAGGTTAGTTCCAAACCCCTTAACACAGCTTATAAGACTTACACAGCTTAGTTTGCAGCCTGTATTAAAGCCACTTTCACCATTTTTCCTCTATGTACCATAAATTCTAAACTATTTTCAGTTCTACAAATGAGGAACAGTCTCTTCTTGCATGCTTTATCTTTTCCATTCTGTTCCCTTAGTTAACTCCTATTCATATTCAAGTCTCACCTTAGCTGTCTTCTCCTTTGGGAGGCCTTCTGTACCTCCTAAGTCTGAGTTTACATACTTTACCATTAGTGTTGGTTATTCTGTATTGTAGTTGACCTTATATATTTCTGTATTCACCAAAAGAAATATAAACTCCATGAGAGAAGTGACCAGGCACATCTAATCACAAATACATCCTCAGTGTCTAAGCTCAGTGCCTTTAAATATCACCTAAAATGTCATAAATGTTTAAAAATTTCTCTCTGGTGCATTGATTACCACCTTAGACACTATAATAAACTACAGCTACTGATCCATTTTTACTTCAGAGTTCCATTTCATAATAAACTATCTTTGTTTTGGTATGCAATTGGACATATTTTTAAAGTCATTATCAAAGGGTTAGTAAAAACTAGGATTTTCTGAATGTATAGACAGAAACCAAGGAAAAAATTATTGCCCAAAGAGAAACTGATGCAATATCCACTTACCAGGCTTGAAATCTAAGGAGGGTCAAAAATGTATTGCACTATAATTTCTGAATTATTTATAGAAGTTTTGGTGATATGACAGGAAAATCAAGAATATACTTTCTTTATGAGTCATTTATGAAATAAATGCCAAAGTCAAACTAAGTTATCTGAAAACTGTTAAGGGTTAAGGAAAAGTATGCATAATACATACTTAACCACTATGCACTTAAGAACATACTTTCACATATATCCTTTTCCCATGTGTTTGACATATTATTTCCTTTTTTTATGATTGTGGAATTACTGACAACTCAGAGTTATGAAAGGAGAAAAGAATAATACTGGTTAAATGAACGTTTTCACAGAATGAGTTTTTACAGGAATCTTTGTTTCTTAAACTGGGTAAATTGAGATAAAATATCACAAAATATATTTAACTAAAATGTGAACAAATCCTTAGAGCAGTAGTCTGCAGAGGTTAAGAAAAAACTTTGAGATATTTCCTTCTTTTCAAAACTTGTCATCTTAGTAGGTACATAGTTTTATGATGTTTATGGATCTTTTATGATGAAAAATAAGCCAAAATATAATGGAAAAAAATCACAAGGTGACATAGCCTTAAAAGAGAAAGAAACACTAGAAAAAATAATTACTCTTTCACAGAGTGGAAGGAAAAAACAAAATCAGGAATATAATTATGGTCTGATGAAGAAAATAAGAATCAAAAACAAGGGACTCTGTATGTATGTTGAGGTTGCCTATAGTCTTCCCGTAAAGTCTTTGGAAAGTATCTACAGGTTTCTTCTTGATCATTAACAGCAATACATCATTTAGTTAGGAAATACAGTCAACCATACATAAAAGAGATGAGGTATAAAGAAAAATATGAAAGACGAATTGGCTAAAACCAAATTCCAAATAAAAGAAATACTTGCAAAGTTTAAGAGTATCTCAAATGATATTATGCTCTCCAAAAAAGGAGGCTGACTCTTGATCATTTGTATATATGACACCATAGGACCTACACAAGCTATTCTAAAGCTGTGAGTGGTGACCGTGGAGACACAGGAGGAAAAGTGTGGGGTTGTAGAGGCCTTTGGGGTTTAAAGCCTGTGTTCAAATTCTCTCCTTGCTGCATACACACTCTGCATTTTTGTTGAATGCAAAACAAAATTAATAAATCAAATATAATTGTGGGGTGAGAATTAAATGGGACAACATACATAAAGTTGATAATAACAGCATATAAGAGACAATCAGTAAACATTAATCCCTTCCTCCTCTTACACATTGCTACTCAAGGCTCTTTAAAAATACATTAATCTTACTTCATATAACACATAATTTTAAAATGATGTATAAAGATTATCTATGAATACTAAAAGTCATCAAAATAATGATAATTTCTCAACTTAAAGTATTTTAACATTTTTAAAGTGGTCATAGTCACGAAACATTTTGTTAGACTCTTTTAAAAGCTTGTACTTGAATATTTGTATTTTTAGTAACAATGTTAAGATTTTTTTGTGAAGGTAAATCACATTATTGTTTTAACTTTAGTTTGCGGTTTTGTCTTGTTTTAAGTGGGAAAATCAGAGATAGTGAAAAGAAACCAATGTTTCCTTAGTTAGTTGGTGGGAGAAAAATATATATATATATAATATATATAATCCGTCAATTAATCATTCTACCAAATATCTTTAGTTCCTACTGAAATCATGAATTGGTAAATAATCTAGATATCTGAATAAATTCTTGCCACTTACTTTCAATCTTGCCCTGAATAATTCCAAGGAGGTGACCCATAAAGGCCAGATCTAAGCTAGAAATTATGACTAATGAAAGATCTGTCTTTCCTCTACAGGTTTTTAGCATTTTCTATAGAAATTTAGTTGCACAGGCACCTGAATAGCATGTGTAGTTGGCTCACACCAACTAAATCTCTGAGGAAGAGGTAAAAGAACCATTTTAGGATAGATATGAAAAACTTTATGCAACAAATGCATTTTTGGAAACTGCAAAAGGAGCATGCAAATCAATTTATATGCATGGGTGAATGAATATAGATGAGCTATTTTCAAAGTATAGCCATCCTGGTGTAGCATAAGATATCTGTACAAAAGGAATGGGAAGGAGGTGAATTGCTCAGCTTAGTCATCCAGTTACAATTTTCAATGGAAAATTGCATTGTCAGTTTCCATTATGCCTGCACAAATTTAGACAAATTAAAGAGTCAACTAAGTAATTATTGATAACATACACGTGTATGAAGTAAAGCACACAAGCCTTGTCGGTCATATGGAACTTCTCAGATGTTTCTAGAAGTTCCATTAGGAAGAGAAGACATTACAAGAATGATAATACACTTGACGATGAAGCCAATTTGAGACTCAATGCTGACTTATTCAGCCATCTCTCAAGTTTCCTTTCAGAGAAGATGAGGGCAAGGGGAAATGTTGTAAATGGAACATTAACAGAAATCACTCTGCTGAGAAGAAATATTCTATCTGCTTCCAGACCATGCACCTTATTAGGATGCCTCTGTTAAATGCCAGAAGAATGATCATACAGCCTGACAAATGCATACAAGTTGATTAAATAAATAAATAATCAATTGATCAATCAATCTTTGGAATTATATAGGATTGAAATTCTATAATTCTCTCTTCTGTGATATTCTTTCAGAATATATCCTGCATGGTTAATGCCATATTTTGTTCTGACAACATGAACATTCTGTTTTTATTTCTATAACAGAATGTTCAATCTAGAGTGATAATACAAATCCTTGATAAGTCATAGAGTGAGTCTGATCTTCTGAAATGGGCTATTAGTTTGACATTTCAAAATCTTATTGAAAATCCCTCAAGATGGAGAGTCACCAATGTCTTTTGTTAATCTAGTTTTAGTACTTGGAAATATATTTATCTTACAGCAATTTAAATAGATTTTTTCTTTCCTCTCTGTGAAGACAGTGAAACATCTGATCTTTACAAGTTATTTACTTTTTTTTACATAAAAACATACATATATATATATATATATATACACAATCCAGCTGTGTATACTATACATATAAGTATGTGTGTATATTTGCAATTTGATCATGTTTACTAACCAATATATTTCAACATAGTTCATCCTACTTTATATAGATATATCTCACTTATATCGTGTTGTGAGACATTATATATGGGCCTACCAATGTTTAGTTAGCTAATTACGATGTTAATTAATCTTTGAATTGATTCCACTTATTTGTTTTACTATTACAGATGATTGCAATATGTACCTGCAATCATACATTTGTGAGACTTGTTCAGGAATTTCTGTTAAAAAAAATTCCTAGAAGGGGAACTGCCCTGTTAAAGGATACACACATTTAAAATTGTCATAGTTACTGTTAAATTTCCCCTAAAAACAGTTGTAGTAACTCACACTCCAACCAAAGATGTGCAAGAGCATAAGAGAGCCTATAATTACATCTCTGTCAACACTGTGTACAATCATGCTCTTTAATTTCAATCCGCTAAGCAAGAAATAACTACCTCATTTTAATTTATTTTGTTTTACTTATGGAGATCAAGCTTCTTTTCCTATACGTATTGGCTTTTTATATTTCTCTTTTAAAGAACTGCTTATTTGTTTTCTCTGACCATTATCTTCAACACTTTCTTCTTAAAATCTTGAACCTAATTAAATTTACTAACATTTATTGAGCTCCTACTACGGGCTAGTCTGCTGGCTCTCACTTATGTAACAGAGTAATAAATAGGAGTATAAGTGCTCCCCCCGGGACTTAGAATCACATGAAGAAATATGGTGGGGTGTTAAATAACTATAATAAAATGTGTGGAGTGCAATACTGTATGAACCAAGATCTACACAAAGCCAGCATTTGCTCTGCAGGAGGGTCAGGGAAGAACATCAGGGAGAATTTCAGAAAGATCTTTTAGATGAGTCATGAATGATGGGTGGAATTTCACTCAGGATAGACAGAAGGCTTTTGGTCCAGAAAGAATAGCACTAGAAAGGGCTCCAAGACACGTAAATACCGTAATTATTCATAATACAAATAATGTTGGCTTCCATCACAAGGTTTCTGTTGGGAAAAAGTGGTAAGAAATGAGACTGGAAAGATCAGACACGGATTTCAAAAAGTACTTGCTTGACACTCTTAAGAATGGGTGCTTTCTCCTTAATCTTTAAGCCAAAAGAAAAATACCATTTTTAAAAGACCATCCCAGTAGTAGAGAGGGATGGCTTTGGGTGGGGAAATGAGGAGTACTGTTTGGGATTAGGAAAAGTAGTAAAAATTATAACAATCCTGATGGGTGAACAGGAGAAGCTGAAACAGTGTATCAGCAGAATCAAGGGAACTTAGGTCACTGAGAGCACATGACTGTGTCTGCTCACACCAGTGACAGCACTTATTGCATTCATGCAACAAATTTATGCAATCAGGCATGTATCTGCCAGCCTACTCCATTAGAATGTGACTTCTTTCCCTTTGAAAGTTGTGAACCAAAACATAGTATTTCACCAAAAGATAAAACAAGTTTCCCTTGTTTAGTTTATGCCAAAAAAGTATTTGTTAATCTGATGCTTTTTCTACCCATCCTAAGTACCTAATGACTCACCACAAACTGTTTTCTTGTGGTATGGAAAAATCCAATGATTGGAGTAATTTGAAATTATGGTAACCTAATTCAAAGTGTGAAACAATCCATGAACTATAATTTTTAAAAGGATCCACATGGTTGTCACTCTTCATAGGCATACCACCACACGTAAATTTTTAGATTTTTCAAAAGTAAAGCTCATTTTTACTACAACTGAGGATATCAGTAATATCACTAAATCGTACACATGTGCACCCTATAATAGGTCTTCATACATTGTGATTAATAGTAAGTTTTATTCATATTGTTGATCCCTGAATATTTTATACCTGTATTTAGGTTTCAACACTTTGGTTTGTGCTTCCAAATTTTGTCTTCAAGAGGACTGAGAACACAGAGGTGAACAGCTACGTAAGTGCTAAGATCTCATCATGTGTAGAATAGCTTCTTAGTAAGTGGTTTGGGAATGATGAATGAATTCATCAATGAGCAAAAAACATAGGGCTCAAAGATGAGACAAGATTTCTGGTTCGTGTAACTTGTTGTACTAAGAAACCATGCACATTACAGAATGCCCAAGAACACGTGTTTTTTAATGTTGTGGTTGTTTTGGTTTTATTTTCTTTTGTTTTTAAATAAAAAATTGCTTTTTAGCCTTCTCATTCCACTTTCCTCCAGGAAGAATTCACATCAGTGCCAAAACCTTTCCATCCAAATCTCTGTTTCCCAGAGAAAGAGTAACTGACACAGAATAGAAAAGGATGGATACAGGAGGGCATCACATGGCCACGCTGCCCAAATTTGGGCAGCAGAGCAGGAGCACCGCACTTGGTGGGGGTGGGTTCAGTCTGGGGAGGAAACTCTAGAGAAGGCACAGTGAACAAGTGGAAGTGTGAACTGAGTTGAGACAGTTGAGACAGCTGCTGTAACTCGAGCTCAAACACATTCAAGGAAACCTGAAACTGGGGCAATCCACTGTGTAAAGAGGACGACAAGAGTGGCTGGCTCAGGGCAAGCATGTGGGCCAAGAGCCTGCCCAGAGTCTACTCCGGGGACACTTAATGTGCAGCAACAGCAGGTTAAGGCCACTGAGAAGTAATTCATGAACTAAGTTCTCTTGTGGCAGTTAATGCCATATTTTAAACAAATGCATCTGTGAATTACAACTTCAGATACTTTTTGAAGACGTTTTTTCTGTTTGTTTGTTTGTTGCCAGTGGATAATTTGGGCTTTTTTGGGGGGGGGGTTGTTTTAGGCTATTTCTATGTCATATTTGAGAGATTTGTGTATTAAATGTTTTCCAAAAACTTCGATTGTTTATGTAACTGATATAAGAGCTGAAAATGTATTCTGAAGGTCATTTAGTCCAAGCCTCTGACCAGAGAAAGGGAAATCCTAAGCAATTTAAAACTGTTAGTTGTGTATCTAAGCTATTTTTAAGGATCTCCAGGAATACAGATTCACCCCCACCCCCACTTCTGTAGGCTGTTCTCACATTTATACTAGAATTACAAGCAAATGGTGTTTTTTTTTCCCCCCCTTAGGCCTAAATCAACAAACTTCTTGTTCAAATTCATTTCTACTGTGTAGTCCTCTGTGGACCAGACTACCACTGCCAGGTTTTCTTAGTCCAAATTCTTTTTTCTGTTTGTCAACTCATATTTTTCTGGCCTATTTTTCCTGCTAACAAATGCAATGCTATCAAGACCTTTCCCTTTACACAATTCTAGACTGTCTGATCCACAGACACTAGTAAGAGGCAGTTTTTGTTTTGTTTTGTTTTTTTTAACTGCCAAGTAACAACCACCTACTAAGGACTTTAGAAACCCTCCGCCCAGATAGATATAGACATGGACATAGACATAGGTAGATATAGATCTATCTTGGTACTTTCAAGATATAATGGGAAATTAGTAAGCTGGAAAGAAACAAAGGTTAGGGAGTCAATGAAAGTGCAGCATGTGATGAACAAAAGGAAGGGTTGTCCCAGGTCTGGGGAACTAAGAATTGGAAAAGCATTAGTTAGTAGAGGAAACAGTGAGTAACATAAATAAAGCAGGTGGCTATTAGGACAAGGAGGCTGAATGTCAGATCAGTTTCACAGAAGGGGGATCTGAAACGTTTTT
Source organism: Martes martes (assembly GCF_963455335.1). Taxonomy (NCBI): domain Eukaryota; kingdom Metazoa; phylum Chordata; class Mammalia; order Carnivora; family Mustelidae; genus Martes; species Martes martes. Next base: position 70,243,316 of record NC_137896.1, read on the forward strand.
AGCTCAGTGAAGACAGCACTCTCTCTTAAACAGATAAAGATAATTCAAGGAGATATTGACTACTTGAATTTTATTTCCACTGAGGACATAACAAGAAGAAATTAATTTATGTCAGCAGAGAAAGGATTTTCATTAAATTTAAAGAAGAAATTCTGCCCAGGAAAAGTTATTAAACACTTAGATGGAATACTGAGAGGGAGAGAAAATGAAATTGCATTGGTTTATACAGGCATCGTTTAGACACAGGGCAGATTCTCATATGCGAAAGAGAGTGTGGAGGATGTAAATTCAGTTATTATTGAAAAAAAATGAATTACAAGTTCAGGGCATGTCCTCAGGAGGTCACATAGCCCTGGTCTGAAAGCCAACTGTGCAATTTCCCAGGGTGTGAATGGAGTGATTTTAAAAATCTCTCTGTGCCTCAGTTTTCTCAGCTGTAAATTGGGGGAAATCACACCTACTTTAAATTGGGGGAAATCACACCTACTTTAAATCTCTCTGTGCCTCAGTTTTCTCAGCTGTAAATTGGGGGAAATCACACCTACTTTAAAGGGTTGTGGGAGGATTAAATGAATTAGTATGTATAAAGAGCTGAAAATAGTGCCTGGCACAGGGTATGAGTTATGCAAGGTTTTGCTATTGCTGTCCCTGTTGTTAGTAGGATCAAGTCCAATGACATCTTGCCAGAACATACTAAGGAATGATTATATTTTATGTGACTCTAATTTTAGAAGATAATGTATTGTCCTTGTCTTTTTCCCTCCTCCTAGCTCTCCAGCGCAATCTCAGGTCTAGCAGTCAAGAAATCCATGTTCTAGTCCCCTCCTCCACTAACCAGATGTGTGATTTTTCTTATTTTAATTCACTAGTTGTTAGTATTCTTGTTGTTTCAAATTCTGTTCTTTCTCTCTCTTTCAATTTACCTTCTTCTCCAGCACTCATTTTCTTCCCCAATCATCTTCTTTTCTCCTATCTCCTGTGCCTCTTTCAGTCCTCAGTCTCATTTTCTCAATTATTACACATCCTAAGCTCCACAGCTTCCCTGAGGCCTCATCATCCTTCCATCCTCCATCCCTTGTGGGCAGAAGACACTACAGGATTGTATATTTGGCCCCAATCCAAATCTTTATTGCCTCGATTTAGGATGAAACACAGCATTTTCTGTGTCATACAAACAAGGACTTTGTCCAGGATGGATAACATTTTGGGTCTAGGAGAAGGGGAGGTGCCCATCATTCTTTATGTCTAATGACCTCTGGGAAAGCGCACAGCTCTCGGCTAACAGTCAGAGAGAAGTGCCATTCCCAGATGAAGAATTACTCATATTCTTGAAGCTCTACCTCTTGTCTGTGTTTTTATGAAGGAAATCAATGTAGAGAGTAGAAGAGAAAACAATGGATGAAATTAAAGTGGGAAAAAAAAAAACCATCAGCAACAATAAAAAACAACTTTAAATGTTATTTGAAACCAAAAAATAGAAACTGTGATAGAAACAGAAAAGCCATATTAGTTTAATTCCACCATTCTAATCTAAACACACATTGAAGAGCCAGAGGAAGAGAAAATTAATGATGTATGAATCTAAAAATTCTCATATGATGATAGAAACTGACCAATAATGCATATTAAAACTTACACATGACTCCTTTAAATATTAACAACTAAATTCTTATAGATTTTCCAACTACTCTGGTAAGAGAGATGTGGGAGCTGTTTTTTACCCAGATCACTCTTTTGAAATATCCCTGTGGTGGTTGGCTTATTTTGAACTCACTGGGAGCTCATTAAATGAGTTTAACCCCGTAGTTTTCTTATGGATAAAAGTTTTAAAATGTCATTATTAATATTAGCTTAATTTTTTCCATGTGTTTGAACATAATTGTGGCTCATTCCAATAAAGAGTTAAATAATAACTAATATTTAATGATAGCTAAAATTCCATCAAAGCAAATTACTCTTGGTTACTGTCAGAACAATCTTAGAGCAAGACTTAATATAGTCAGATTTTCATATAACCCCCAAGAATAGTTAGGATATTGTCAATCAATAATATGAAAATGGTACTTTGTAAAAATTTCAAAATTTCAAATCTCATGCCTGGTCACAGAAAGTCACGTGTCTTACTACAAACACAGACTTTTTAGGTTTCTATGGTCTTGTGTAGAAAAAAATATTTGTTACATAGACTATTTAAAATCATAAAGACATATTTTAATGACATGTTTAACCAATATATTTGTGAAGATTTTAACATGATTTCAAAGACTTTTAAAAAAAATGCTTCTCGGGGCGCCTGGGTGGCTCAGTGGGTTAAAGCCTCTGCCTTCGGCTCAGGACATGATCCCAGGGTCCTGGGATCGAGCCCCACATCGGGCTCTCTGCTCGGCAGGGAGCCTGCTTCCACCTCTCTCTCTCTCTGCTTGCCTCTCTGCCTACTTGTGATCTCTGTCTGTCAAATTTAAAAAAAAAAAAAATGCTTCTCTGCTTATATAATTTTGTATATGTCATATTTTTGTATATATCTCTGTGTTTATATACATATGCACAATCATTTATATATGAAAAGTACATGTTTTCATCATTTAAAAATCTTAGTACTCTAGGTCACAGGAAGTTGACCCAATTTAAAATAGGGGTTCGTGTCTTAACATTTACAATGTACAATACGTTACATCCTATTTTTACAATGTTTTCAGTTGTATAGATTAAACATTTAGTCCCTTAAGGTTCACATAAAACGATTTTAAATAGTCACATTATTTCCTAGGAAAAAAACAAACAAACAAACAAACCAATGTTGCATTCAGATAAAGAGTCTAAATTGAAAAGTAGTATCTTCCATATGGCAGCTATAGTTATATGCTACCATGCCAGCTATTTCCCTAAGGAAAGTCCAGGCATGCTTAATTATAGAGAGACATCATTACTTAGGAGAAAAACATGAGTCTTTAATTTCCTTGCCTCTGCCGGACTGGGGCAGTTCATTCTGCTGAATCCAGCAAAGTCTGAGTAACACTTAAGCTTAGCTGGTTCCACATATAAGGCCTGGTCTTGTTAGGTCACCCACAACAGCAACTCCTAAACTGTGATCAGTGTTGTTTCTGTTATGGAATGTCATCCACACAGAATTCATTATGCCTATAATCAAATACAGAAAGCCCCGCCTGATGTTAGGGTGCTTGTGAAGCAACTGTTCTTCTTGGCAGCTCCTCCTTTAACTTTTGGACCACCAGATCCCTCCTGGGAACCAACCTAAGAAAGTGCTATTTGAAGTTGCACTGGTTCCTGTAATGTGGCGTCAGTGTATTTCTAATTACAGTCCAGACAGTTTTGAGCACAAGTTACTAGACAAGAGTCCAGGTCAGCATTTTGGCTTGCCAGGTCAGTCTTGTTCCCCTCCCACTTCTTTCCAATAATAGCTTCTCATATATACCAGAAATAGCATAGGGAATACATCTTTCTAACTCTAAGAACTGCTCCTGAATTCAATTTTCGGCAATGTGTTGGGAAGCCAAACTTATCCAAAGAGACACTACCTTCTCATTATGTAATTTCAATTAAATGCCCAGTGCACCATCATCTAAACCTTCAGCAGAACCACGTTCTAACTCAGCAAGTCTAAGTGTCTACTTATGTGATGGGGATAGATCTTTGTACTTGGGCTAAATCACCATGGACTTCAATAATTTCAATAATGTTATCTCCCAGACTCTGAAGCGGATGCAAATTCTGTGTTGCTGGTTTTGTGAAAACTAAATATTTTCATTCAGGAGATTAAAAACTGTAGTTCTTCAGATGTAATACACTGGGGGTTTACTTCTAGTTGCATTAAAGTAAAATCAACCCATTAAGCATAATATTAATAGAAGGTCAACAAAAGCAGCAAATAAGCAAGTTATAGAAACAAAGTGCAATGAATCCTGACAAGCTATTCTGTTTCATTATTATCATGACATTACGAAATGGCACTAAATGTAAGGGTCTGCCACAATCTTCAGTTGTGAAGTCTTTATTATAAGTCAGCCATTCATATCAGCAGCAAGCTGACAACACAAAACAAATTCCCAGCATCCACTAGCTGTTTATTAAGTAAAACAGGTTATGTCATAATGGACAGAGTTGCCTGCTGGGGCAATGGACACACCTGGGCTCGGATGTCAGCTCTGCCATGAACTATGTGCCTTTTGGCAAGGCAGCTTTTCTAATCCACAATTTTCTCCTCTGTAAAATGGGAATTTTATAAAACCTATTCAAGTAGAATGTGTAGGTATAAATAAGGTTAAGATGGACAAAGCACACTGTACAATGCTTTTCACTCAGTAAGCACTAAACAATAATTAGAATAACTTACGATTCTAAACAGAACAATTTCAAATTTTTTTCAAACATAAGAGGTGCTTATGGTACCAAGAAAGGAGGGGCATCTAGTGTACCTTTTGAAATAATTTTATGTCTAATATTTGGGGGGAGAAACCACATATTTTTGTAGATTTGGAGAATATTATGAGAGTTATGGTTAGACAGGTAATGGTTTTTTTTCCAATATTAAATTATTTCATTTGCTCAGATTTTACAAAGAAGAAACAAGGAGATGAATGCCCTCTTTGCTCAGCTTGTCTGTACCAATGTATCAGTGTGTAATAAGAAAACTCCACCAAATCTTATATATACTATTGGGCATGAATGATCTAAACTTCCTCTAAAATGACCCCAACATAGATTTATAGAAACATGTTTAACACTTTCACTATTAACATTTACAACACTTTAGAGGCATCTACCCTTGCTGCCATTAGATATTTCTTCCCAATATTCATGTTTTTCTGGGAGTTTTCACCTATTAACTATTCATACTCTGAAATAAGTTAGCCTAAGTTCACAATGTATTAGTTGTCTGATTATGTATTTCTCGATTTACAATCTTGAAAACTGAAATGCAGAGCATCAATGATCTCACTCTACTTTTAACAGTGATTTAGAGGCAATGCTACATCTGGAATTTAGTTGTTCAGACACCTTGCCACATTCAGTTTACCAACACTGTGTAAATACCAAGGCAAGAAAAGGATTTGAGAGAGCACTGCACCCATTCCCACATTCAAGTAGAACACATGGACTCTATGCTTAAAAGAAGTGAGGAAAAAAAAAAAAAAAAGCCACGCAATTTCTGAAGAGCTCGAATACAATTATCCAAAAAACATTTTTCTTCCCCAAAACCTAATTGGGACATTTTAAGGTTTACGATATAGCAAAGACCAAGAAATTTACCAATTCTTGTGTTTTGAGTAATAGAAAAGGGACCAAGCTGTAAAATTATACATAAGTGCACAAGAAAAAAAGTATATGAGGTTTGCATAATATTGTTTTGTACAACAAACTCCAAACATTTAGAATATGTGCTGAAGTGAACATGAACTGAAAATTTTTAGACCACAAAAATGACTTATTCTTAATTATGTCAAAAACACGTGTGCACTTCTTGAAAATAAAGTTTTCAGAGAAATTTCAAACAGCAGTTTTATATCTCTAGAATAAAACAAAACGTTAAGTATCTATGATACTTAATTTTCAATGAACATTTATAGGAGTTAAGGTGTGGCCACCAAATGTTTACTGAGAAAGGGATACAGAATGGGTCAATGACTGCTTTTCAGGAACTAGTGTAGCTCAGGGTCCTGCTTCTCACAGTACAGTTAAGAAGAGCATAAATATTATATAGTGTTAGTCCTTTCTGTAGTCAATCAGGAGTTATTTTTTTTATCAGTTTATTATCACACTTTCTCTAAAGGTATCCAAAACTGGAATGTGATTTCACTGGCATATATATAAATTTATGGTAAAAATATAATCTGTTTATAATAACTGTAAGAATATCTTACTTAAGCTTTTAAAGCTCGAATATATCACCTAGCTTCTCTGCAGATACATGTAAATAACTTTAACTTATAGGAGAGCCTCAAAGACAAATCGTAAATAGAATAGGCCCATTAGATATCTATATCTACACACTGGAATAAATATAGTAAGAATCACTATTGAAATATAGGATTGAGATGGATAAACATATTAGTTTATATGGAGGGTGACAGTTTTTACAAATGCTTTTGTGTCAAAGGCTTTCTTAAAAATTCTGAAACAGAATAAATCAAGAATTAAGTACCTATGTAATATTTTTCTTTATTGCAGCAGTTAAAATACTGAAAGCCTAGAATCAAAATCAACCAATATACACTGTCACAAGAAAGGAATATTGAGTAAGGCTCTTGGAGAGTACAACATAGTATGACATTGACCATGGGCTCCAAAAGCCTATAGATTTGCTAAGTTTATCTGGGGAAACTACATGATAATCCACAGAAAGTGTTCTCATAATTTTCACAGACAGAATCAAGCATTCCTAACAATGAATGCCCTTAGATTTCTATACGTAACCAAACTCACAAGATTCTAACTTCCTTAAAGAAAGAATCTTGTTTTTCCCTATGTTCCCCTCGTTCAGTCTACAGCTTACAGTGGGTGCTTAAACAAATTTTATTAACTGATAAACAGAAAATAATATTTTCTCTTTTACTCTGGCCCCCTATCAATGCATTTCCTACACTCTGGCCAGAGTGACATTTTTGAAGTATAAATTTGACACCTTCCACACTAAACTCTTTCCATTATTTTTCCATCACCCTTACCATAAAGAGTCAAACCCTTGATATGGTCTAGAAGGGCCTGCAAGACCCGGGCCTACTCCTCTAAGATCTCCATATTCCAGGGCCTTCTCTCAGTGGCTTGAATATGCCAGGCCAACTCCTAGACCAGGCTTTTGTAACTAGTATTTCTCCTCTACATTTACATGGTTTTCTCCTTCTCTTCTCTCAGATTTAAACCTCAATCTTCAGGGAAACCTTTTTTGATTAGGTTAGTTTACACTATTTTAAGTTCTCACAATACTCTGTATTGTGTATGTATCTTGTCTTCCAAAATACATATGACCATTTTAAGTTTCCATTTACTTTTTAAATAACTATGTCTCCTCATTGGAATGCAAGGTATAGCAAGGTAAGAACTATTTCTGAGAGTTTACTCACATTTTTTTTTACCTGAGCCTGCTACTCAGACACATAAAAAGCATTCAATCATTATGTACTGAAAAAAGAAATGAATGCAGAAATGACTGAGTGAATATGGTTGTCTATCTGATCACCTTAGTAAAGTCATAGAAAGCATGGGCTTTATTAAGTGACATCTATCATACTACCATGTTTAGTAATATTTTAGTAATTAGCCATTGTAAGGGTATGTGTTTATGTCCATTTAAATAGGGAAAGTAAATAAAAGTGACACTGAAGAGTCTAGTATGAAATTTTAGTATAAATGAACCTAAAATACATGAAACCTGGAAATCATTTTTAAAAGTATAACTCTACTTCTTATTGATCAGCTTTTTATTCTCATTTTTAAGCTAGACAGCCATGAAATTCACTAATTCTTTTAAGCTGCTAAGAAACTATTAGTCCTCTTAACTAGAGACTTATTAAATAATAATGGTCCTGGGGCACTTAGATGAGCATGATTCACTGAAAAAGCTATGTACCCCACAGGCATCCATCATTCAGGAAAGATGACATTCTTGGATACTTGAGTTCTGAGGCTCATTTTCAGGGTCAAAGAACGTAAGTTAGTTCTATCTCATCAGCCATTTATACATATATTTTTTGAATAATGCCTGAACCTGAAAAAATATCAACCCTCATAAAATGGAAATCTCATTCAGCAGAGAAGATAATATAGGGCTCTAGAATGAGAGTGCCTGCACTTGTACGCGGGCTCTGCCACTAACCTGGTCATGACACATAACCTTTCTTGTGTTCTCTTTCCATCACTACATAAATAAATAAATAAAACTTGCTAGGCTTGAATAAATTAGAGTAAGGACGAAACTGAGCTCATTAAATAAAAATATTCCAGAAAACCAAAGATGCAGAAGTTGTTGCAAGACATTGTGGGCCAAAAAAAAAAAAGACAGAAAGAATATTATTATTGCCTTTTCAGTAGTTCTGACTGTATTTTTAATACGAAGGCAACTAAATAATATTAGACTTTATTAAGTTAAAAAAGAAATTGTGGTTAGAAAAAGATATAATTTGAATCTTATTTAATGTTGGTTTTAATTTTTTTCCCTAAATTTTCTCAAATGAATGTGGATTTGTTTTCAATTAGTTTTTAAAAAGGATGTGGCAATCAGTGTAAATACTGGCTAGAGGCAGGGCTCTGCTCATACTTCATCTGAATAGAAACCACCTATCCCTGGCCATCAATACATGATTGGTGTGGGGAGAAGCATCCATTCTCAATTAATTATTTAACAGTCACTCGACACACATGAAATAGAGAAAATACATAAAAATGGAGCCAATCCTTCTGGGCAGATGGACTCTGCCTTTATCAGTCCATCTCCCATTTCTGTGATAATGAAAAGAATCCAGCCTTTTGTTTTCCTTTCATGACTAGTGGTGATCTTTGCACTCCGTTTTCAGATCAAATTTTCAAAACGAATCAATGCTCCAGAACCATCCTGATGGATTTTCTTTTCTGAATTGAATTACTTTAAGCATCAGGTACTATACTGCTCAATTATGTATCTTGGTAATTTCAAATTCTTCCTTTTATGGAAAGAGCCTATCCACTGGCAAAATAAAATGCATTTCAGAAACATTTAATTCTGCTTCTCTTCAACATATTACTTTTGCCACGCTTTCTCCACTCTTAAGTGTTCCTGATTATGCATGATCCCTGGATCCCTACATTTAAAATGCACAAGAAAATAAAAATTTTAATTTAAAACACCCTCCCACACAGAACAAGCTGTCATTGTGTCATATTTGTTTCCTAATTTAAGGAAGGAAGTTATATCTCATGCGTCCTTCATTAAATTTTCTGCTCTGTATTTTAAAGTGGCAATAGGATATGTAGAGCAATTTTTCCCATAAAAAAATGTTCTTTTAAAAAATATATTTCTATTAATCAGTGAAGAGATACGGAGCTTCAAATTATAATATAGCAAATCATCATATTTACCAGCTACTCCATTCAAGATTTACAATTAAATTAGATATGGGAGAGGAAAAACATGTACTGTTTTATTTTTGTAAAACCTAACTATAAAGCCTGGTACTAAATCCATGGAAATTTACTGGCCAAGCTGAAGTGCAGTCTAGCCCATGGAATACACAGTCTTCTATAATTACTAAAGCCAAAACATAATGAAAACAAAAACCTTCATGAAGGCAGAGAATAATAAAATAAACCTTTACTTTTTTTTTTCCATAAACCCATGAAGGCTACAGAACTCTTCTTTTTCTGATGACCAGCTTTTTCCTTCCTAACAAACTCCCTTTGCTGTTTAAACAATTACAAATTTTATCAAGTCTTCATTTCTCTTCAAGTCAGATGAGAGAGAACTGCCAAGTCTAATAAGATTTACAAGGGCTAGTTCCTCTTAGAAGTGTCAGCAAAAAAAAAAAAAAAGAGAGAGAGAGAGAGAACAGAAAACATTATACAATAAAATTCAGCCACACATACAGCTTTTGTCCTCACAGCTTTCAAAATCAAATTTAATAATTAATCTCTTTAAAAACAATTACAGCCATAAATGCCATTTATCCATGTGCTGTCTTGATTTGACCCATGCACTATCTACTTTAAACCCTGACACCTCTGTTGCTCAGCCACAAATATATCCATGCTTCATCTTTTTCATATCAGTCACTTTCTGGTCATAGGCTTTTCGGTATTTATACAGTATTTTTTCTTGGTCATTGTCATGTAGCAATATGGGAGACACAAGAATGAATTTTATTTATTAAGGGGAGAAAATAAAACTTAGGTATGATTTTTTTTTTCATTCCACACTTTCAATCCTTAAGAACAAGAGAATTTACAGGTTGGCCTCCACTACTCAGATAAATATCATTAGCTAAATGTACTCAGAAAATCTCTTACAATCCTTCATATTCATCCCTTGTTTGTTAGCCTGCAGAAGCTTCCCAGTCCAACAACGTCTAAATTTCTGTGTTATTTATCTTTCCAAGACATCTGCTAATTAAGAAATATGTTATTTAATCTCTAACATTTCTAAATATTAGCTGACCTGTCTCCCACTTCAAGAAATCACAGAAATCACGTAATTTTTCCTAAACTGACAAAAGTTGGACTTGGACATAACCAAAGAAACTAACATTAATTCCAAGAACCCTCCTCCCTCTAATCCAGAAAACCTTCACATGTGCCCCCTCCCACCCCCCTTTTTCCACAACCAGGAGCAGGACTTTCTATTTTACTTATAAAAGGCAAAGCAGTTCCTATGAATCCTGTTCCCCTTCTGTCCTTTACCATGAATAACAAACGTGGAGATTCTCAACCATAGTGAACCTCTCCTGCACTTCATTCTTCACCAAATGTGTGCCCAATCTTCTAGATGCTTATCTGCATCTTAGGGGGAACACCTGTGTGTTACAGACTCAGAGGTGACAGAGGAAAGCACAGCAGTTGTTCAGGCGAGCCATGGCCCAATTAAGTTGGGGAGCAGCCTGACAAAGAACCCAAGGAATCCTAAAAGGAGAGGTCATTCTACTTGCCACTTGTAAGTAAGCGGGGTTGGCACGAAGGGTTCCCATGAGAAAACTGAACCCGGAAATGGGGCTGCTCAACCACTAAGAGAACGCCAAAGGAGGGGCTGTGGGAGGTGATAAGGCAGAGAGGCCAAAAACAAGTCTTCACCTTGAAACTAGCTGAAACGCACTGTCCAGAGAAGGAAGACCCCATGCACCAGCCGGCCCCACCTGCCTCGCCCTGCCTCCCCGCGCCCTGCCCAGGCCGAGGCCCCCGGTGGGTCAGGCGTCGGGCCTTACCTTGGCTGCAGTCCTTGCCGCGGAAGCCGGTTCGCGAGCAGTCGCACACCGCCTGGTCGTCCACCACGGAGCACACGCCTCCGTTGAGGCACACCCCGCCCTCGCCCTCCTCGCCAGCCTCACACGGGCTCCCCCCGCCGCTGTTGGGCGGCTCGTCGTCCAGCTTCACCTCGCCGCTGTCCACGGGCAGCGCCTGGGAGGAGTTGACCCTCACGTCGCGAATCCACCCTTTAAAGGGCTCGCGCTCCCTCACAGAGGCCAGCGTCAGCTTGAGCGCCGCGGCGCGCAGTTCCGGGGGCAGCCCCCCCACGAAGAGCCCGCTGAACACCGTCATGTCCCTGCGCTTCGACTTGACCTCCACCCACTTGGCCTCCACCTGGTCGATGAAGAGCGTCGTGTTGCGGAACTGCCGGCGGATACGCACGTTGTGCCATGCGCCGTCGTTGACGGGCGTGTCAGCCAGCAGCGTGGCCGGCTCCGCGCAGAAGATGGAGAAGCTGAGCTGCAGGCGGCCGCCGCGCGTCAGGATGAGCTCCAGGAAGTCGCAGAAGCCCTCGTCGTCGAAGTAGAGCACTAGGCCGCGGGCGCTGCGCGTCTTGAGCTGGAAGCTCATCTCGCTCTCGCAGCAGGCGTTCCACTTGGGGAAGCGCGTCCACTGGCCCTCAGCGCCCGGGAACTCCAGCCCGCTGCCCAGCTCGGCCCAGCAGCCCAGGAGCAGCAGCGAGAGGCACAGGAGAAAGCAGCCCCCGCGCTGGAGAAGCGCCGTCCCCATGCTCGGGGCTGGGGTGCGGCGGGGGGGTGCCGGGGCCGACAGGGTCAAAATGGTCCTGGACACCGTGATGTAGAAATAAGGGTCCGGAAACAAGTAGGGTAAGGGGATGGGCAGGAGTGGGAGGGATGCACCCTCCTTTATCTAGCTCTTTTTTTCTTCTTCTTCTTCCAGCAACCCCTCCCTCTCTCCCGATAGTCCCCTCCCAACTGGAAAACGTAGACCCCTGTTGTACAGGGCAGCAGCAGATCTTCCAGACCAAAGGGAGGATACACTTTGGAAGCAACGTTCTGGAAAATGCGTTAACAGAAGGTCAAGGGAAGTCACTTATCCATCTGAGTCCGATGACCTAGTTCAAGGGCATCAGTGGTGTCAATAGATGCTTCACTCCTCAAATACTATCATCTACCAGGTACCATCAGTGGTACCCGGCAAAAGCGAAGCAGTTAGACTGTTGAGAAGCAAATACTTCTCAGGGAAGTACAAGAAACCAGCAGTGAACCAGGATCCTTGGATACTTGTAAATGCCTCAAGTGTTTCTCCTCCAGATGTGCTGTCCCAAACCAGAAGGGAGAGAAAGGTTCCTTGCCTCTTTACCGGCACCACTTAACCCCTGAGTAGCTTCAAAGGCCTGCTGCTTCTGTCATATCATGGGCTTCCTGCATCACTGTAGCCAACGCAGAATTCCTTATGCATGGCCTCACAGGCTGGATTTTACTTCTCTTTTTCCCTCCCCAACAGTAAGGTTCGAACTCAGAAGCTGTGGAATAGCCAGAAGCTGTTAGGTGTCCCAACAGCCCCTCTTCTTTCCTCTCTCCCTCTGCAAGGCCAAGCTAAGATGCCAGCATATCAGTTTGTTGTGTGTTGGTGATGCATTTTGGTTTTGTCTTTTTATAAGGACCCAGAAAATCTGCAGAAAATTAAAATAAAAATTAAGTTCTAAAGTCATTTATAGTATCATATAAGTCATTATTCAGCTCAGAAACCAGGTAAATAACCAGAGTTCTTAGGAAACCAGAGTTAACCTTACTGGAAGGGGCTTGTTTGTCCTGATCGATCAGAGAAGACCTAATGTCTCCTAATAGTTAATATTGCACTTTTATAATCAGTCATTACACTCTTGCAGTTTATTAGAACTGTTAATAGGTAACCCTCTCAGAATTTTATAGAGATAGGTTTATGGTTATCTTTTACTTTTTCTGAGAAAGTTTAATTTTTAAAATATAAGAAGAAGAAAAGACCCTTTTAGGGACTTCTGCTTGTGATGTGTACTGATAATATGGACAATAAAAATACAACCTAGTCAAAACTCAGTTAATACAGATTTTAACAACAGGCAAGGCAGATCAAACTGCAACTGGAAGCTGCTGGCTTGGATTTGTACAGCATTCTTACCATTTTATGTTTTTCACAGAAAGAATATCGATAGTTTCTTGGGATTCTCTTTTAAATTTCAAATAGTACTTTCCTCCTTTTATTAAACGAATAATCTGTTATAGGAGAAGTCATCTAACTGGAGTCCTATTTGGGGCAGCATTTATGTCTCAATTGCCATAATATTAACTCCTTTAAAGATGGGTAAAGTATTTAATATTTTGCCAGCAGTGATCTTAACTCCTCTTCAAGTCCTTATCTGGCTGTCAGTTCTTGGAATTTGTGTGGTCAGAACAGTAGTTGGCATGTGTGTCACCTTAGCTGCTATGCCTCCAGAATGCTAGAATATAAAGTCATATCTTTGAATCACTCACTATAAAATTACCTCTTTATTTAACTCTAATCTGACAGGTTCCTGAATTGTTACAGAAATCATAACTAGTGCGTTGCTTTTAAGTCTTTTTTTTTCCCCACCAAAAACATTATTCTCATATTTTGACACACCAAAAAAGAAAAGAAAAAGAAAAAAGGAAAGAAAAAAAAAAAAAAACCAAATGGTTCATCTGGTCATGTCAAGCAAACACATGCATTTCCCTCAGCTTTTCCCACTATACTACACCACCCCCTGCACACACATACACACACACACATTTATTGCCTGGACATAGAAGCTCACTATCCAATTAACACTTTTTTTTCCTACAAGCTGAAACTAGCAGTAATTTATGGCACCGCATTGTGCTGCTGCTCCTCCATGGAGGGAGCTGAGAGCATTTCTCTTCAGTACAGAGCAATCCCTACAGGTGTCAGCTGAGAGCCACCACCAAGCCAGGGGATCCCACTTCAAGTTCCTCCCCAGATGAAATTGATGACTGGTTCTCTCTTTTTCAACACAGATACAGCACAACACATACATACACATATACATTGCCCAGTAGAAATAAAAAACATAAAAATCTCAATTGCTTATTTATTATGGCTGATACATTTCACACCATCAGCAATCACCAGCCATATCTTGTCTACTTCTGTGCCAAGCCCAAAGAAAGGTGCTCTTAAAAATCATCCTAAGATAGCATATTATTCAATATACTCTCATTTTTAAGTGGACTCGGACATCTGCCAATTTTTCAGTCATATGCAAAATAAATCTGGAATTTTAAGATCAAGAGTAGTGCTTTGAAACCATCCAGAAGCTTATGTGTTAGAAAACCTTTGTGTGTGTGTGTGTGTGTGTGTGTGTGTGTGTGTGTGTGAGTGACTCAACTAGAGCCGATTATTTTATTAATTAATAGTATATGGATCACAAAACCTTTCTTCACCCCCTCTCCTGCCCTCCTCCACTAATGCACACCTTGACAATTTTTTTAAGGGATAGAGAGTGGGGGGAACACATATATATTCTTACCACTGGGGAGGTCAACTGACTCTCCCAGTTCTTAGAGGAAGCTCATTGTGTGTGAGAGAGTATCTGTATTTATATGGAGAAAGGATTCTCTCTAGGTGCCGGAAAAACCTGGTGAGTTCACAAATTAGAGGATGAAATAAAAGGATCTGAAAAACAACCTAATGCAGCCAAAGGAAGAAGCGCTCTAATTCAAAAGCAGACTAACAGCCTCATTAATCTTTTCTTTCATTTCCAGAATCAAATTCATTCCCAAGCCACTGGAAGGATCAATACAGTATGCTCATCCGCTGCAGTTGCATTTATTTTAATATGTTTATAACACACATACACATATGCACACGTATCTTTCCATGCATCCTTCAATACATACCACCACAAAAAAACTGAAATCTTTGGGATAATTTTTAGAAGTGCCTTTTCCCCCCTCGCTTTTACAAAGTCCCTCAATACCAATGCACACCCAAATTCTCCCTGGCTTTCCCGCCCAGTCTCTAAGCTCCATCTCTAATACCAGTGCAGTTTCTTGGAGCCTGGAGTCAACTGCACAAATTAAGGGCTCATGGGGAAGAGAAATAAAGATGTAGATACAGATATATTTTATTGCTTTGGTTTCTAACTTGTCTGTTTTCTTTCTTTTGCCAATAAATCACTGCATTCAGCCTTTAAGTTACTACCTCAGTTCCACCATCTCATCTTCTTGCCATCTATTTAAAAAGCTTCATGCAAAACAACGAAGATCTATACTCCTCCACCCTCCCACCACCCATCCTTCCTTGTGCATTTGTGGCAGATCCTGGCTCAGTTACTAGGGGGAAATATATCCTTCTCCAGGTTGCCTCGCCCCATCCCCTCCCCCAACCCAAATTGAGCTTCTTTACCTGCCCGGTTATTCCCCTTAGCTCGACCCAGAGCCTGAAGCATGCATCGGTCAAAGCGAATTTCCTGAGGTCTGTGGATAAGGCGACTGCCGCTGCCTTTTCAGAGGCGTCAGGCTTGAGCGTCTATCTCCAGGAGTGCGGGAGGGGAAAACAGGCAACGGAGGGGAGCAGGAGGAGGAGGAAGAGAGGGAAAGAGCTGGGAAGGAGGAGGCAGTGGTGGAGCCTGAGAAGGCTGGGTTACGTGACGCCGGGTGCTGTCCTTCTGAAAGAGAAGGGCGGAGCTGAGCTCTCCGCAGTACCATGGAGAGCGGCGGGCCGTCCTCAGGCGAGGATACTGGTGGGCTCGGCCGGCGGGCACAGCCCCTCCAGGTCGGGATGCTGCGAAGGGAGGTGTTTATACCTTTGCTTCGTCCCTTTGCAGGGGAAGCCCGATCCTGGAGGCGGGGACCTGCCGCAAGAGCTTCTAACTTGTCACCACCCACCCTCCCCCGAGAGAGAGAGAGAGAGAGAGAGAGAAAGAGAGAGAGAGAGAAAGAGAGAGAACCGGAGAACCACGTAGCCTACTGAGCATGCCCAGGCCCCTGCTAGACCCACGGAAACCTGTGTGGAGATTCCACTTCTCCGGGGTTTAGTCGTGATTGGGCGAGGGTACCTGAAACTGTGCCAGGGAAGAGCTCGGCAGCTAAAAGGAAGGGGGCAAGGAGTCAGTGATTAAGATGAGCTCTGGTTTTACTTGTGCGCTTTGGTCTCCTGTTCGGAACCCTTGAAAAGCTGCAGCTTTTCGAGGAATGCAGGGACAGGCAAGACTCACACAGTCACCGGCATTTCCCCCAGATCCAACGTCCCTGCCCCACCCCTTACTGTGGACCTAACCTGAGTGATCTCTTCAAACCTTCACGATCTGCCTAGGCTGTGCCAAGAAGACGTGAGAGGGACCTACCCGGCTAACGCGCCAACTTAGAGACCAGACTCAAGTCTGTCTGACAGGGTGCTTTCTGCGACAGCCTCTTGTCTTCCCAGCTTTCCGTGCTCTGCCTTGGCCACTGGCATTCTGAGCTGAATCAAGTTCTCTACCTGTTTAACTCTTGTCTCCGTCTCCTCCTTTCTTTTGCAGCTGGTAAAACCTGAAGGAAGTGAAACTCTACGGGAAGCTCTCACCAAATCATTGGGCATGCCCAGTAGGCATTGCTGGGTTGGGTGACAAAGGAGTTAACTCTCAGAGAGCTTGCAGAATAGGTGGTAGAAAAGTCCGAAGTGCGTGGCTTTAAATTACAGTTTGAGTGCTATGGACATTTAAATTCCTAACCCTATTATATTCTTAGCCTGGGTTAGTTTTAGAGCAGGAACAGCAGACATATTTATTTCAACACCACAACCCTAACAGCTCCAGCTTCAAATGCTGTAGGATAAGACTATTTTCTGCCTCTAGGCTCTATAAAGCAAGACTGTAAGAACTAGACAAATTCAGGAGTATTGAAATAATATACATTCCAAATGCAATATTCTTTTCCTTCCAAAGAAACCATAACTCATTCTTATGATAAGTGTATTTATACTTTCACTACCTTTGTAAAAGAGTCTAAATAACTTAAAGGCAGGAACCAAAAGTTTTATTATTTTATTACCGTTAGAAAGGCAGTGTGTCACCTGATTAAGTGTATGGGCACTAGAATCAGGTCGTCTGGGCTTGAGTTCCATCTCTGCCATCATTAGCTGTGACCTTCGGTAAGATACTTTACCTTATGATGCCTCAATCACTTCATCTGTAAAACGGATTCATTAATAACTCCCACATCTGTTTGATGTGGTGAAGATCAAATAAGTGGGCATAAGATATTTAGAACTGTGTTGAGTACATACCAGCTATTTTTGTTAGTTTCAAACCTACTCTGTTTTGTTTGATTAAATGGAAGTCACTTCTCTGAAATCTAGATTTATGGCCTTAAAATAGGAATACTAGTGATTGCCAACTCATTCCATAGGATTTCTCAGGGAACAGACTGAAATAATAAGTGTTAACCTGACTTTATTTAAAAATATAAATGAAAATTTAAATAATGTAGAGCTAAGTCTCAAAAATAATACCTAACCTAAGTTTATGCAGTCATTAAGTGAATTTGGACCCCCCTCCACCAAAAATAGTCTACTTAATTCAGGGTCTTTTAAAAGAATTTTTCTATCATTTACCAGTAGGTTCTAGAGAAAACAGCACATAAGATATACCCATATGGGGGTGCATGGGTGGCTCAATGGGTTGAAGCCTCTGCCTTCAGCTCCGATCATGATCTCAGGGTCCTGGGATCGAGCCCCGCATAGGGTTCTCTGCTTAGCAGGGAGCCTGCTTCCCTCTCTCTCTCTGCCTGCCTCTCCGACTACTTGTGATCTCTGTCTGTCAAATAAATAAATAAAATCTTTTAAAAAAGGAAGATATACCCATATATGTCTAGTACAGAGGTAAACCATACTGCAAAAGTAAATGGAATGGAAAACCAATCTTTAAGAATTGAATCTAAAGTTTCCATGATGCCCCTCAGATCTTGTATGTATATTCACCAATGAATCCTATGGTGATGGCAGATTTCTACAAGCACTCATAAGAGTCAAAGCCCTATCTCTTACCTGAAATCATTAAGAATAAAAAAAACAATTGCCCCTATTGCATATGTCCTGAACAATTATCTAGTTTAATTTTGCCCTTGTAAATTCTGGTCTTATCTTCAGCTGGGCTACACAGAGCTTCCATTGGATCATAGTTTTAATTGGGCTCTCTTCTGTGGTTTTGATTCAAATGTGCATTAAAATTCTTATTCCTCATGCGTAAGTTTTAAAACAAAAAGGCCTCTGTGTCCACTCCTTACACATACACACACACACATACACACACACAATCTAGACTGAGGAACTACATTATGTGCTGGAGTTATCTGCTTTGCAATTATCAGATTTAAAGTAACTACTGTATCTACCTAGTCTAAGGAACATGGACAGCCACAGATCTGTTTGGGGGTTTTTTTCAGTTAATATGCAGAGAGGAAACTATCAGTATGTCCTTAGAATGGGGAAAAAAATCTGAACATAATTTGATGATAAAAGCTCTTACTTTTTTCTAAAGTATGACTTCCTGTGTTGTTTCTACATAAACTGCTCCAACTTTTTGAGACTTAGTTTAGTTTTCTCATCAATTAAATAGGGGTAATGGCATCTCACTTCATAAGATTTGATGGGGATAACACCAATGTTTAATGTTAAGTGCCTACTCCATGCCAAACAGCACTTGAAGTGTTTTACTTACATTAACTTAGTTTATCACTCAAAACAACCCTATGAGGTAAATTCCAGAGTTTCACTTATTTTGCCAATGAGAAAAATGAAGCACAGAGGGATTCACCCACTCAAGCTCGCATTTAGCAAGTATAAGTGCAAGGAAGGATACAAATTGATGCCTGTGGTGTTAAACACCTTGTTATATGCCTTTCATCAAATGATCAAATATACCGAGCACACTGCTTGGCACAATGCAGATATTAATGAGTGTTAATTCTTTTTTCCTTCCTAAGGGGTTCATCAAGAGGAATCTGGGAAATTAAATGTCAACTTTTTAATGTTGTAATGTCATTCTTAATGACAAATACTGTATGAAATATCTTAATGAAAACAGGTGAGATGTTTTTAATGTTTCATTCTGTTGTTGTGGGTAAAATGTAAAATTATTCCTATAGATCTAATTTTGAGGCAATTTAACATTTGTCAGAGCAATCTAGTATTTTTCTAGAAAGGTGAAAACTAGGGTTACTTCCTCTCAAGTCACCTTAGAGAATCTACCAATTTTAGGCTACAGTAATGTGTGAAGGATTTTAACTCCTGCCCCTTGCTACCACTCAGAACAAATGAGATAATTGTGAAATCAAGATGGTTGTTTATGATTATGTCTGATTGGGAGAATTTCTGACAACCCAAATATGGAAACATAAGTAATATCTCATGCCATAAACTGGCAAACATTTTGCAACAATGAAAATGGAAATGCATGATCTCCATAAACAAATATATTTCCAGGTACTAAATATTAATGAACATTCTAACATGGAAACTGACTCCACACTAAAAATAAATGAAACTAAGTGATAAGATTTTTCTGACTGATAAATGAATACAGAGAGACTCTGTGTTTATTGCTGCAATCATAGCTTGTGCTTTAACATTAGGAAATCAGTGTAAACACCTACTTTCTCAATTAACATTAAGGCAAAGTGGAGTCTTTGAGACACCCATGAATCCCCAAATTGATATGAATTTAGAAGGTGGTTTTAACTTTACTAGTATAAAGAATTTAAGAAGAAATGCATGGTAATAATGAGGGAGAGGGATATGAGTTGATATGCATCTAATATATTTCTACTAAAGATGGTAAACAATTTAAAAGAGCAATAAGATTTGTCACTCTGAAGGCATTTTTCTATTTGCTATGATGTAGGTAACCAAAATGAAGCCATTTTTTTTCTGCTGAAATAATGGTATTACTAGGGAGAGATCAGATTACATGGTATTCTCAGCTAAATTTCAGATTAATAATGAATTCCTCTAACCAATTACAGTATCATTGTTGCATAATTGGAATGGTACTGTTTAGTTCAACAACTTATTTATTTTAAAAATAAATATAACCCTTGCTAGTTGGTTTGTGGCTAAATGTCTCTATCTGGTTTCCTTTATATAAACCAATATGAGTTTTCTAGTTAAAAAAGTTGATGATAGTTAATGAACATGCTCCTATATATACCTCATTTTCAGCACAACAACTAGAGGAATTTCTAAATGCAAGGCAATGCAATCAAGTATAGGGATTTAGACTCAGGTATAAGCTGGAAAAAAAACACACTGGAATTTAAATATAGAAAAATCCACATAATTTCCTATGAAGTTGACCATGGTACTCTCAGGAGAAATAAGCAAACTCAGTATGTTATATGGCATACTCCTTGAAAAAAAATCTTCAGCATCATATAAGTAAGCTACTTTCACATGAGTATATAATTTTTCAGTAATCATAAGATAGAATGTGATTTTAAAATGGCTACAAATAATTAGAAGAATGGTAATTGTTAAGTTACCAAGCTACAATAGAGAAGCAGATGGATAGGTACTTGAGACTAGTGGTTAAGTTCTAAAGGATGCACCTGCTAGAGAGATTTCACTGTGGGAACCCTGCAGTGTGTCTGATGGGCAATGTTTTTAAATTTAGGGCAGCACTGGGGCACCTGGGTGGCTCAGTGGGTTAAAGCCTCTGCCTTTGGCTCAGGTCATGATCTCAGGGTCCTGGGATCGAGCCCCCACATTGGGCTCTCTGCTCAGCGGGGAGCCTGCTTCCTCTCTCTCTCTCTCTCTCTCTCTCTCTCTCTGCCTGCCTCTCTGCCTACTTGTGATCTCTGTCTGTCAATTAAATAAATAAGATTTAAAAAAAAAAATTTAGGGCAGCACTAACACCTGGGTATGTTCTGCCATGCCTACTCCCACTCGTCTTTCCCCAACAATGATGATGGAAAATCTTTCTGAAGAAGAATAGCAGTTACCACGAGAAACCCCTGTTTGGGAGTTTCTCTCAAGATTAGTGGCATACTTGAGCCTGTCTTCATCATCTCCCTATAGAAAGTTATGTCTCCTTCTATATGGAAACTGTCTCCTTACCGCCACCATCACCCCCACATACAGTCAACCCCTTCCATTCACAACTGCCAGATTCCAGGAAAGGAATTTTCTCATTCATCAGAATCTAGCCATACACTTATATTTTAATTGAGTCCCAGCAATCAGTTAATTTGTTTAACCAGTCCTGTTTCATTTTCCGTTACTATGGCTTTTAAGTGAAGAGCCGGAGAGTTATGCTGAAGTTAATGATATAGCAAGATTCAGAGCCTTGTGTCTTGATCCGTTTAAGCTATTTCTACCCCTAAAAATTTGTGGAAAATCAGATTTCTGTGAAATATTTGGTAGTTGGCTTTTTAAACACATCCTGTGTGATTTTAGTTTATGTGTTTATTCGTTGTTTGTTTCCCATTCTTATCACTTTCCTGTTCCTATCACTAAGCTTCATTATTTTTGTAAGGGTCTCTCCTTCTCCTCTACTTTTCATGTTTACCTTTCTTATCTAGTTTGTTTTTTTTTTTTACCCTGTTGCATCTGCTTAATATTATTTTTGTTTCCTATTATATACGTAATTATTTAAACCTATAATTACACACATATATACACACAAATATTTAAATATGTAATCACATACACACACAAACACTACTGACACCAACTCTTTTAGTATTTCTGGATCTAGTTCCAACATTGGAGAGGGAGGGTCCCCTGCCCAAACCACCACTCTGCCCCAACACAATACCAAGCGATTCTCAGACTCTAGCAGAGTATCTAAGAATTCAATTCAATTCTGACACTATCCACCCAGGGATGCCATCAGATTCCACAGATTAAGGATTTAGTCCCGCAAGGCTACCCCCCCAAACTTCATTTCATATTCAAGTTGTAAGCCCCGGGCTGTTGTTACCTGTGCATCTGACTGGCTACAGATCCGTGGTTCTAATGACCTCTTCCTTGAATTTGTTTAATTTTCTAGCGTGACTCACAGAACTCAGGGAAACACTTAACTTATATTTACCAGCTTATTAAAGGACACTACGAAGTATACAAACCAATAGCCAGATAAAGAGATACATGGAGCTAGATGTGGGAAAGAGCTTGGATCTTCTGTGCCCTCTCCAAGAGTGCCACTCTTCTCCAGATTCCTATGGGTTTAGCATGCTAATAGCTCTCTGAGCCTAGTCCTTTTGGGGTCTTATGGAGGTTTCATCACATAGTTGTAATTGACCAAGTCATTGGCCATTGGTTGATTCAACCAATAGCCCCTTTCACATGGCCTGAAGGTGAAAGAATGGGAGTGAAAATTCCAACTATCTGACCACATGGTTGGTATTTCTGGCAACCAGCCCAACCTTTGGGGGAGGTCAAAAAGTGGCCTTCATTAATTAAAAAAACACCCATTTCACCTTTAGGAGCCTAAAGTGCTTTCAGGAACTATGGATGAAGATAGAGAAAACTGAGAAATATATTTTGGTCATCTGAATAATCAAATATATATCTCTTGTAAATCAGATCACACACACAGAGTTAAATATGTTGGCAATAAGATAATGGTAGATATTAGATACACTCCATTGGAACTTCACAAATTAGAGTTCAGACACCTACTTTTTTTATACAAAAAAAAAGTTAGGCTTTCGAAGTTACTTGTGATTCAGAATTGACAAGAGTTTTATAAGAGATTTATTCTTGCTGAAGGAAAAATGACAGTAAAATAGAGATGAGCTGGACCCTAAATTATACTTGTGCACTTGATCTAGACATCCCACTGAATGAGACTGTAGGCAGTGCTAGGCAATTTAATTTTCTCTAGATCAAGGAGAAACCAAGAGATCAAGGAGATTGAAATGACTGACAAAGCCTGGCATGCAATATACATGAATTAGGTAAACAAAACTGGGGAAATGATGAAGATTGGTTGGCACTGTGGGCAACTAAAAATCACATACTTCTCTAAAAAATCATATATATATTTATAATACATAAATATAAATAAAAATAAAAATATAAATAAATATATATTCCTCAGCTCTAGCAGCCTGTGTCATGTGGATCCACTTTTGCCAGATCTTGACTTTTCAAGAGCATTTGGAAATCTGGAATCTGAAGTAAAATCTTCTGATTATAAAAATCTTAGCTCATTAAAAATAATAACTCCACGACCACTGTGCATGAGACAAAACAGATCTCTCTGCTGGTCAGAAATGGCACACAGGCTGCGTATGTGTCACCTTCACTTTGTGTTCACATAGACCCATGCCAACTCACACTCATGTATTATTTTTCTCTGAGTTCAACACTTCAAATGTTTTATTTACATGTTCTAAACCCAACCAAGGATATAGAATAGACTACAAATACATACAATCAAGACTAAAAGTTTACCTTTGTAATTATGAAGATGATTTTTTAAGTAGCTTGGCATATGAGAAGAAACAATGGATTCTTAATCACATATGTTTCTAGTTCTGTCATGGTTAATAGTTTCATTTATTACTCTACACACATCTCTTAGCTTTTCTCAGTTTACTGCCTGCTTGATATTTGTTGTGGGTTGAATTTTGTCCCCCCCCAAAACACAAGTTGAAGTTCTCACTCTCAGTATCTATGACAGCAACCTTATTTGGAAATAAGGTCTTTGCAAATGCAATCAAGACTCCTAGGTAGAGTCTCAAGAAAGGACCAATCCTGCTTTCATTTTTATTTCATTTCAGATTTCTAACCTCCCAAATTGTGAGAAAATAAATTTATGTTGTCTTAAACCACCTAGTTTGTGATAATTTGTAATAATAGCTCTAGGAAACTAATACAATATACATGATAGACAGTTCGGGGAAATACAGGTATGGACAAACAAGTATAAGAGGTAATCTGCTAGATGATTTTACATATACATAACTTGAATTCATATAACAATCTTGAGATATAGACACTCATTCATTCATGCATTCATTCATTCCCTCTCTCTTGCTCTCTTGTTTTCTCATTTTCCCTCTCTCCCTCCATCTCTCTGTCTCTCTGACGCTCTCAACAACCTATGGCTTAGATGGGGTGCCTAGATGGATCAGTCGGTTAAATGTCTAACTTTTGATTTCAGTTCTGTTCATGATCTCAGGGTTGGGAGATGGAGCCCTGCGTTGGGCTCTGTGCTGGGCATGGAGCCTGCTTAAGATTCTCTCTCTCCCTCTCCCATGCCCCCCTCTCTCTACTCCCACATGTGCACTCTCTCTCTAAAAAAAAATAGATATAGATATATAGATAGATATGGCTTGGAGATGCTAATTAACTTGCTCTGAAATTAACAGATTGCTGCTTGAAGGAGTGATGATTAAATCTAAGACTAAAGCCCATATTCTTGTTCACTGCACCATTCTGTCACTGTACTTCAACAACAGAAAGCTATACAATAGAATATAAAATTATTTTTCTGGAATTTTCTTTAAATATTTAAAAGATTGAAAATAGGGAGAGAGAAAAATACCAAAACTGAAAAAGCAAACATACCTTATTGTATAATTCCCATTGCATTTTAATATAATTTATCACGTTAAATAAATTCCTTTCTAATCTCAATCTACTAATATTATTGAATTCCATCAAATGCTATTTCAACATACTTTTATGCAATCGCATAATTTCTTTTCTTTCCTCTATGAAAAGTGATTAATAATACTGGTTAAATTTCCAGTACTTTCCAACTCTTTTAAATTCCTGCCATACACCCTACTTGTTCACAATATATTACTCTCTTATTAATTTTATTTGGGAATTTTTTTTAAGATTTTATTTGTTTATTTGACAGACATAGATAACAAGTAGGCAGAGAGGCAGGCAGAGAGAGAAGAGGAAACAGGCTCTATGCTAAGCAGAGAGCCTGATGCAGGGCTCAATCCCAGGACCCTGGGATCATGACCTGAGCCGAAGGCAGAGGTTTTAACCCACTGAGCCACCCAGGCACCCCTATTTGGAAATTTTCACATAGGAATTCTACATATAAATTTATGAAAGAGAATGGCCTATAATTTGGAAACAAAATAATGTTATCCTTATAAAACAAAATGGGAAAAATTTGTTGTTGTTGTTTTTTTTTCTCATGCTTGGTAAAATACTCACCAGTGAGGCCAACTAAACTAAGACTTAATATTTTTTTCATTCATATAGAAAATTTACAGATTTTCTATTTTCTATTTTCTATTTAGTAATTTTTAATCCTCTCTTTTTACCTTCATAACTCATGGTAGGGAGTTACTAACTTTAATCATCTTTCCTAAGAATCAAGGTTTGTTAATTTTTTATTGTATATTTGTTTTCCATGTAATTGAAATTGCTTTAAAAAAATATTTCTTTTATTTTCTTTAGGTTTAATGCACATTTTCTAACTTCTAGCTAAGTTTTTGAGATGCTTACTTATAATATTGTCATTTAAATATCTTCAAAGATTCCCTGTTAGCATGACTTTAGCTACGCCTGCAAGTTCTGATATGTGGAATTTTCATTATTATTTGGGTAAAAAATTGTATTTTTTCATTTTTTTAAAATTTTTTCATTTTTTTTAAATTTTTTCATTTATTTAAAAGATTTTATTTATTTATTTGACAGACAGAGATCAGGAGTAGGCAGAGAAGCAGGCAGAGAGAGAGCCGGGGAGGCAGGATCCCCGCTGAGCAGGGAGCAGGATGTGGGGCTTAATCCCAGGACCATGGGATCATGACCTGAACGGAAGACAGAGACTTTAACCCACTGAGCCACCCAGGCACCCCAATTTTTTTCATTTGTAATGGTAATTTCTTTTTTGATCCTTAGATACTTAAAAGTACATAACTTAATTTTCAAACATTAGGGTTTTTTCATAATACTATGCATCAAAAGTCATATTCTATACATCAGTTCTTTGAAATTTGTTGAGACTTATGTTAGGGGCTCATATATGTTAATTTTTAGGTGTTGCACATACACTTAAAAGAATGTTTGCTCCGGGGCGCCTGGGTGGCTCAGTGGGTTAAAGCCTCTGCCTTCGGCTCAGGTCATGATCCCGGCGTCCTGGGATAGAGCCCCACATATGGGCTCTCTGCTCCGTGGAGAGCCTGCTTTCTCCTCTCTCTCTGCCTGCCTCTCTGCCTACTTGTGATCTCTGTCTGTCAAATAAATAAATAAAATCTTTAAAAAAAAAAAAAAAAGAATGTTTGCTCCATAGTTGTACATAAGTGTTCTATGTTGTCAATTAAATCAATTAAGTTTTTTACCATGTAATTCATATATTATATATCCTGTATGTTCTATAAATTATTTTAATATATCTTATTATAATAATTTCATATATTTAATATACTTTGTCATGATATACTTGTATAAGTTGCTGAATAAAAAAATATAATTGTTATGTATTCTTGGTAGATGAATGCTTTAGTCAGTAATGCTAATACTCTTTTTATCTCTAGTAATGCTACTGGCCTTAAAGTTAATTTTGTCAGATACTAGTATAGCTAACTTAGGTTTCTTTTGGTTAGCTCTTGTAAGGCATATCTTTTTTATTATCCTTTTACTTTAACCTTTCTGCATGTGTGGTTTTAACATGCTTCTCTATAAATTGTATTTGGTTGAAATCTAAAATTTCAGTTGGAGTTCTTAGTCTATTTACACAAGTAAATTCCTGATATATTTGGGCATAAATCTAGTACTATACTCTTATTTTTATTATTATTATTATTAACATATAATGTATTATTTGCCCCAGGGGTACAGGTCTGTGAATCATCAGACTTAGATATTTCATAGCACTCACCATAGCACATACCCTCCCCAATGTCCATAACCCAACCACCCTATCCCTACACCCCCATCCCCCAGCAGCCCTCAGTTTATTTTGTGAGATTAAGAGTCTCTTATGGTTTTTTCTTATCTCCCTCCTGATCCCATCTTGCTTCATTTTTCCCTCTCCCTACCCCATGACCCCTTGTCCTGTTCTATGTTTTCTTTTCTTCTCTTTTCTTGCATTTTATCACTTTGTGGATTATTTTTATTATTTAATTTTTCTTCTCTAGCAGCTTTTAGTAGTTTCCTAGGATTATAGCAGGCATTCTTGATTTACCAGAGTCAAACATAAATTAACATTGTCATGACAATGCATGGGCTTTTGACTTTTTAAATGCCTTGCCCCTTTCTTGCTTTGGTGTTGTCATCTTGTATTATATTTCTATATTATAATACAGATGATACATTATTATCATTATTTTATAGGTTTAATATTTATTTCTAATTAGCCACATACTTAACTTTTCCATGGCTCTTCATCCCTTCCTTCATTTACTCATTTCGTTAGATTTACTTTTTCTGAATGAAAACTTGCTTTTGTTATTTCTTTTAGCATGGATGTACTGGTGGCAAAAAAAATCTCAGATTTTGTTTCATAATATATTGATTTTGCCTTCATTTTTGAAAGAAAATTTTAGTTTACAGAAAATTCTTATTTGGAATTTTTTTTTTCATTTAGCACTTTGAAACTATCACCCCAATATTTTCTGGCTTCTACCAATTATGGAATGTTGAACTGCCCACTGTCAAGCCGTCTTCCTGATTCTATAAGTAAATGTATATTGCTAGCCCCAGTGATGGAGTTTAAGAATTTTACGGTGGTTTTGAGCAGTTTTAGAATGATTTTTAAGTTGTGATTTATTTATGTTTTTCTCTGCTGAAACCCTTAGCAGGGAAATTATAATAAAATTATAAAGCTTGAAAAGACCTAATATCTTTCAACAATTTTGGAGAATTGTTGGCCAGTTTCTTATCACATATTGCTTAATCCCAATGATTTCTCTGCTTTGTTGCTTGAACTGCAATTTCAAATTAGGTAATTTCACTAATTTCAAATTAGGTAATTTCACTACATTGTCTCAAGTGATTTTTTTCATTTCTAATTTCTATTATTTCTTCTTTCTATGCTTTAGTCTTGATATCTTCTATTGACTTATGTCATTCACTATTTTTTTTTCTGCTGCTGATTCTAACCTGCCCCCATTTAACTTTTCTTACTTAGGTGGTTGTATTTTATCCAGTTACGGAATTTCTACTTTATTATTTTACATTTCCAGTTTTTAACGAAATTCTTCATTATATTATCCATTTTCTTAACATATGAATCACAATTATTTCAAATTCGATATCTGATTAACCCCAATATCTGAATCAATTGTTATTTTCCATGTCCTTCCCTTTTTAAAATATTTGTTTTTTAATCATTTGGTTTTGTTGTCAAATGCCTGGTAATTTTTTATTGAAGCCACATTCTTCTTTCATTTCTCAGCCTTTCACCTAAGGGAAATGTTGTGAAAGTAACAGCACAGCAGACTGTCAGTCTAATCAAAATGCACTAACCTATTGTTACATATCATTGTCTATCACCTCTTGGCTGCTTCAGTTGCTCTCTGAGGCCTGCAAACCTTTTCAAGATTTTTCTAACTGCTCTTGGTGGGCCAGTTAATCTACATAAACTATTCTATCACCACTGGAAGTGGAACTTCAAAGAATGTCCATCCTCTGTATCATTAAAGAAAATTCATGACATGTCATGACATGTCAAGGAAGGGATTTGTAAACTACACTCTTAGAAATATGTCGAGACACTTCTTTATGTATGTATCAGGGGCCTATTCTTCATGCAGGAGGTACAGAGGGTAGAATGTATGTCCTTATGGAATAGATA
Organism: Martes martes; assembly: GCF_963455335.1. Lineage (NCBI taxonomy): Eukaryota > Metazoa > Chordata > Mammalia > Carnivora > Mustelidae > Martes > Martes martes. Next base: position 70,271,988 of record NC_137896.1, read on the forward strand.
GCTTTATGCAGAATTTCTTCTGATAGCAAATTAATCTCATGTGCAAACAGTCATGATTTTCATCATGTTTGCGAATTTTCAAACATTTTAAAAGCATGCAAATGAAGTATAGTTACCCAATGTGTGAATTGTTAATGTATACCTTGCTGAGAGTACATAGAAATATTTACTCTAAATTGGAAACCATGAATGCATTTGACTTCAACATCTAAACAGAATTTTTTATGACTTTACCATGGCTATAAGCACTAAGCTTTATTCAAAAAGCATTCATCATCAATTAAATAACAGTGAGCATGCATTTTCCCATTTTCTATTGCTTTACTTCTCAAAGTAATCTCAGAAATTTTCACCATAAAAATTTAAATGACTTTGTAAATATTATCTCCAGGGTAGAGAGATTCTAGAATAATCGTGGCCAAAGTTATGGATTGGATATTTGAAATGTTCTACTTATTGGTAATTTCTTGCAAGGCAAAAAAGGAAATCCTATAGTTTTGCTTCCTGAAGATGGTCATTATTGTCTAGCTTGTCTGCCTTTGTTTTTGCAGGTCACAGTATCTCACACAGTGTCTGCTACATGGTAGATATACAGTCAGTATTTAATAAATGGATAAATAGAATAAACTTTTTTTAAAGGTTTTTATTTATTTATTTGACAGACAGAGAGAGATCTCAGCTAGGCAGAGAGGCAGGCAGAGAGAGAGGGGGAAGCAGGCTCCCCGCTGAGCAGACAGCCCAATGCGGGGCTCAATCCCAGGACCCCAAGATCATGACCTGAGCCGAAGGCAGAGGCCCAACCCACTGAGCCATCCAGGTGCCCAAGAATAATCTTTAAAATGAAAGATTAATGGTTAAGTTTGGGGAAAATATAAGTAAAAATGGTATGTAAATAAGAGTATAAGTTCCCTTGTATTAAATTACCAGAAAGACGTGAGGCAAAGGAAAAAATTCCATATCCTTAAATATTAAGGAATTGTTAGAATTTTCTCGTTTACTTTGCTGAAATGAACTTGGTTTTTCGTATAAGGTATCTACTTCCCTAAATTAAGATAAACTATATGCGGTTTACATAATGTTTTCATATAAGTTAATGATAAAAATATTTTCTCCAATAACTTAATGGAACCGACAAAATTCTCGATAATTTATTATAGTACTCTTTCTGATTTTTTGGAAAAGCATTTCAAATAATATAATTATAAAGCTTGAAATGACCTAAAGCAGTCTTCCTTCCTATTTCTCCACCACTGTATAGGGTAGTAACATAAACACTTGTAAAAAGAATCAATTTCAATTTTTAATGTCCCTAAAACTTTACTACGTAAAACTAAACATTTTAGGGCTTCATAACCCCTGTAATGCAAAAAATTTCCTTTTAGGTTCTAACCCCAAAATTTTTCCACTGACATTAGGATATGACTATATTTTTGAAAGTGACAAGTATGATAATGTTTTGTTTGTAGGCAACACAATCTCATTGTAGAAAGAAATCAAACAATGTACTCTTTTATGGGGAGTAAAAGCACCCAGGTCATATTTCCAGAGATAATCTCAATCAACATCTTGGTGACCATCACCACTGCTAATTTTACATTTGCTTACTTTTCTTTTGGAAACGTTAAAGAAATTATCATCAATGTGTTACTTTTTTTTTTTTTTAAAGATTTTATTTATTTATTTGACAGACAGAGATCACATGTAGGCAGACAGGCAGGCAGAGAGAGAGAAGAGGAAGCAGGCTCCCTGCAGAGCAGAGAGCCCAGTGCAGACTGGATCCCAGGACCCTGAGATCATGACCTGAGCGGAAGGCAGAGGCTTAACCCACTGAGCCACTTAGGCGCCTAACTTTTTTTTTTTAATTCCACATGTCACCAAAACCTCACTCCTTAACTGTGATTAAAGGGAAAAATTTAAGTGAATTTTTCAGATTTCTCATTCCTTTATAGTCTGCAAATCTATGCCATGTTTGAAAAATTGTCTAAGGACCCCTGCCTGTATAGGCTTTAAACAAGCCGTTTTAGTCTAAGGAAGACAACTGTGCAACTTTGCAACAGTGAAAGAGCAAGTATGACAAAATCTGCTTCTGTGAATATATGTCACAACGAGTACTTAGTAGGCAATCAAGTATTTGGCTTGGGTTTCCTCTTCTTGGTCATAGGACTTCAAAAGCATCTTCTTTAGAGAAACTCGCCCATCCAAAATATAATAATAACAATAAAGTAGAAACTTTGGGGACATCTGGGTGGTTCAGTCGTTAAGCGTCTGCCTTCAGCTGAGGTCATGCTCCCAGGGTCCTGGGATCGAGCCCTGTATTGGGCTCCCTGCTCCACAGGAAGCCTGATTCTCCCTCTCTCACTCCCCCTGCTTGTATTCCCTCTCTGCTGTCCTTTCTCTCTGTCAAATAAATAAACAAAATATTAAAAAAAAATAAAGTAGAAACTTTGAAGATGCAGGTTGTTGTTGAAGATTATTACTTAATCAAGTGAGTATTTTTATTATATACCCAAAACTGAATATAGGCATTCCAGTTCAGCATGATATATTTTTTTTCTTTATGCATCTTCCTTCTCACCTTATTTCATTCTTAGTACATTAACTGGTAAATTTTATTATTTTTTTAAATTTTTAAATATGTTATTTATTTATCTGACAGAGAGAAAGAGAGACAGTGAGAGAGGGAATACAAGTAGGGGGAGTGGAAGAGGGAGAAGAAGCCTTCCTGCTGAGCAGGGAGCCAGATGAGGGGCTCCATCCCAGGACCCTGGGATCATGACCTGAGCTGAAGGCAGACACTTGATGACAAAGCCACCCAGGTGACCCTAACAGGTTAATTTTAAAAAGTATTAACCAAAGGATATATTTTAGGACACTCCCACTTCCATTTCAGTCTAAGGAAACAAGTTCATTAGGTATCATTATATAATGGTTCTGATTAAATTTGAGGAGCATTATTGGTCCTACCTTTAGGCAGAAACATATTTACTGAGAAGATGCAATAGAAGGAAAACAACCTTTCATGCCTGGATGTTAATGTGCTTTTAAATAACTGGGTAAGTCCATTCCACACAATGCAGAGGAGCAGAGTCAGAACTAGGGTGAGGCATTTGCCTCTGGTGCAAAAATTAAGGGGGTGCTGAAAAACTCAGTAATCAAGTTTAGCAATATTTTGATGTACTATTGAAATAATATTGTACTCCTGAAACAAATAGTACATTATATGTTAATAAAAAAAGAAAAAATAAAATTAATGCAAAAATATCCATGATGAATAAAAATAGTTTAAAATAGAGAGAGAATAAATATTACCTCTTTTAAGTATTACTTATTTTACTTCAGCTCCAGTATGGCTTGGCACAACATTTTATCATGATTTTTTTGTTTCTTTTCTTTTTTTAAAGCACCCTTTAATTTTTGTACCCAAGGCAAGTGCCTCACTCACCTTATCTTAGCCCTGCTCCCCCCATGTGTTCCTTTCTCTAGTATTGAAAGAAGCAAAAATTTCAGAAAATACAGTGGAAATTCAAGCCACATAATCTTTTTGTCCTCTCTGTTATACTTAAAGAATTGACATTTTTATGCAGTGGATCTCAAACTCTAAAACTGGAAATTATTTCTTTAGAGATATTCACCATTATCCTGGAACCACCCCTTTAACCAGATTCTTATTTAATACGTGTAAGGGAGGGTCTAGGAATTTGTACCTTAAAATAAATACCAAGTGATTCTGTTGCAGGTTGTCCAAGGATAATGTTTGGAAAAACACTTGGCTAGACTCTAACAGCGCTTTTCTACTGCTTGTATCTCTCCTCGCAGGGCAAAGTTTTCTTAAGTGTAACTACATGGGAAAGAAAGAAAGGAAGAAAAGAAGGAAAGAAAAGAAAGAAAGGGAGGAAAGGAAAGAAAAAAAGGAAAGAAAGAAAGAACAAATGAATGAACGAACTGGCCAAAGACTGTGCCTGGTTATATTCAATACAATGACCCTCTCCCATGAAATGTGACATTTTTATGAGTCTTTATGTTTTCATGGGGCTTTCACAGCTATTTTACTTTCATTAAGTTACACAGTTTGGAAATTTAAAGTAGAATCTATTTGGTATTCTAAAAATGATAGTAATTGGTGAATCCTGTACCTACTTGATCTAGATGTTAATTTTATTGACTTGTAGGAAATTTACCATTTATTTTTCATTAAAAATATGAATAAGAATATATTTCATGTGATTCTATAATGCAGATATATATGCTTATAAATATACCTACAACCCACAATGAGAGCCTTAATGTTTTCCTATAATCTCATGAAGAGTAAATGTAGGTTTTCTAATTTCTACCTCTTTTCATATTGTGTCAGTTTATTAGTTTTTATGATAATCATGTTCTAGGAACTAAACATATTGAAATCACCTGGGCTGTTCACTAACATACAGATTTCTAGACCAGCTCCACTGTCTAGTGAATTGGAATTTCCTAAGAGTAGAGCCCAAGAATCTATATTTTTTAACTTTCTGGTCCACATAATTGGTACTCTACTTGAGTACCAATGGGTATTAATCCTTCTGTTTGCCATCAGTATATATTTTTATACGTGTGTGTGTACCTATATATCTATATCTATATCTATATATAATCTATATGTTTTCAGTGTGATAGTTTGGTGGGATGATTCAGTCTTCCTAAAAGCTCTACCCATTTGCCAATTGGCCTCCAAATGCATGGGAATGTGTGGCTGCTCTTCTCCATTTCATAAATAACAAAATTACAGAATAGCATTGTTATTACAGAATAACATCACATGAGCAGATTTCTCTCTAATACTTTTTCTGGGGAGTTTATGTCTCATGTTGTATCTTTTCTTTTTTTAAAGATTTTATTTATTAATGAGTACAGAGAGAGAGAGAAAGAGAGGAAGAGGCAGAGGGAGAAGCAGGCACCCCACTGAGCAGGGAGCCTGATTGGGGCTCAATCCCAGGACCCTGGGATCATGACCTAAGCTGAAGACAGACACTTAAACCTCTGAGCCACCCAGGTGCCCTCATGTTGTAAATGTCCTACATGGGCATGGGAGGTGATATACAGAGCCAGACCAATAATCCATCTGGTTGTATATAACACCATTCTTGCTCTAGAAGTAAACCTAAGAGTAGGTACAGGAAAAACATATTCTTAATTCTTTTAGTACTAGTATCATGACTTATTGATTTCCTTCCTGGAACTAACAGCACTTAAATTTTGGCCAACTTCACCAACACAAGACCAGTTCCATGAGCACACTGTCAACCTCAGATGATATAAGGGAGCACTTCCATTTATGTATCTACTTATATGCTCTGCATCATCCCCCCTTCCCCGTATATCTCTGTATCTTTGTATTTCTCTCCTTCTTTCTCTCTCTGTAACCATCTATCTCCCTAGTCTTTGACTGTGCCCTCACTTTACTTGCCTAAATTGAAATTTTGTTTTACTTGTTGATTTCACATACAATTCAACATTTGACACATTTTCTAATGCGTTTCACATTGCCCTCATTAAAAAGCATAATCAAAGTCAATAAATATCATTATTTCAAAGTTACATGTCCAGGAACTAATATCTTTACTGCAGAATTCAAGTCTAGAAAAATCAGCTAGATAACCACATAGAAGTCCATCTGCAAACCAGAGCCTCTACAGTTACAACAAGAACACTGATAAATACTTCTTAATAGCAGTTCTTATACATTTTCATTTGGAGCCACATTGTCTTTGAACTATTAAAATTCTTACTAGATAACTTTTGTGAAGAGGCTTAATGACATCAGAGCAGTAGGAGGATAGCTCTAGCACACCAGAGTCTTACGGCACAAAATAAATTATGTCTTTTAATGCCGGCCTTTCATGAATGCCTAAGGAATATAAATGACACAGAATAACATGTCCCCATCTTACTTCTTTAAGTATTGGTGGCAATTCATTAACTGGTTTACACCAGCAAGAATGTCTTATGAAATATACAATTGTTCATGATGATATACTATCATTAGTCACTTATAAATATACTCAGGATGTTGGATCATCAGATACAGGAACCATATTTAGCTTAATGCATGAATATGGCCACATGGGTTTTTTTCAGTTGTTCAATCCCCTATCCTTGGAATTTTAGTTACTGGCTTGGATTAAAGATTAACTTCTGAATCTTGGAAAATAGTACCTACTCTAGCATTGTTATTAATTTCTCAATGTCTCTGATATTAGGCACCACTCTAAGTTGTATTTGGAAAGACGTGACTTAGAAAATGTCCACTAGCCACTGTCCTCAGGTTCCCTAAGTCAAGCAGCCTAAAGGATAACCTGGGTTCTCTATTCCCAAAATAAGACATGTTCTGTCTGTTTAAATCACACGTTTCAAAAAAATACCTGGTGATTCACTTTATTTTAAGAAAAAATACATTATTCAAATTCAGGTTATACGAAAATAGGATTAATACTTTCTGTGTTCCTGGAACGCCCAGGTGGCTCAGTCATTAAGCGTCTGCCTTCAGCTCAGGTCAGGATCCTGGGGTCGGGGGATTGAACCCTACATTGAGCCCCATATTGGGCTCCCTGTTCAGTGGGGAGCCTGCTTCTCCCTCTCCCTCTGCCTGCTGTTTCCCCTGCTTGTGCTGTCTGTCAAAAGTATAAAATCTTTAAACAAAACAAAACAAACTTCTGTGTTCCTTCCCTCAACTTTAATAATCATCAATTCATGGACAATCCTATTTGTTCTGAGCAATTTCTACATCATAGTTCCCTACAGTCTGGATTTTGCAAATTGCATTCCATGGTTTAATGTAGCTCGTTTCTGTCTCCCCTGCCTCTGAAATAAATTAGAGGTTAGATCTAGAGACTTGATTAGATTGAAGTTAGGTTTGGAGAATACTATTTTATAGGTGGCATTATTTATTTTATTCAAGAGATACATAATAGCTATTTGTCTTTTTTGGGTAATGTTAGCAATTGATACATCATTACTTAAGTCTGTTATTTGATTAGGGATTGTAGAATAGTGATATTCTAATTCATTCAACCCTCATTAATTCCGTAACTGAAATACTTATATAAAGAGAGACTTTCTCTTATCAACTATTTGGTTATCTTGAGTTACAGTTCAGATAGGAAAAGCTGGATAAATGCCTGTTTCCTTTCTTTCTTATGTTTAAAATAATGATTTCATTTCTTGCTATCATGACATTATTTTTGCTTGTATAAATTTTGTTTGTGTTTAATATCTTTATGACTTGTGTTTAAATATTTTAATGAATTTGATGTATTGTTATTATGTTTATCAATGCTCATATTTTATCATCTTTGACTAGTGGGAATTGATTTAAGTTGGTTACTAATTCTTTTCTTGATCACTCTGGTTTTGTTATTTTCCTTGTTCCATAAGATTTTCTTGTAATATTTTTACCAAGCAATGATGATTATGGGTCAATATGTTATTTCATTATACATAACAGAATGATGATAGTCTAATTCTAGAGTATTTAAGAATGATAATATGATTTTATCGTTTCTTCTTTTTTTATTAGTTGAAGAAATATATTCTCCATCAACTCTCTGAATATCTTGATTTATAGTTTGTATTAGAAAGGCAGCATATTTTTAAAAATATATTCTTATTTGCTGATATTTTATATTAGTTGATTCTCTTTAAAAGATCCCATAAGTGATTGTGGAAGAATAAATCATTGATATTAATGTTTCATCCTACCTGTGTCTACATCCTTGCTATGTTACTTTTCAGTTCATTTTTAGCAGAAGCAGACTTCTGCTCAGTCTTACTTTGGGTAAAGGTATGTTAGCAGATATGAAGCATTATATAGCTTCATATAGGCTTGTGTGGTTCCATTTTATTTCTTGTCTTTTGTCATTGCCATGGGAAGACATTTTCATTGGTCTGTTGCAGACCCAAAGAGGATGACAGAAATGTAGAGGGGAATTGGACCCATCTGGTGCTTGGAGTTGAGCCCACATAAACCTGGACTTCCAGGAACCCCACAGACACATGAACAGGAACCCATGATTTTTGCTTAAGTCCCTGAGTTTGACCGTGTTTTATTTCACAAGATTAGCATTGCTAATGGATGAGTGATAAAATGACCAGTGAGGATTTTACATTATCATGAACTGATCAGTTTAAGAGGTTTGCTCTGTTTTAATCCATATGCTTTATTATAAGAATATTCACCAATGTCTCACTTTTATGCAACAGGAATCTCTTCATACTGCCCCTTCCCTCTGTTTGACCTAACTTTAGCTGTCTTTGACAACTTCATTGCTTTCTCTTATAATCAGATCTTCCATCATTTATACATTTCCTGCCCTAGGTCTGCAGTTAGCTATTTCCCTGAGAAGCTTTGCATCCTTTGAGTGTAAAATGTTATTGAAAGCCAACAATCTTGGTGCTAGAGATATTGTTAGTGCTATAACATAGACTAGAATCAGTTTCTAAGCTGATTCACTGTACAGAGCTAGAGTTTTCTTTCTTTTTTAAGAGAAAACATATTAGTTTATATCAACATTGCCAGTCAAAATGTAAAAACTTAAGATTTTAAGATTTTACTTTATATTTTTAATTTATAAATACACATATTTTCTTACATATATACAATAATTTCAGAATACTGATATTACTACTACTATATGATTACAGAAAATACCTTGAGATTTATTTTATAGGTTTTTGTGTGTGTGTGTGCTATAACTACCAGGAATTCTTCATCAAATTACTTTCTTTAACAGTCATTCATAATAACTTCTCAGTATATGATTTAGGCACCAACTTGATGCATTGCTAGATTTACTTTTCCTCTGGTTCTTAGAAGCTGCAGTTAGAATTTAGATTTTTCTTATAATTGTATAAAACATTTACATGGTTGTAAATAATATGTATGAAATATTTTCTGTGAAGTCTGGTTTCCATCCCTTATTCCTCCAACTTATCATCTCCCCTCTCAGATAATTTTCATCAGTTTATTATTTTATTCTTGAAGTTATTCTTCATATTTAAAACTATGTATTATAAATCAACTTTATGTGTAATTTTTATTATATATCTATGAACAAATAAACAAATGAACAAATGAACAAATATTATATATACTTCTTCATGTTTAATTTGTCATTTACTTAACAATACAATTTGGAGGCTTCTAAATAACAGTATATGAATATATTTTCTATTCTTTAGTGGCTAAATATTATTCCGAAGTGTAGATGAACCATAATTTATTCAACAGTCTTCAAATGATGATGATTGAATTATTTTCAAACTTTTGCTAATACAGTAGTACTATACTTAATGGTCTTGTGCAAAGACCTTTTGTATTTTTGCCACTTTATTTTTGTTTTTATTTCTGGAGGGTTTTTTTGCCACTTTATTTTTGAAATATAATCCTAGGAGTCATTTGACTGGTCCAAGGATAAATACATAGATGACTTTGCCACATACTGTTGAATTCCTTCTAGAAAGGTTGTACTGGTGTTGCATTCTCATCTGATTTACCCAGTGATCAATCATAGTACTAAAGTGAGAGCTGAGAATTAGGATAAGAGAAAAGCTCATGAAAATAAATGTGGTATTACTTAGCTGGTGTCCGTTTAACACTATTAAGATTTAAATATTAAAAATGATGATTTTATAGTTTATAGTTTATAGCAAACATGTTCATAGTAGAGATTATATTCTCAAAAGGAATTAATATAAGTTGAGATGTTCATACCCTTAAATGTAAAAGTTAAAATATAAACCTTGTAGATTAAAGTAAGGGAGAAAATCTATACAACCATGGTCTAGCAAAGATTTCCCAGAAAACAGAAGGTATTGTGCGTAAAAGAAAAGTTGATAAGTTGGACTTTATTCAAATTAAAATCCTCTACTCTTTAGAAGATAACACTAAAAAAATGAAATTTAAAACCACAGACAGTGAGAAAACTATTTGTATTTATTGGCAAAGGACTTGCACTCAGAATATATAAAAAATTTTATAGTTCAATGTTAAGAATCCAAATAACCCAACTAAAGCATGGGCAAAAGACTGGACTAGACATTTCACAAAAGAAGGCACATGAATGGTTAAAAAGCAAATGGAAATACCTTTAACATGATTAGTCATCAGAGAAATAACAACTAAACCAAATGAGATACCAAAACAACTCCATTATAATGGATAGAATACCAAATGTTGGAAAGAGTGTGGAGCAACTGAAATTCCCATACACCACCGGTGGAAGTGTAACTAGTGAAACCACTTTGAAAAAAGTGTTTGGCATTTTTTTAAAACTGGAAGTTTATGCCTTTCAACTTCTTTTATCCATTTGGCATTCCCCCAGCCCTCCACTTTTAGCTGTCTCCAATCTTTTCTCTGTGTCTTACTAGAAGTTTTGGACTTTTTGGTTTTTTTGTTTCTGTTTAAATTCCACGCATAAGTGAGATCACGTAGTATTCGTCTTTCTCTGACTTATTTCATTTAACATAATGTCCTCGAGGTCTATCCATGTTGCCACAAATGGCAAGATTTCATTCCCTTTTTTATGACTTAATAGTATCTCACTTATAATACATGTGAGATATATATCACATTTTCTTCATTCATTCTTCTGTCAATGAACACTGAGGTTGTATCCATATCCTGGCTATTATAAATATGCTGCAGTGAACATGGGGGTGCATACATCTTTTTGAGTTAGTGTTTTTCATTTTTCTGGATAAATACCCAGAAATGAAATTGCTGGATCATGTAATAGTTTTATTTTTAACTTTTTGAGAAACCTCTATACTGTTTTCCATGGTGCACCAATTTGTATTCTCGACAAGAGTGCACAAAGGTTCCACATCCTTGCCAACACTTGCTATTTCTTATCTTTTTGGAAATAGCCGTTCTAATGGGTAACAGATGAGAACTTGTGGTTTTGATCCGCATTTCGCTGATGACTGGGGATGTTGAGCATTTTCCATGTACCTGCTTGTCTTCTTGGAAAAATGTCTATTCAGATCCTCTGCCCAGTTTTAATTTTTAATTTTTTATTAAGTTTTATGAGATTTGTTATATATTTTGGATATTGATTCTCTTTCTTAAATATCTTTTGTAAATATTTTCTTCCATTCAGTAAGCTGCCTTTTCATTTTGTTGATAATTTCTTTTGCTGTGCAGAAGCTTCTAGTTTGAAGCAGTCCCACTATTTATTTTGGCTTTTGTTGCCTTTATTGTAAAATCTAAAAAAAATCAACACTGAACCTATTTTTAATTTCCAGGAAATTGGCTATATTAAACATTTTATTTGATAATCATAATTCAATTTTAAAAAGTTACCTAATAGCTAAAACAGTCAACAAAATGTTGTAATGAACATTTATAGGTGCCTTTTTATGTCCCAGGTCTATTCTAAAAACATAACTGCCATCATCTCTTTCAGTCTTTGCAATAGTATTATGAAGAAGATAACCATCACTGCATGCTTGGCAGTCCCTGAACCGAGCATGTGTTGGTTGAATACATTTTTAATGGACGATCTCCTCTCTGAGATGAAGATGCTAAAGCTTCCAGAGACTAAGTCACTTGTCCAAGGCCCATGCACTTTCAGTGATAGACCAAGTCTCAGACTCCAATCAATCTGCAGACAAGGCTATATTCTTAGCTCCAAAGCCTAAGATTCTTTCACATCTGACAAGTCAAGTAGGCATTCTTTTTTTTTTTTTTTTTTGAACACTTCTCTGTAATCAATGATATGAGAACACTTTGTCCCTTCCTTGAGAAGAGCAGGTTAATCCCCAGCATTTGCTCTAAAATGGCTAGCCTTGCATATAGTGTCAAATATCATTTAGCCATAAGCATTCCATTTGGGCTACACCGTGCATATTTTATGAAGTTGTCCCTGCTCTTTCTTCAGCCCTTAAATCAGTAGAGAAGGTAAATTAAGAAAATATTACCAACTGAATGCCAAAACTGAGAAATGGCTAAGAAGTATATCCTCCTAAAGTGGCTGGAACCATAACAAATTCTTATAGTTTTGAAAAAGTGGGGTTTGGGGAATGGAAGAATATAGAGCTGTTCTGTGGCAATGAGGTTTGTGCTTGGTTTCCTGTGAGAAAGTCTGATTGTCTGCTTTGTACTCAATGTACAATTGCGGTAAAACTGTGACTATGCAATGTTTGGAAATTCCACTGAGTTACCTTAGACTTGAAGCAGTCTGAACGCATATGATAAAAGTTAGAGATGAAGGGGTGGTTCCAGAGCTAGAGCCAGATTCTCCAAGGGAACTCTTTCTCAAAGAATAGAGCATCCACCTTAGGAAAACTATAGGAAGATATAGAGATGTAGATTTATGATTTGTGCATATGTGCATATACTATATACAAATTATATAATTTATAAATGATATATTTTAATATAATGTAATATTACACGTGTAATATATATGAGTTCATAAACATAAAATATATATTTTAGAAACAGTTCTTTAGGGACAGCATTCATGTAAGAGTCAGGTGCTTTCCCATGGCCTCACTATAATTCATATTAACACACTAGTGTGGACTTCTTTAAAAAAGAAAGCCTTTATTTCACCTCATAATTCCAAAGCACTATTTTTAACAACTACCAAGATTAATTTTTATATTTTGCTAACTTCCTTTATAAACATTTGACCTCAGAAAAAATCCATGGAAAAAAACTGAAATTTTCCATCAGTGAAGTAAGAATATCTTTACTGTGTGTGATAGTAGGAAGAAGAGGGACAGAAAGCACTTTGCCTTAATGAGTTTTTTTTTCTTTTATGGTAATAATAATTAATAACAAATTACTAAGAATTCATTATTGTGGCAGTATTATAAAAAAATACCTAGCTATTACCCTGTCTTGAACCTTGTTCATACCAGAGTGTACTACATTTTAACATTAAGAGGTAAGGGGCCATTACCATTACCATTTCATCAGTAAATTAGTCAAAGTACAAATACAAATATGACCCAGGTTAAATAAGCAAATCAACACCCCAAAAAGGTGAGGACACTAAATTTGGAACCCTGGACAAGAATTCTCTACTCGGGCTTCTATTTTCTTCATTCAGTAAGCAGATGAAAACTGGCTGTCTCCCCAGTAGCCTGTAAAAGGTGAGTGGGTATCATTGTAACAGACAAGTCTCTCACATTTTAAATTGGTAAAATTTAACAGTTCCACTTCTACCCACTTCGAACTCTAAAGGAAATATCATTCTACAATGAAATGTTTTGCCTTTATTTTTCACATTTATGCTGGATTTAAAACATGTCCTAAGTTTGTTAAGAATTTTGAGATTTCTGGCATGAAACTGATCACGTCTGTAGGAAAGAAACTAGAAGTCTTAGATTCTTATCTTTCACCTGGTTGTTTTACAAAAATATAAATCCCCAAAGAAAATACTTTTCTTTTTAATTCATCATCATAATTTTGGATTAATAGTAAAGGGATGTGGGGGACCTGGGGGCTCAGTGGTTAGGCGTCTGCCTTCACGTGGGGTCGTGATCCCAGGGTCCTGGGATCAAGCCCCTCATCGGGTGCCCTCCTTAGTGGGAAGCCTATTTCTTCCTCTCCCACTCTCCCTGCCTGTATTCCCTCTCTCGCTGTCTATCTCTCTCTGTCGAATAAATAAATAAAATATTTTTTAAAAATTGTAAAGGGATGATATATAGCATTTTGTTTCCCTTGTTCATTTTATAAAATTTAAAAACATCATTGTTTTTCATTATAACATATGGTGATCACTAATGCCAGAATTAACTCAAAATTTTGTAATATCCCTGAGATCTCCTTGCAGATATCATTAAATTATAAAAGTAAGACAAAGTTCTTGTATGAGGACAAAATAAAGCTACTTGCTGGAGGGATATAATACTAACAAATAGGCAAAATTATTTAAAGCTCATTTTGAATAACAAATATTATACCGTACTTCATTGTTTGTCTTGTCTTGTTGGTGCTAGTTTATATTGTGGGAATAGAATGAGTAATGTCAGCAGGCACAGTGAAGTATAGTTGCAAGAGTAACCATCACACACTCTTGGTTTAAATAAAAAGCATTTAAGATCTGAAATAAATGTATTTAAGAATCATCTGGGTGGCAAGTTCAAAATGTAGATTTCCAGGCTCTATGCCCATAAATTCTGTGTAAAGGGGGCAGGAACATGATTTTAAAATAATATATACTTCAGTGATAAAGAGAGAGGTCCAGACCGCATTTTTAGAATGATTGTCTTAAGGCTTCCTCCAATACCAAATCTCTTTTTTTTCCTATGACTACTGGGAACGTAACACACTTGGCATGAATAGATAAGCCATATTCTCCTGGGTGTTATTGCTCTCTTTATAGAACCTGTTAAGATTTATCCAGTACATATATAGATGGCAGAGAGATGATGAAAACTGAAGAGCTTTGCACAGTCATTCCAAGTTCCCTATCTTTTAAATAAAACTGATAAATTATACACAACTCATAAGAACTCATTGCCCTGCAAGATTTTAAGTTCAATATCCAAATAAAAAGAGGCCTCTTTATGGCAACTTTATTTAATAAGTACAATGATTTTTTTCTCTGAAGTTGCACCAACAGAAATTATTTTTTACTGTAATTTTCACGAGCATTAAGTGGAAAAATTGCTCACGCTAATAAGGAGGCATGCATAAATATTGTATAAAATTCTTATTTAAAATTAAGAAACTCTCTTCAGCAGCAGTGCTCAAAGAAAAAAAAAATTCACCCCATGTCTAGTCAAAAAAAAAAATAATCCTAGAATCATTTCAAGCACAAAACTATGTCTAGCTCTTAAGAAAAAAAATTGACAGTAGCCATAAGGAAGAAAGTTAAACATATTTCTTTCCCAAAATATAGCTACCCAATTATAGCAGCTGAGAGACAGAATGGCATTCCCACTACTTTTTCAACAATTGTCATTCTACGTCATACAGAAGTTTCTTATTTGAATGAGGTACAATTGCCTATAGCTAGAGTTGAGTGTTGAACCAAAAATATTTCTATTGGATATGCCTACTAAAACAAATCATGGATTCTCCTGCTCAGCACAATGGTTCTAGTGAAACTCCTGGCAAGTGATCTTCTTCTCAAGGCAGTTTCTTTACCTGTAGTTCATCAACTTATCCTGTTCCCTTTCACGTGTACTTTAATGAACACTAAAAAGTGAAAATTTAAAAGACAGATAATAATTCAAGAAATAAAATTATCTTAATGTCAAACAACCTAAAGAAACAGGAATTTAACTCAGGAAACTGGATTCTAGTTATATGCATGTGTATATATTTATACATACCTACATATTGTATATGTCATGTAATAAATGTATTATTATTTTACTTTTTATTTTTTTAATTGAAGGATAACAAATATACAGTATAGCACACAAAGTTACTTAACCTTAAATGTTCTGTTCAATTTTTTTACACATTTTAACAGTTTAATATTTGAGGTACTAATTTTTGTGACCAACTTGAGAAATAATATTTTTATGACATTTTATTTTTTATGTCATTAATTTTATGTTTTCAAACTTCATATAAATAGAATTACAGACTATATACTTGTTTGTGTCTGACTGACTTTACTTAGCAAAATACTGCTGAGATTCAATTACGATGTTTAGTTTACCAGTATTTCATTTTTTTATTGTTGCATTGTATTTCATCTTATGAATTTATCAGTTTGGTCATTCTCCTATTGAAGAACACTTGACTTACTTCCACTTTGGGGTTATTGCAAATATAACGAATATAATGACTATGGACATTCTTGTATAGGTCTTTTCATGGAAATATGTACTCATTTCTTTTGTACTTCTATTTTGGAATAATGAAAGTACTTAACGAATATAACGAATATAACGACTATGGACATTCTTGTATAGGTCTTTTCATGGAAATATGTACTCATTTCTTTTGTACTTCTATTTTGGAATAATGCAAGTACTTAGCCTCTGTGTTTAATTTCAAACATTTTTTTCCCAAGCGGATGCATGTTAGTCCAGATCTTCCTAGAGGCAGACACTAAAATGGGACTAAATGTACAAAGATGTTATTATGCAAAGCACCTGTGGAGGGAGAGGGAGCTGGGGAAGCCTGAGAGAGCTATCATGGTGCAATGCAAGTCTAAACACCTCATGAAGGGTGGGAAGAAGTGAGGTTGGATGGTTATCAACCTAAAGGTTGAGTAGTAACCAACTACTCTAAGGGAGTTTTGGTAAGGCAATGAGGGAGGTTGTTAGGATTTGGAGAATTATAAGATACATTCTCATGGCTCTGCATACACTGTGTCCAGAAAAGTATGAGAATTCTAGTTGTCTTACAGCTTCATCAGCATTTGGCATTGTCAGTCTTTAATTTTACCTATAGTGGTGAGTGTATAGTGGAATCTCATTGTGGTTTTGTGTTTTCCTGATGAATAAATATATCGATTACTTTTTCAGATGCTTACTGGCCACTTTGCTACTCTTTCTTGTGAAGTCCCCAGTCAAGAGTTTTGTTCATTTTTAAAGATTATCTTGTATGGGTTTTTTCTTATTTATTTGAAGGAGTTTTTCGTATGTTGTATGAATTCTTTCTTGGCTATAAATATTATATGTATATATATATATGTAGATAAATATGTATATATCTATATATATAGATACCTAATCCATCATATCCCTCTTTATTTTCTTCACAGTGTTTCTTTCATTGCCAGAGTTTCTAAATTTTGGTTAAGTCCTATCTATTAATGTTTTCTTTTAATGGCTTGTATTTGTCTTCTAAATTTTGTTGTCTATACCAAGATCATGAAGATTTTTCCTGTATTTTCTCCTAGAATCTATGTAGTTTTGCATTTCGTATTTGTATATAAAATTGTCCTCAAATTAACTTTTGATTATCATATGAGGTTGGGGGTAAAGATTCATTTTTTTCCACATGGATATCCAATTGCCCCAGTGCCATTTATTGAAAATGAAACAAAACAAAACATATTCCCCCTACTGAAATTCATCAGCACCTTTACTATAAATCAAGTACACATTTAATAAATACTTTGTAATAACCATCATTTTATAAATAGCTTATTTATTCTGCATAAAAACTTAAAAATTAAATTCTATCACAACTACTTTATAAATGAAAAAACCTGACTCATAGAGACAAAAATTAAGTAGATGTCACTTAGCTAATGAGTAGCAAAGCCAGGATTTAAACATAGCCATTCCAACTACAGGAACTTCAGGTGTCCTGAATTATAAAATTTATGAACATTCACATAATTGTTTATATGGTTTATGTGATTATGTGGTTTATGTAGTTATTGTTGGTTTATATAGTTATTTTATAAGGTAACTGATGAATTTATACGGTATGTTTATATGATAGTTTATAAGGAATTAAATTATGCAGCTCTAAACAAGGCACCTAAATTCTCAGAGTTTTTTTGAATCCTTATTAAAAAGTATAAAATGTAGGGGCTCCTGGATGGCTCAGTGGGTTAAAGCCTCTGCCTTCGGCTCAGGTCATGATCCCAGGGTCCTGGGATCGAGCCCCACATCAGGCTCTCTGCTCAGCAGGGAGCCTGCTTCCCCCTCTCTCTCTGCCTACCTCTCTGCCTAGTTGTGATCTCTCTCTCTCTGTTAAATAAATAAATAAAATCTTTTTTCAAAAGTATAAAATGTTTTATAAGATTAACAAATTAAAAATATGTGTTGAAATTCATAAATGTAAAATGGGATATGATGTTGCATCATTTGAGAATGAAAGCAGCATTAAAGCAACCAAAATTTTTTAAGTATTTCCAAGGGATTAGTATTGAGGACCCACAATATGCAACAGACATGGAATTATAAACATGAAGTAACCCTGTATCCTTATCTCAAGAAACTTATGAATCTGTGAAATAATATTTTACATCATCAGCTATGTTGCATGTCTAAATTAGTTTGGAAATATTAATAGAACCAAAAAGAAAGTGAATACCATTCTGCCCATGAGGAGGGACTAGCCCCTTAGGAAGAAAATTCTGCCTTAAAAGAGTTCATCATATCATTTGAGGAGGAAGTGGTTAGCAGTTCTTGATGGGGAGTTAGAGTGAAGAACCACTTTATTCCCCCTGTAGCTTAAACTTTTAATAATGCTTACTATATTCTCAATATAAAACTAATATATGCTTCTTATATGTAATCATGTAAATATAAGTACAAAGAAGAAAATAATAAACATTTGTATGTAAATCCACAATTTGCTGTTACTGTTTTGTTGTATTTTCTTCCAGTAATTATACATTAATATTTACATTTATATATGCATGCATACATATATATGCACACCCAAACATATGCATCCCCTTTTAAAAAACAAAATCAATAAATACTTTATATATTGTTGGAAGTTGGCTTTTTTTCACTTACTATTACCTCATAAGCATTATAAACTTCAAAAATGAAGTTTTAAAATAAGCACATGATAGAACACATTATACAGTTCCAAACTAATCTTTTACAGTATGCTTTCACTGTTTCTATTAAAGTCCTATGAATTCTCAGAATTTTAGACTCCTACACATTCTAAACAGTATAAAGTGCCTTCTAAATGCAAATGATTTACAGAGTATTCATATTTCCTTATTAGTATAACAATCAAACCTACATGAAAATAAAGAAGTCCTAGTCATGGGCCTGTACAGAATTTATTAACCTGTAAAACCACATGAGAACTTATTATAATTTAGAAATGTATATTTTTCTGGTACAGTGATTCCCAACATGGTGTCTCTGGTCTCATAGGGGTTCATGAAATAGTAATGACAGCCTTTGAGCTATTTCCAGTATCTCAAAAAAGCTGAATATAAATCATATATTTATCTACAACAAAGCAAAATGCCAAAATGACAGAAATTGTACAACTCAGTATGGTAACACTGGTCATCTAACACTAATTCAGAGATTTGATTGACTGCTATACTTTTTTGATTAACTGAAAAAGAAAATTAAGTTAATTATTAGTACATAAATTTAACTTCTGGTGGACAAAATCTTTTAAAATATAGTAGATGGGCAGGAATTCTCATTTTTTACAAAAATGTGAAATAGTCATGTGTTAGTTCAAACCATATCTTCCTACATCTCATTGAATTTAAGAACCATTAATTATAAGATAAATCTTGATATCAGAAATGTTCACATATAAGAAAAAGGCTGAAAACAATTGTCAGATACTTTCAATTATGAGTCAAATCTTGATTTCAGAGATGACAAAATGAATGGCCTAGAAATTGAAGTTAATATCTATACTTCCCATGTAGTTAGAACAATAACATTATTGAAACTATACATACAACTTAAAATTAAACTAATGAACTAAATAAATCAAATGGGAGTAAAACTCTCAATATCTCAAGTTTAATTAACCAAATAAATGGATTTACATAGCAAAACTTTGGGTTTCTTTCTTTTGGATTCCCCCTACATGGTTATCATCTTTCCAATTCCAGCTAAGATATCACAGCTTTCATATTGGATTGTGATCCACAAATTGTGATGGGGCTTAGTCCTATCAATGACTGGGTCAATTGTAGATAGTAAAGTAGATCAGTAGATAATTTTTTTCCACAGGATATCCACACATTTTAAACTATATGGTAGTTATGTTCATTTAATTTTTACTTCCACTATAAAATCATCAGTAAATATTTGCACTTAATGTTTTTACACCATGTATTTTTTTTTAAAGATTTTATTTATTTGTTCAACAGAGAGAGAGATCACAAGTAGGCAGAGAGGCAGGCAGAGAGAGAGGGGGGGAAGCAGGCTCACTGCTGAGCAGAGAGCCCGACGGGCTCGATCCCGGGACCCTGAGACCATGACCCGAGCCGAAGGCAGAGGCTTTAACCCACTGAGCCACCCAGGCGCCCCTACACCATGTATTTGCATTGAACTTTTAAAAATCCTTTTTTAGTCTATACAACTATAAACAACAGTGTAAGAGAATTCCTTTTACTCTGTGATATATATCTTAATACAAGTATGTGTATTGCTTTGACATGAATAAAAGTTGCATCAGCCAATGATGCTGATCATAAAAATACACAAATACTACATGAGTTCTTTTAATATACACTGCATACTTTGGAATTTTGACCATACCATATTGGAGACCGTTCATCAAACCCAAAACTCAGAGGCTTTTTTGTCCATTTTATCTTATTTAGTTAGATTGACTGTAACAGATGCCTCTTATGTATAATTTACATCCTCCTGGCCTCACTTGTCACTAGGGTTTTTGGTAACTTTTTCCAGTGTGAATTATATGGTAACTAATACTGAGGTGACTGGGCAACTCCCCACAGGACAACCTGACAATCTCTTGCATCATGCATGTCCCACTTTTTTCACCTGTGTTCAAAGGTTTTCCTACTGATTTTGAGGTCCCAGGAAACCACTCCATATCCACACATGAACAACCCAGAAGTGGCCATAAATATCTCTCCCATTTTCAACAGAATGGACTGTTAAGGAAGGATATGTTTATGATGTTTCAGAGGAAGGCCACATAGGACTGAACAATCTGTGATACTTAATTCTGCATGAACTGCTAGATAATGTATATTCTATTTGTCTCTCTTATTCTTCTCTTTCTTAACCCCAATTTTTCTCACTCATGCTCCTTGGGACATACTCATATATAAAGCATAAGTGCATGAATTTTTGCCTAGAGCTTTATTTTCTGGGGAAACCAACAAAAATAGTGACTATGCATCCTGATTTTCCCGTTTTGCATGTAATTAAGTGTAATTGCAGTGTAATTAATGTAATGTAATGTAATTACAGTGTAATTAAAAATAAGGCCTCCTTCTTTTTTATCAATATAGTTTCCTCATTTCTTTTTCTTGTCTGATAGTTGTGGCTAGTACTTCCAACGCTATGTTTAATATAAGTGGGGAGAGTGAGCATCTTTGTCTTGTTCTTGACCTTTATTATATTGAGATATGTTCCCTCTGATGATCGTATGATTTTTATCCTTTATTTTGTTGATGCTTCGTAAGATGTTGAATGATTTGAGAATGCTGAGCCATCTGCGCGTCCCAGGAATAAATCCCACCTGATTGTGGTAAATGATCTTTCTATTGTATTATTTTTTGGGGTTTGCTAATATTTAGTAGGGGATTTTTGCATCTATGTTCATCAGAAATACTGACCTGTAGTTCTTTTTGAAGTGTCTTTGTCTAGTTTTGGTATCAGAGTAATGATTGCCTCATAGAATACATTTGGAAGCTTTCCTTCCTCTTTGGAATAGTTTTGGAACAGTTTGAGAAGAATACGTATTAATTCTTTTTTAAATGTCTGGTAGAATTCACTTATGAATCTATATGGTCCTGGAGTTTTATTTTTTGGTAGTTTTTTGATTACTGATTCAATTTCATTGTTGATAATCAGTCTGTTCAGATTTTCTATTTTGTCCTTGTTCCATCTGGGAATATTGTATTCTTCTAAGAATTTATCCATTTTTTCTAGGTTGTCCAGTTTTTTGGCCTGTATTTTTTGTAGTATTCTCTTATAATTCTTTGTATTTCTGTGGCGCTGGTTGTTACTTCTCCTCTCTTCTTTCTGATTTTATTTACTTGGGTCCTTTCTCTTTTTTTCCTGATGAGTCTGTCTAAGTGTTGGTCACTTTTGTTTATCTTTTAAAAGAACCAGCTCTTGGCTTCACTGATTTTTTTTTTTTCTATTGCTGTTTTCAGTCTCTACAACATTTATTTCTACTCTGATCTTTATTATTTTCTTCCTTCTACTCACCTTTAAAAGATATATGCACCCCTCTGTTTATTACAGCATTGTTTACAATTGTCAAGAGGCAGAGGCAATTTAAATGTCCATCAATACATAAATGGATAAGAGAAATGTGGTGTATATATACAATGGAATTTTACATAGACATAAAAAGGATGAGACAGTGCCTTTTGAAATAACATGGCTAGACCTAGAAGATATTATGATGAAAGAAGTCAGTCAGACTGAGAAAGACAAACATTATATGATTTCATTCATAAATGTAATAAATAAAAAATGAATAAACAAACAAAAAGCAGAATCAGAATTATAAATACAGAGAACAAACTGATATTTGCTAGAGGGGAAAGGGGTAGGGGTTGAGCAAAAAGAGAGAGGGGAGGAGGAGATACAGATCTACAGTTACAGAATGAATAAGTCATGTGGAGGAAAAAAAAAGGAAAACAGCACAAGGAATATAGTCAACAAGCATAATGTGTAAGCTTGTAAAGTTCATGAAGATGTACACATCTGAAACTAACATAACATTGCGTGTCAACGACACTCAAATTTTTTAAAAACGCTAAATAAATACATAAAATAGGACCTCTTTTTATACTCAAATATGTCCTGGTTTGTGTAGTCAATACTATAGTAGATCTATTTCTAGGTCAACTGCTAGTTAACATTAAGACAACCAAGTTATTCTAGATTTCCAAGTATTCATGATATTAATGTGTCTAGCAGTGTAGCTAGCATATAATGGAACTGTATTAATTTAAAGAATAAGAAAATCATTTATTTAAATTTCATTGAAGTAGGTAAGGTTTAATAAAGCACCTGTTATGTAATAACCTAATCAGTTATAATTATGTAATTAGATAATAATATATGACATAGCATAATGATAAAATAATAAAAAACAGTAATATAATTAGATAATAACTAATAAGAAGAGGGCATGATATATAAACCACAGGACAATGTTTGCCAGATCATGTTTAAGGAGAGAGTAACTGTTGGGAAATGTCATATAAGTCTTCATAGTGGGAATGCCATTTGAGATGGGTCTTAGGAATGAAATATTTTTAAACTAGTAAGAGAGAATAGACATTCCAAAGAGAAGGGAATGTGCCAATGAGTGAGACTGCGAAATTAGATGCCTCAATTAAGAAAGGGCAAAAACACGTTTAAATAATTTTAATTTTCACATTTCAATATTTCTGAAAGCTACATACATTTTTTTTAAAATCAGAAGAATCTTCTATTTCATGAAATGTGGTTGTTTTATCTGACAATATAGTAGGGTAAATAGTAAGCAGATAGTTACTGCTCCAAATTAAGTAACTTGGAACAAGATCATAACATGTGTTAAATGCTAGGCTAAAAGGTTTAGATTTCAATGTACAGATTAGTAAGAACAAAACAATGGTTTTCAGACAGAAAGCAATAAGAATTTTCTAAAGATAACTCTAGTATCAGCATGAAGAGTGAGGTAAAATGTAGAGAATCAAGACCAGGAAACCATCTGGAAGTCTACTGCAAAAGTCTATGGAAGAAATAAAACCATGGTAGTGAAAAAAAAAAAAAAAGAATGGAGATGAATTACAGAGACACTTTGATGTAGAATCATGGAATCTAGGGACTGGTTGGATATGGAACTGAGGAGAAATGAGGAGGTGAGGAATTAATGCTCAGTCAGGTTTCTGATTCTGGCAACTAGATGGGTAAGGCAAAATTAACCAATGAGGAAAACACTAGGAGAAAGAGACTATGAGGGAAACTTATAAAGTACATACCAAACATTTAAATTTTAAAGTTCTGGTGGAAATTGGCAGATGATGTATTTCATAATACTAGCCTGAGCTTAGAAAAGAGATCAAGGTATGAGATAAAGATTTGGGTATCACTTATTTACAGAGAGGTATTGAAACTGGGTATAGAAGACATCTCCCAGGGAAGTATAAGAGTAAGCAAGGGAGTCCAGGGATAAAACTCTGGAAGAGTCATTCCTGAACATGACAGAATAGCTTTCGAAGAATGCTGGAGGAAAGAACAAAAGAGACTCATGAACTGATAGGTCCACAGACACCCAAAGTGGAAGGAAGTTAATGACAAGAGCAATAAAACTTTCGAGTGTTTTCTGAGGGATCAACTGAAATGAAGCTATTAACACAGATAATTAACTTAAAAGATTAGTGATGGTATATATAGAGATCTTTTCCCCCCAGTATTAAGCACAGATGCACTACTGTTATAGTTTGAGCATTGAATACAAGGAGAGAAAATGGCAAATCTGAATTTTGCATTCTCACAGAATTTAGAAGTGACAGCAAGCAAAGCGATAGCGCACTAAATATATGGGGTTAAAGGGTCAGAGCCAGATTTCTACTGTTATTTTAGGATGGAAACTATGAACTTATTAACTGAGAACAAACAACTAAGTGGGGAAAGATAAAGATTCAACCAAAAAAAGGAAAAATTACTGGGATGGTTTTAGAGAGAAGAAAATGGGGTGAGATTAGCAAAAGTGAAGGGATTAGTCTGAGAAGGAGAAATCTTTTTCTCAGATACTATCTGGAGGTAAAGAAAAATGGCCATGACGCTATGAATGTAGATTGAGGACAAGATGGAGAAGCTAAGAGTTTTGCGGGTAGTGCTTTTAATTTTCATTAACGTTACTCTGTTCACACCTGGCTTGTTTCTACAGACTGTTCATTTCCAAACTATGTCATAAACGAAAAGGAGAAATCTAAGGGCTGTCACAACTCTTTCTAGGATCTCCTGGATACTTTATTTTAAATTTCTGAATAGTTAAATGCACACTAAAAAACTAATGAAAATTGTAGTCAAAGATACATGTTTTATAAAACATCTATCTCCTAAGGGTGTGTGATAAAGATCATTATATTGGAGGCCACTAACATATTAATTTAATAATCAGATTAATTTTTCCCTCTGCATCTCTGTTTATCAGAAAGAGTTCTGACATTAAAAGGTGAGAAATTTGTTTCAAAAATTAATATAAGTACATGAACCAAAATTTCTGCAACATCGGACAACACAAGAAGAAAAAAAAAGGTAAAAGATATTATTAAAAATACTGAGGTTGAAGAAAGGCTAAAACACAAACACAGCAACACTGATTTTTGTTCTTCAAGCAGCTTTAGTATTCTGTATTATTCTTTATGGCTGACTTTAGAATCAGGTGAGTTAACATTTCTAATGATAAAACATTTTTATGTCTTCTATATTGAGTTTTCCTATAAGATTGAAAAGTAATTTGAAAACTACTGCTTTAGAGTATAGATATGCATGGACGTGCAAGAACATGCCCAGACTTTCTATATGCTGCTCTATTTTCTTCATAATATTGATAAGAATTATTTTCTTGGAAAAGGTATGCACAGCTGGAGATATGCAAAACAAATAAATAAGTAAATGCCTCACACTAAGTCTGTCAGTTTCATATAGACCTGATCAATTTTAGGGGGTTGAAATGAATCTTGGAACACTGAAAAAATAAAAAAATAAAAAAAAATAAAGAATCAGTGGGTAAATTGTATAATGGAGAGGGATGAAATCTATTGAATTTCGAAGAAAATGGCCTATTCCTACACCTATTCTTCCTATATATATTGTTCAGTTCATCAAAAGTTTAACACAGATCATTTAACTTCATGAAATTGAATCTTCCGTATTTTTAAATCTTCAGTGTCTTCATATTTTTGACCCTGTCAACCTCAAGTCCAACTTCCAAAGACTTCAAGAGAGATCAAAGCTGTAACAAATAAAATTGGGTATTCAGTATTCCTTGTGTTAGTATTATTTAGGGGACATGCACTATTTTTGTTTTCAACTGATAATTTAATGTCACAGGAAACAGTGGTCCTTGGCACTCATTCTATAGCATAATAATCTTGACTATGTGGTGCCTGCGTGGCTCAGTCGTTAAGCGTCTGCCTTTAGCTTAGGTCATGATCCAGGGGTCCTGGGATCAAGCCCCACATTGGGCTCCCTGCTCAGTGGAAAGCCTTCTATTCTCTCTCTCACTCCCTCTGCTTGTGCTCCCTCTCTTGCTAAGTCTCTCTCTGTCAAACAAATAAATAAAATCTTAAAAAAAAAAAAAACCCTTGACTATGATACAAAACTTGCTTATGTCTTGTGATAACTTGATTCATTACTTAAGCAAGTTGTTTTATTTTAAATCATAATTAACCTTAAATGTGTACATTATTAAACTTATAAGGATAAATTAGAAGTGGTGGAACAGAAGTTTAAATTACAGTTTGCCTCATCCTTTTTCATTAGATCCTTTACTCTTCTTATAATCTTTTTTAAATAAAGGGGATTATCCAATATAGCCATTTTTTTAGATTTTATTTATTTATTTGAGAGAGAGAAAGAGTACAGTGGGGTGAGGGGCACAGGGAGAAGCAGACTCCTCACTGAGGAGGGAGATACATGCAGGGCTTGATCTAGGGATTCTGGGATCATGACCTGAGATCCTCAGTAACCAACTGAGCCACCCAGACATTCCAGCCATTTTATTTTTATGTAGAATATTCTTATCAAGAAAATAAGGGTGGGATAACTTCTTAGTACCATGCCTTTTTTTTTTTTTTAATTAACATATAATGTATTATTAGCCCCAGGGGTACAGGTCTGTGAATTGATAGGTTTATACATGTCGCATCACTCACCATAGCACATACCTTCCCCAATATCCATAACCCCATCACCCTCTCCCTTTCCCACTTCCGCCGGCAACCCTCAGTTTGTTTTGTGAGATTAGGAGTCTCTTATGATTTATCTCCTCCCAATCCCATCTTGTTCCATTTATTCTTTTCCTATATGATAGTTGTCTTTCTCCAATTGATTTATTTTGCTAAGCATAATACCCTCTAGTTCTATCCACATCGTCGCAAATGGCAAGATTTCATTTCTTTTGATGGCTGCATAATATTCATATATATATATATATATATATATATATATATATATACACACACACACACACACATACACACACACATACCACCTCTTCTTTATCCATTCATCTGTTGATGGACATCTAGGTTCTTTCCATAGTTTGGCTATTGTGGACATTGCTGCTATAAACATTCGGGTGCATGTGCCCCTTTGGATCACTACATTTGTATCTTTAGGGTAAATACCCAGTAGTGTGATTGCTGGGTTGTAGGGTAGCTCTATTTTCAACTTTTTGAGGAACCTCCATACTGTTTTCCAGAGTGGCTGCACCAGCTTGCATTCCCACCAACAGTGTAGGAGGGTTCCCCTTTCTCCACATCCTCGCCAGCATCGGTCATTGCCTGACTTGTTAATTTTAGCCATTCTGACTGGTGTGAGGTGGTATCTCATTGTGGTTTTGGTTTGTATTTCCCTGATGCCGAGTGATGTGGAGCATTTTTTCATGTGTCTGTTGACCATCTGGATGTCTTCTTTGCAGAAATGTCTGTTAATGTCCTCTGCCCATTTCTTGATTGTACTATTTGTTCTTTGGGTGTTGAGTTTGATAAGCTCTTTATAGATTTTGGATACTAGCCCTTCATCTGATATGTCATTTGCAAATATCTTCTCCCATTCTGTCAGTTGTCTTTTGATTTTGTTGACTGTTTCTTTTCTCATGCAAAAGCTTTTGATCTTGATGAAATCC
Organism: Martes martes; assembly: GCF_963455335.1. Taxonomy (NCBI): domain Eukaryota; kingdom Metazoa; phylum Chordata; class Mammalia; order Carnivora; family Mustelidae; genus Martes; species Martes martes. The sequence continues at coordinate 70,299,451 of NC_137896.1, forward strand.
CAATAGTTCATTTTTGCCCTTGCTTCCCTTGCCTTTGGCGATGTTTCTAGGAAGAAGTTGCTGCGGCTGAGGTCAAAGAGGTTGCTGCCTCTGTTCTCCTCAAAGATTTTGCTGGATTCTTGTCTCACATTGAGATCTTTCATCCATTTTGAGTCTACTTTTGTGTGGGGTGTAAGGAAATGGTCCAGTTTCATTCTTCCTCATGTGGCTGTCCAATTTTTCCAGCACCATTTGTTGAAGAGACTGTCTTTTTTCCATTGGACTTTCTTTACTGCTTTGTCAACTATTAGTTGACCATAGAGTTGAGGGTCTAATTTTGGGCTCTCTATTCTGTTCCATTGATCTATGTGTCTGTTTTTGTTTCAGTACCATACTGTCTTGATGATGACAGCTTTGTAATAGAGCTTGAAGTCTGGAATTGTGATGCCACCAACTTTGGCTTTCTTTTTCAATATTCCTCTGGCTATTCGAGGTCTTTTCTGGTTCCATATAAGTTTTAGGATACTTTGTTCCATTTCTTTGAAAAAAATGGATGGGATTTTGATAGGGATTGCATTAAACGTGTAGATTGCTTTAGGTAGAATAGACATTTTCACAATATTTGTTCTTCCAATCCATGAGCATGGAACATTTTTCCATTTCTTTGTGTCTTCCTCAATTTCTTTCATGAGTACTTTATACATCTCTGAGTATAGATTCTTTGCCTCTTTGGCTAGGTTTATCCCTAGGTATCTTATGGTTTTGGGTGCAATTGTAAATGGGATTGACTCCTTAATTTCTCTTTCTTCTGTCTTGTTGTTGGTGTAAAGAAAAGTACCATGCCTTTTTTTTTTTTCCTCTCTCTCTCTCTTTTTTTTAAGGTAGGCCTAGTTAAAGCTGGGCTATCATTACTTTACTAAAAATCTAAAGCTTAGTTTCAAATTATCTTTCATAAGGATTTTTCAGAAAGGCATAAGGAATTCCAACTTTGTAATTTCTGTATCTAATGGTCTCTTGAGTTCATTCACTATGAATTTACACAAGCAAAATAAAGGCAGTTTAAGATTGAGTAAAGTAGGAGGATTATCAAGATAGACAACAAGGAATTTTGGGGAGCCTTTGTATTTAAACTGACTGGAAATGATTGGCTGTATACCATCAGAGGATGTTTGAGAATTTACCATAGGATGTTGGAGATACGTGTATAATATAACATATAATGTCTTTGACACTACATATATTTATAGTTACACAGTTTTTTACCACTCTGTTTTCTATATAATGTGTATTTTTTTGCCATAACTTGAAATAAGGGCTTATCTTCTGGCTCTTAAATGAGAAAATGGAATATATATATACATATTTTTTCTTTTAATATCATTGCTTATAAGATACTTTGAACAATATCCATATGTTCAGAATTTTTAATGTATCTTCTTGAATTTCCATGTTGACAAACACGTTATGGTGTTTTTGGATATGGGTAGAATCAACTTTGTTCAAACATGAACCCTCAAACTTTCCCTCTAATCTCTTCTATCCAACCACTTGCCTATGTCAAAAATCCCCACTCCAACCTCATCTCTTCCTTAAAACATCTTACGAGTTTACTTTCTTTTCTCATTCACAGTGGTACTGTCTAATTCAACTCCCCCTCCCACCCCCCGTGGCATCATCCTCCATACTATACTCTCATTGTTACCCACCTTGAACCCCAAATCTGATCATGGCCTTTCATGCTCAAAATCTCTTGATCACTTTAGTAATAATTCTTATTTCTTGGACATTTACTACTTGCACTAGTCTCACTGTCCTTTGTGAATTCATTCAACCAATTCTCACTATAACTCTGTAAGGTACTCGTCTCCATTTTTCCAGACAAAGAAACTGAGGCATAGAGCAGTTAAGTAATTTTTCAACTTCACATTTCTAATGAGTAGTGGAGTCAGGACCCAAACACAGCAGTACAACTTTTGACACTGCTGTAAGCCTCTCTTGCATGGTATCTTTTATATGCATCCTATGTTTAACAAACTATAAATTTAATTACATGAAGCTGTTGGTACCCTATACAAATCACCTTGTACTTATCGCTTTAGGGCACACAGGTGAACTCCCAACTCCAGCACTTGAATTCTTTGCCTGAATATCTAATTTGGTTTCTAGAACCTGCTTTGCTGCCTGGAGTAGATTGGAAGTACCAGTGAATTATCACCCACCCTCAACCAATGACCATGGGAGCTGGCCTATAAATACACAAGCCCCATTTGCCTGCTCAAGTGAAATAACTCTCATGCCTGTATTTCACACTGGCTTCAGATTTCCCCAATGGGATTAAGGGGATTAAATGTTAGCATGCTTCATAATAAGCTCTTAATTGTTTACCTTTTTTCCTTTCTACCTCCCTTACTGTCCTAAGGATTTTTTGGCATTCACTTGAAAAATAAACTAATTGTACTTCTATCTTTTGCTTAAGTACTATTTCTGGAGGAACTCAAACAAAGCACATGGTATGAACTTTAGCATCTGAATTCTTGTCCTTTCTCCCTACCAATTCTCCTATCTTCCTCTCAAAGTTCTAACATAGACTGCTATTTTTGGTCTCTTGAGTTTACCACACTTTCCCAATCTACCATGATTTTGCAGAACTCAGACCTTCCACATGGTTCTTTCTTTCTTAACCTGCCTACAAAAAAAAAAAAAAAAATTTAAGATTTTATTAATTTAGTTGACAGAGAGAGACACAGCGAGAGAGGGAACACAAGCAGTGGGAATGGAAGAGGGTGAAGCAGGCTTCCTGGTGAGCAGGGAGCTCGGTGCAGGGCTTGATCCCAGGACACTGGGATTAGGACCTGAGCCAAAAGCAGATGCCCCATGACCGAGCCACCCAGGCGCCCCAGCCTGCCTGCAAAATTATTGCTCATCTTCATCCTTATTTAAAGCTGAAACACTATGTCTCATATTACAAAGCGATTCTTGATTCGCAGGGAAATACAGAATTTATTTGGCTCTGCCAATATATTTTGTGTTACATCACCATGGCAATTATCTTAGTTGTTTTAAGTAGACTTGCCTGTGTCCCCACAAATATCTAGGCACCTTGATGATATGAAATGGATCACTACATGTCTATATCCCCAATATCCAGAGTAGACCGTTAGTAAACATTTGTCAAAAAAATGGGTGAATGAAGCATTTTGTTAAATCTTTAAATATTCTGGTGTATAAAATAATATCTAAGTTTTGTCCTTATAAATGTTATCATTCAACGAGATAAGGTTTTCTTATGTCCAACAAGCCTAATTTTATGGTTAAAGCTGGACATTACCTATAGATTCTTAGCTATGTGTCAATGTTACAAATGTTACAAAGTTATCTACTATATTATAAGATCTAAGCAAAATAGATTTGCAAGTAACTATATTATTTTAAATGGAGTTTAAAAAGTTAAATAAATGTCATTCTATGTGATTACAGTGAGACAGAGACCTTCATAATTTGATGGAACTATATTTTATTATTTTAAAAATTTTATTATGAAATATTTTCATGAAATGTAAGAAAATATAAAACTATCTTTTAATGGTATTAAACTGAATTGTTTTTCCTATCTGTGGTACCAAAACAATTCTTTAATTTATTAAAAGTAAATTAATATTATGAGCTAAACTCTTGTTTGAATGGCTTTCAGTCGATTTGCCACTTGAATTTCATGCAGAATCAAATGAAGGCTTCTTTTCCATCAATTCACCTTTCAGTTAGGCTATTTCAAATTTAGTTTTATTTATAGAGTGTAATTACTTTAGATTTTTTAAAAAATGTATTCGTTTTCTATTCCTAGGTAGTTTTTCCCAACCTCTAAGAATTAGTCCTAATAAGGAATTGTGGCAAAAAAGAGACTCTTTGGGTATATATATGCCCCAGGCAGTAAAAGAACCCAGTACTTTGTCTTCTGGGTAAGCCTAGCATTGTGTCACAGCTGATATTTTAAACATGATTTTGAGAACTGAGAATTGAGCTTGTTCCCTCAGTGACACTAAGTCATACTTCTTCTTGCAGCTATTTGTGTGCCTGGCTTTTACATCTAACACTTTTCTTTTTTCCCACCTTCCATTCGTGAAGAGGATTGTTAAGATGCATTCAAGTCCAGAAATTCAAAATTATGATTCCCAAAGCAAGTGTGACTCAGCCAGGTTGTGAATTAAGGCAATAAAGTAAATGCCTATATTCAACTTTTATTTTTATTCATTTCAAAAATGTTATTCCCTGGAATGGCCGCATGAGACAGACACCTCATGGTGATTTGCTTTAGCAAACTTCTTACCCATCTGGTGATCTCTAGAATGAAAATGGAACTGGCACAAGTGATAGAAATCCAACTAACATAGAACAAGGCTAATTTCCTTTCTGCCTAAAGTGCATACTCTTCCTATGGCTTGGAATACTTTTACCACTCTCTATCCTCCACATATCCAATCCTTGCTCTCAGTCTTTTAGATCTCAATGTAACTATAGTTTTCAAGTCAACCAACATCCACATTTTATATAACTACCAAGACATCTACTTCCAGTACTTCTCATTGCTGTTTTAAAGTATTCACATATTGGGGCACCTGGGTGGCTCAGGCAGTTAAGCAACTGCCTTTGGCTCAGGTCATGATCCCAGAGTCCTGGGATTGAGCCCTGCATCGGGCTCTCCATTCTTGGGAATCCTGCTTCTCCCTCTCCTCTCCGTTCAAGCTCTCTCTCTCAAATAAATAAATAAAATCTTTTTTAAAAAAAATGAAATAATCACATATTTATTTGTATATATTATTCTTCTACCACTAAGATGCTAATTCCACCAAGAGAGAAACCTTCTATATTCCCACCTATAGCAAATATAGTGCCTTCCTTTTTATAGCCATTCAAGAAGTATGAATTAATACATGATTCTCCTCTTGTTACCACTTTGTGCAGCCTCTATTAATGGGTTTTGGAGAATCATTTCCAATGTTGCTAGTAGCATCCTAGTAATCCTTCTTGGGCCACTCAAATAAGTTTTCCTTGTCTTTTGTCTAACGACACAATTTCCCTATGGCATTACCTCAACATAATTTCCATATGTATTTACAGTGAGACATTAAAATAAGTTTAACATGGTTCCAGACTGACTCAGACTCAGCACCTTCAAGGGAAGGTCTATTATGTCCCAGAAAATAGTGTAAACTAAAGGCTTATTAAATAAATGGATAAAGAAAGAAAGAAAGGACTGAAAATCACCTGTCAGAGTACTACAAGGTGCTGCTTTCCACATAATAAACATCTTATACCTTGTAACTTTTAATTAATGGCTAAAGAAACCAGGATACCATATATCCTTTGGACACATCTTAAACCTTCTTTCAGTTTAGGCAATGTGACATATTTTGCTCTATCAGTATAACATTCTGGGTTTCCCATGATGCTAAAATCTCTGCCTCTTAAAATGTCTCCAAGGAATGACTTTTAGAAGTCAAGGATACCCAGTTTTTAATGGGACCAATGTACCAAATCAATTTGTATTCACTCTTACTGAATGTTTACTGAATACCATATGAGTTTTTTAATTCTGTGCTAAATACTGGGCATACAGAACTATAAAGCATGGTTGCTGATCCCCAGGGATATACAATGAGGAAGTATAAGTAAACAAAACAACATTACGAGGGAACACATCCATGCATAAATGAGTGAAACTGACCAAACTCCACTTGGCATTTAGGGAACTAAGTTGGTCTGTATAGAGTAGTCAGAGAAAGCTTTATAAAGGGGCTGAAATTAAAATACAATTTTAAAGATTCAGACCAAGTGCATGACAAAGGTAAAAGAATTAATAATGTTATAGGGGTTAGTATTCATATGCTATTTAGACAGCAAGCCAAAAAAAAAAAAAAAGGCAGGACGCAAATGATTAAATAGACTGTGTTGACTAGAATAGAGGATTGGAGTAGGTAAGTTATTAGCGGTGAATTTGAAAACATTATAGATGATTAAATAGTAAATGGCTGTCAAGAGAAAAAACTTTTTCTCTACCCTCATAGATTAAGTTGCTGAGGTCATGTGGATTAAACTAGCAAAAGAAAGATCAACAGAAGAAAAAGGAATTGAATTTTTATGAATATTTTACATGCACAGGAGTTTATAGAAGAGAATGAAATTCAAAGAAGTGGTTAGCCTCAAGGGCTTATATACCATTTTAACAAAGGAAGGAGTGTTTGGGCTTCAGGGGATGATAAATCATGAGGAAGTGACTAAGAAATATATGGGGGAACTAATGGAAGATAAGGGTTATTTTAGTAAGGTCTGTTTATGCAAATTTGTCTTGGTATTCATCTTTCTCCAGTATTAATAATGCTCTCCTGCTCCTCTTCCAGGTATAGATGGGAACACATTTTCCAAAAAGAAATTTATGCCCTGACTTTGAACAGTTAAGGGAGGACAGAGAACCCTTCCCACATCTGCTGATTCTCAAATGTCTTTACCCTAGAATAGTCCTTATGTCAAAGAGGCACATTTGGAATGGCAAATCCTGATTCCTTCATAACCTTGAATGCCTACTTATGGACCTTGGATTTTATCATGTATGTAAACAAAGTCATTCAATGATTTGAACGGGAGACGATTTTCCACCCTTCACCTCTTCAAGCATATATCTATTGTACTAGATAATCTCCATTCTTTTTTGCTGGTCTGAATATGGAGACACTAATCTCAGAGCCAGTGGCTCATCTGAAGTTTTATGAAAATCTGCTTGAAAGCTGTAGTATAGGGGGTAAGGATAGATATGTAATAAGAGGAAAATAAAATAAAAACATGAGATATTTCAACTTACTATATCCTATATGATACTATGTCTTTCTGGGTCTTCTGTATCACTGTATGGGGAAAGAAAGATAAAATAAAACTATATGTGAAAATTGCACTTGACCTGTAATATCATTTTCTGACAAATATCATGAAATCCAAATTTTTCTTTATCAATCTTGAATTGAATTGAAAGGAATTTTATCTTTACCAATTTCTTGAGCAATTATGATAGCTTTTATAATTATAGTCTGAGATAATACCAGCCTATGTGCAGACAAGATGAGATGAACTACCTTGACATCAGTTGCAGAAGCATCACATAATTCCATTAGGAGCATTTAGATTGCGATAGCACCATCTGGATATCTCTTTGTTAAGAAGTCCTTTTTCACAGATTAATGTACTTCATCATACATTTATTCATGGGTGAAGAGTTAGTTGATGAAAACAGTGCAACATTAACTTGCTGCCATTCCTTTATCTGTGAGCAAACATCAATGCCTCCTTTTCAATGCATCCTAGAGAGATTCATAAACCTCATTGTAGGATTTTAAGTTTCCAACTCTGAAAAGACATTTATGTACAGCACAATTTCAAGTATGTATGTGTGTATGTATGTATGTATGTATGTATGTATTTATATTTGATGAACACTCTTGTTAGCCATGGAAGAGAGAAAAATTGAATTTAAGTGTTAAAAGCTTGGAAACAAAAATTTCTATCTGCCAGTAAAAAGACTGAAGTGAATAGTATTAATCAGAAAGTGCATCCACAAAGAAGCATTCAATTAAAAGAAACCGAACAGCTTCAGTGAATATAGAGTAATATCCTTTTCAAATCTGGGCTCCCAATCTAGTACCCTTAAATGTTTATTTGCATTTTAATTGCTTGAAAAACAGTAGGATATCAGTGAAATTCCTCAGAAGGCAAATAGTCAAAAGACTCCATTTAAGGCCTGTAGTTAGTGATTCTCATTGCAATACCATAGAATGCTTTCTTTAATGGGGTGTTTTTAGAAGGCATTCTCTATTTGTAATTCTGGGGCATGTGCAATGCTATTAACAGTTGTGTTTATGATGGCTTTAGAACACTTGAGACAAAGCCTATGGTATCCTTCATTTATAATGGCCACAAAGGGTTATAATTATATAATTGGGCATAGAAATAATGTTCATGACCCCATGGATTAAGAATTCTTTAATTCATTATGTCTGCCTACCTTGGAAACTACATCATAGAGAAAATGAGTAATATTTTCTTTAGTTGAAAAAAAGAATTCTAATTCCAATATCCAAATTATTGTCAAATAACATTTTCAGAACAAAAGATTTTTTTTTAAAGTAACCAATATCTAATCTCCCTTCTCCCCCCAAGAAAAGCTGGTATAATATTTTGATGTTCTATTCATATATATCCAAACACTTTTAGATTTATGTGCTGAAATATCTGAAATGCCAACAGTTGGAGCAGCTAACGTTTGGGAACACTATTTCCACTATAAAAATCAATATAATGCCTAAGCAAAAATGCAGCACAAAACACACTCCTTCTGTAGATTGATATCATAAATACTAAATGGAGAAAGAGAGATAAATTTGTGAAAAATTAATTACTTGGGAAAATACAATGAGAAGTAATTTATGTGTGATAAATTTTACTTTAATAATTTTTCTTTTGGAGTGTCCCTTCGCCCTTCTTACTTGCTGAGCTATCATCAGATTGCTATATGAATAATTTATTGATTTTTTTACCCTCTCTTTTGATAAGAGAAGAAAGGTATCAAGTGTAGTAAGGGATTTAGACAGTAGTAATACTGGGCAGGTAGTCACTAATATGATTCTTTGTAGGCTCAGAGTTTGCATGTGTGGGAATAAGCGTGTGTATGAGTGTGTGTGCACATGTATCTATATGCGTTTATACATGTATGTAAATATGTATATTCATATACATATATCCATTGAAAGATTAGGCAAATTAAAAATAAAATTGAGTAACACAAAGAGCAAAATAATTAGTTTTGTTCTACTGCTTCTCATGAAAATCAAAATAGCATTGCCTCTGTACTGAAAGCTGTAAACAGCTCATGAGAAATGATAGCTAATAATTCTTCAGCACTTGCTATGTGGCAGAAGCTGATCTAAATACTTTTTATGCAGTAATTAATTTACCCTTTATGACCATGTTATAAGGTAGATACAATTATTACTCTCTTGTTTTATAAATGAGAAAATTAAGAAACAGAAAATTCATGCAACTTTTTCAAAATTGCAGGACAAGTAATTGCTGGAGACAGGATTTGAATCCAAGCAGTCTGTGTCAAATACTTTCTTTTGGTCACTGTTTTGCGTTGCATCCGGGTTTGAAGCATGATTAGAAAGCTGAAGTATTTTGGAGTAAGCGACTATGGTAAGAAAATCTAATTTGCTTTAAATTTGCACCAAGATATTTAACATTTAATTTTCTATGATTTTGCAATGTTCACTAATTGTCTCATGCTTTACCATTAACCTGCCACAAATAGCCCTCAAGGTCCTTGAGAGCATGTCCCATCTCCTTTGTTGTATTTCTCTGCAATGTCACTAAACAGATAATACAGGAACATATATAGAGCAGGTTCTCAAAAAGTGTCCTATTATTTGATTAAAAAATTTAATGTAAACTTCCTCCTCCTCACTTTACCTAATGCATTCTGCTTCCTAGCTTACAGTGTTAGAAGACATATAATATTTAGATTTTTCTGTCTTGTCATTGAAGGTATAAAATCTTTTTCTAATATCCATGCAATGATCATCTATTATGGGTAGAAACATCTCCATTGACAAGCAAACTTGAATTCTTGCTCAAATATTACGCAAAGTATCTTCAAAAGAAGGGTTCTATTAGGTTGCAGGTTTGCTTTTGGATCCATCCCTCACCCGTTCCTCACTCTACTTTGTTCTGATCCTGCAACAAATTTCCCGTTTCCCCTTGCCCACTGGTATTTGGCAAGGCTCACTATAATAATGCACACTGACAAAAGACTGGGAAGAGGAGAGCCTGGTGATTTGGGGTACCATATCCTGAAAGTGACCATCACTGTAATTACAACTTTGTCCAGATCACTTTGGCTTCTGAGATTTGGTAAATCTTTCTCCCTGTGTCCCGCAGTCCCAGGAGAGGTCATACCTTCTTTTGTTTACCTCTGGGTTTCCTCACTATCTTCTATTTGGCTTTCTATCTCTACTATTACATGTATAACGAATTACCTGCACCAAATCCCCCTTTCTAAAATGCTTACAGTGTATTTTTATTTTCCATATTGGACTCAGAATGATAAAAGATATATAGTAGATATGTAGCACTTTGTAACTTAGCAAAGTTGGCACCATGCTGATGTGGTTCTATTATTATCCCTGATATTATTTATTTTCTATTTGATTGAGTTACTTATGTAGCATTAGGAACAAAGCTTCATTCTTGTGTAAAAGGTAATGTATATTTACAATCAAATGACCTCCTTCCCCCTATTGCTTACATCCACATAAGGTTCACCAAAAACATTACGTACTTTTTTTTAAAATCTTTTTTTTGAAACCTTATGTTCTAAAAGAAAAAGTTACTATAGAAGATAAATAAGTTCATGACAGTTATATAATTTCTATTTGTTTAACACAACTACTTAACACACCATGTTTTATGTAAGTCAAAAAATAAAATAAAATAAAAAGGACCCAGAAGAAATAGAAGTTTTCAAGGCAATTAATTCTGTTAAAAAAGGTCCCTCAAAGGACATACTTTATCTCTTTGCATTATTCTGCGATTGTCATCCATTGAAAAATAAAGGATGGCTACTTGAGTGCCTGTCAACTAAAAGACAGTAAAAAGTGACTCCTTTACTTCTCAAAAGCAGTGACTGAAAGGGCCACAGATAGTGCTGTCATTGAGCAGTATACTGGTGGAGAAATCTCTATAGTAAAGTTGATATATTGTGGGCATTGCTTAATTTTCATTCTCATCTTGATTCCTAGTGTGTAACCATAGATCCCACAAAATATTTTCTCTGATAATTTCTGCTATACAATTATGTAAATGCAGAGGTTCTATTTCTCCAGTTAAGTGGAGTAAATGTCTAATGGTACCTTCCAGGGCTTCTAGGAGAAATGGCTCATTTACGAGCCAGGGTAGGGAAAATCCAAGATGAACCTTGTGTGCTAGGTGTATTCATTTCCCCTTAGGCTTCATTACTTCTTGACACTAGCAGCAGACAGAAGAGGTAATATATTTATGTGTACTAACTCATGTATCTACATATATCTATGATTGCCTCTATGTCTATTCCTCTGTATACACATTAAGCAAAATTTAAGACCATGTTGATGTCTCTGACTCTAATTCCATAGCAAAAGGTTCATTCTTAAGCCTTACTTTCTTGTTTCTCTCTCTCTTTTTTTTTAAATATTTTATTTATTTATTTGACAGAGACAGAGATCACAAGTAGGCAAAGAGGCAGGCAGAGAGAGAGAGGGAGAAGCAGGCTCTCCTCTGAGCAGAGAGCCCGATGCGGGGCTCAATCCCAGGACCCTGAGATCATGACCTGAGCTGAAGGCAGAGGCTTAACCACTGAGCCACCCAGGCGCCCCTTCTTGTTTCTCTTTAACTTCCCTCTCCAACAGTGAGAAACCTGGCTCCTGCCATCTGCCAGCCACTTACTTATTTGTTCCTCCTCAGTATACTCATCCAGTGGTTTCAGACTTGTTCATCTGTGCTCCTATAAGAACTTTACTAACTAGAGCACAGTGTTTATGTATAATTCTTTTTGTTTATGGCTTACACTTTCCAGTCAAAACATACACTTTTCTAAAGTTACTCAGGATCATCTCCTTTTGTTTTTGTGTGTGTTGTATACCTTAAAGTTTACTCTTTTTAATGTACAGTTCTATGGGATGAAGTCAGTTATCTTATCATTCCAATGCCAGAAAAAAATGTTCCTTTATCCCCAAAAGTTCTCTCCCAGGTGTCCCTTTTTATTGACTTCCTTAATTTAATCAGTCATTATTGGAAAAACATCTGTTGTGTGACCAGAAGGATATACTTCTTTAGCTTTCTAATGCTGATCTAAAATTTCATCCCCAGATTTCCATCATTTATGTAGAAAGAATAAACTCCTCAGGATGATACGATCTGACTTCTCTTTTATTTGCATCTGGTTTCTACACTACTGAATGACTCATCTTTGAATAGGGAAGTTAGTCACTCCTTTTTCAGTATTCACATAGCACCTGAAACAGGCTTCTTACTCTAGTATTCCTCACATAGAATTGTAACCACTTGTGATCATTTCTGTCTCCCTAACTTGAAAATGAGTACCTTCACAGGGGATGCTTGATACTATTCATGTCTGTGTCTCCAGCACTTTGGACAGTTATAGGTATACAGTAAGCCCTTGCTCATTGTTGGCTGGATGAAAACGGCATGATTGAAGTAGTGTTCTTGAAGCTGGGGTTCGGTCGAGGGAAATCAGAGACAAAGGCAAAGGTTATAATTGGATCCCTATCTCCAAAAAAGTGGAAGGTCTTGGCTATGGACTGAACGTTTTTATCCCTCCATATGTTGCAGCCCTGATCCTCAAGTATGGTGGTATTTGCAGATAAGGTCTTTGGAAGGTAATTAGGTTCAGATGAGGTCATGAGGTTAGAAGCCCTGTGATGGGATTAGTGCCTTGTAAAAAGATGAAGAGACTACAACTCTATCTCAACCACATGAGGATATACTTAGCAAGAAGACAGCTGTCTGCAAACCAGAAAGAGGAATCTCTCCAGACATGAAATCTGTAGGCACTTTGATCTTGGGCTTTCCAATTTCTAGAACTGTGAGAAGTTTATGGTTATTGTTTAAATCATGATTAAAAAAAAAATAGCCTAAATTGAGTGAGATAGTCTCTGAAGGTGCAAACTATCAATATGAATCAGTAAAAGTTAACTGGCAGATGAATGATTTCAGGAAACATTTTAAAAAGTTCTGTTTTTGACATTTAATGTTATTGAAAACAAGAGAGAGGGTGGGTAATGTTTTAATGTTTTCCACCTAATGTGTGTGTGTGTGTGTGTGTGTGTGTGTGTGTGTCTATAAGACTCTTAAAAAGAGAAGCCATACATACTATGTCAGGGTCAGATAACAGGCTTTTGTTAACAATAAAGGAAAATCCAGGATTCTTTTGTTCTAGAAAATCCAATAGGGAGAGAAGAGTATTTTGATTCTCAAGTTTATCAAATTTTGTTTTCCTGAATAAGATAATGAAATTGAACCATTAAGAATTAATCTTACTCAGAGTCCAGTGAGGGAAGAAGGCAATGATGGGGAAAAAATTCCCAGCTCTGCTGTAACAACTTTATAAGTGAGTCAAATAGCAAAAAGTCCACTCTTGGGGCTCCTGAGTGGCTCAGATGGTTGAGCAACTGCCTTGGGCTCAGGTCATGATCTCCAGGTCCTGGGATGGAGCCCCACTTCAGGCTCCCTGCATAGCAGGAAGTCTGCTTCTCCCTCTCCCTCTGCCTCTTCCCCTTGTTTGTGTGCTCTCTCTCTCTCTCTCAAATGAAAAAATGAAATATTTGGGGGGAAAAAGTGCCCACTCTCGGAGATGGGAATGGATCTGAGAGGCTGATCTGGTTCTAGGCTGTGGCTGCTGTAATTAACCTGACTTTAATCCTCCTGTAATAACACTGAAATTCAGTTCCATTTTTGTGAGTGCTCAGTTCCTTCCCCTGTGCCCCAAATATGGAATGCAGACACATATATCTCAAGGCAGAAAATACCTGGAGATTATATTTGTGTAATACCATTCTATGTTCACAAAGATGATAGCTTTTGTGATCACAGATTTAAATGTGTAGAATACTGACCAAATCTTGATAAATATGCCCAAGTCATGTAGAATTGAAATAGGTCATTCTAATGTGGCTAATTGAGGGTCTCCTGTGGGTCAAAGGCACACACAAGAAGTAAAACAAATACTCAGAGGAAAGATCATTTTAGGCTTGGGTATTTAAGGAAAGTTTTACAGAACAGAACAGTTTTTAGCTGAAACTTCGAGTGGGTATAATTTTAATGGGTGCAAAGGGAAACTTCTTCCAGGAAAGAGAAACTACACAGAGATGAAATCATGCAAATATGTGTGGGTCAGTGACTACAATAATTTGAGTAGAATAGGAGTTTTGTAAAGGAGAACAAGGCCTTCAAAGACCTGAAGTATCATTTGAAAGCTGTAGAAAGTATAAAGATAAAAATGTAACTTGCCAAACAAACCTATAGAGAATTGGTCTCTCCACAGGGAAACCACCATATTTATTCTACTGCTGACTAAGTGACAGACTAGGAAAGTGGACTAAGTGCTTTCTTGAAGATTTCCTCACTAGTGACCTAGTTTTTAAAAGTTTGTCCTGCATATGGTTTTGACTCTATTGCTCCCTTTGCTTGCTGATAGGGCTTCAATGTTATAGATTCTAAATACATATTTTAGACTAACAAAACAAAGTTTTGGGGTGCCTGGATGGCTCAGTCAGTTAAGCATCTGACTTTGGCTTAGGTCATGATCTTAGGGTCCTAGAATCAAGCCCTATGTCAGGCTCCCTGCTTACCTTCTGCCTCTGTCCACCCCCAACTCATGCTCACACACACACTATCTCTCTCAAATAAATAAAGTCTTAAAAAAAAACAACAACAAAACAAAGTTCTTTATAAACAAGGTCACAGCTCTTCATTGATCAGAGCTGACTGAACCTCTTCCTTCTCTCCTGTCCTTTCTCAAATATGTATGTTGATGGACAGCTGTAGGATGTGTGTGCATTCATGAATGTTTACTTCAAAAGTGCACTCTCCTGCAAGTTCATGGTGTCCCAGAAGATGCAACTGTTTATAACAACTTAGTCAAATGGTTTAATTGTTCTTCCATTTGACAGCTTCACTCAGTTTCATTCTATGAGACAATAAATATTTCCTACTTCCAGAATTTACTCAACACATTTTTTTAAAGAATTTATTTATTTATTTGGCAGAGAAAGATCACAAGTAGGCAGAGAGGCAGGCAGAGAGAGAGAGAGGAGGAAGCAGGCTCCCTGCCAAGCAGAGAGCCCAATGCGGGACTCGATCCCAGGACCCTGAGATCATGACCTGAGCCGAAGGCAGAGGCTTAACCCACTGAGCCACCAAGGCGCCCTACTCAACACATTTAGATGAACTATTTATTACTAAACATAATAGATGGGAGAAAAACACACACATTTATCTCAAAATGTAACATGAAAATGATTTTTTAAAACTACTGAAGCATTTACCTCCTAAAAACCACTTCTTTAAATTATTTTCCAATTCCTCACATGTGGGAGGATTCTGTGTGTTGTTTATCAAGGTGCTTGTGTGTGTTGTGGGTTGTGTATTAAAGTCCTGGTAAATATAGTTATGAATGCATCAAAGGCAATTAAGTATGTAATTTTGATTGGGTTTATTGTCATACTGTACTAACAGCTGGCAGTATGGGGGAAAAAATCCTCCAACTACTCAAGGTTTAATTTACTGTACAACATTATTCCTATTCTCTGAAGCTGACAAATCATTTTGAACAAAGCATTGTATTTCATTATATGAAACTCTATTCTTTTCTTGATAACACAGTAAGTTTCAACTAACATTATGTACAATGACTATGGCTGGCAGGTACACATGTATCGGGTTTCATAATTATTCTCGTTATTATTTGCATAAACACAAAGCATAGAAACTCAGAGTCAAGCTTTCTCAGGATCCCAGTACCTTGGCATCATTCACAAAACAGTTTCCATCACTGTAGCTTTCTGACTTCCTTTAGGCCATAGTTAAAACCTGTCCTTGGTCCAGGCAATTGTGTAGCCAGCAGGTGGAAGAACAGTTAGCACAGTGCCTTGCTCAAAATAGGAACTCGATGTCTCTCTTTGTAGGGCTAAGAGCCCAAAGGAAGGGTAACGGACTCTGACCTAGAATTAAAACTCAAAGTTGGTATCTCAATCTCACCAATGCCAGCCTTCTAACTTTCTGAAGCTCTACAGTTGGCTTCCTGACTGCCTATCGCCAGCTCTCTGGCACCTTGGGCTCCTGGACTAAACTTGTTCTCTGACTGCATTCTTCTTTCTGTCCACACTCTGCTCCCTGACTATACTTGGCTCCCCAACCACCTTCGATTTGTGACAACGCCCTACTCCTTGTCTATACTCTGCTTTCTGCCTATATATTTTCCCATGACACCATCTAGCATGTTGACCACACATTTCTCCCCGACCACATGCCCTGCTGCCTCCCACCACCTGACTGCATCCTGCTCCCTCTCTATACCCTAATCCTAACTGCACTCTGCTCCTCGGCTCCACCATACCTCTGACCATACCTTCCTTCTTGAATACACTCTGCTCCCTGACAACACTGAGCTCTTTGACTGTATTGTGTTCCATGACTGCATTCATCTCACTGCATCTTGTGCTCTCTTCCTACATCCTGCTCTGACTACACTCTCCTCCCTGCCTACACCTTTCTCCCTGATTGCACTCTGCTCCAAGACTACATTTAGCTCCCTGCCTACATCCTTCCCTCTGCCTACACTTTTCTTCCTGGCTACACCTGTTCCCTGATTGCATTCTGTTCTGTGACTGCATTCTTCCACCTGACTACACTCTGCTCCAAGAGTACACCTGCTGCATGATGATACTCCACTTTGTGACTATATTCAACTTAACTATCCCCGCTCCCTGACTACTGTACTCCCTGACTATACTCACACCCTGCTTCATGACTACCTTCTGCTCCCTAACTGAAACCTTGTCCCTGACTACAACCAGCTCCTGCTGCCTGACCACACTATACTTTTTGGTTACATTCTGCTCCATACTACCCTGGCTGCTGAGTACTACTTGCTCCATAAGCACGCTCTGCTCCTTCACTATAGTCTGTACAGTTAATACAGTTTCCTTAATCCACTCAGCTTCTTGATTGTGCTAACAACATCCCCATTGCTTTCTTTTCTTCCCCCACTTTGGTTTGTATTGTTGGACCTCTTGGCTAACCTGATTCTCAAACTGACCCACGAGTTGTCTTTCTTGACACGTGTGGTATCTATTTCCAAAACAATGATGAGCAGATAGTAAATATTTGAGGCATTGTGCACCATAAAATCTCTTTGGTGACTATCCAACTTGAAGTGTGCAAAAATAGCCACATACAATATGAAAACAAATGGGGTTTTGTGTTTCAGTAAAATTCTTTTAATGAAAGCAGACAGTAGGCAGCATTTGATCCATGCATCCCTAGTCTACCAACCTCTGACCTAGACTATCTTTTAATCTCTGATAAAGACTCAGTATATGCCTATCACCATTTTTACCATTTCAACTAAAAACAAACACTTTCTTATATATTCTGCTTAAAAAGATAAAGGGAAAGGCAGATTAATAATTTATATAGATTCAAGAAGGAAGCAAATGGGGCCTAATTCTCTACGCCATTATTTTCTTTCCTAGACTAAACATAGCTTTATGTTGGAAGAACTATTTTTTCGCAGACTCAGTAAAAGGAAAACTGAAACAGCCAACAGTCTATGTATGTGCTCTCGCTTGAGTAACTAGCAACCACACATATAAGGTCATTTTAAGCCTCTGGAAAGCTGTGGCATCAGGCCTCTGCTACCTTTTGACAATATCTGTCATTCTATTGTTAATTCTATTTCCATAAATACTGTTTTAGACTCCACAGGGGAAATGTTAAAGTGCAAGTTACTTATGTCTCAATGCGAATATATTTCACATCTTTTACGAGTATTAGGTTTTCATGAATGGAACAAGAAGAAAATATGAACATTTGTGGTGGGAATCTTGTGGACAAATTTTATATTTCTGAATAGGTGTTCGTGTCAAATGCAACTTCTTTTTAAAAAGATTTCATTTAGGAGCTCCTGGGTGGCTCAGTTGGTTAAGTGTCTGCCTTTGGTTCAGGTCACAATCTCAGGGTTCTGGGATCAAGCCCTCTGTCAGGCTCTCTGCACCTTCTCCCCAACTTGTGCTCTCCTCCCTGTCTCTCTCTGTGTCTCTCAAATAAATAAATAAGATCTTTAACAATAGATTTTATTTATTTGGGGTGGGCGGGCGGACAGAGGGGAAAGGAGAAGGACAAGGAGACTCTGTAATGAGTGTGGAGCCTGATGCAAGGCTGGATTCCATGACCCTGAGATCATGACCTGAGCTGAAACCAAGAGTTGGATGCTTAACCAACTGAGCCAGGCAGGTGCCCCTCAAAGGCAACTTTTGAACTACTTGATTTAAAGGCACTCCATTTATTTCTTAGCTATGAAATCAATTTATTCAATTATCTAAGCTTCAATTTTTGTATCTCTTAAACATAATAGTAACAAAGCATTACATGGGACCAGATACACTTAAGCTATTATGATTATAACTATCTAGGTCCTTTGGGCTGTTAGCAATTCTCACACAAAGGTTATATATAAATGTGGCATTCATATAACTTCTGGCATTTTGGGGGTAGTTTATAATTTCAAGGTTTTCTACTAAGTTGGTTGATATATATAATCACTATATATCCCTGGGAGCAGGTAGTATTAGCCCCAGTATTCATAGGAAGAAACCAGACCTCAGTAAATTGAAGGGGTTTTCACTTGTTTATTCAATTCTTTCATGTGTTCTTCTCAAGAGAAATAAGTTTCTCAGAGAATCATTTACCTAAGTTATACCTACTGATTTCTGCGGGGAGTATACATTTCAAAATGCTAGACTTTGGGGCCAAGAACAACTCAATTTCAGTTGTTTCTGTTGTGACCTGGAAAACCTGGGCATTTTCCTGAAAGGGTCAGCCTAGCACAGGGAAATTCTCAATTTCCAAAAACACTCTTTTTTATTTGCTTTTTGATGCTTGAAAGACCTTCATATGAGGAAAACTCCTTTATTTGACAATGTGAAATACCACATAAAATGAACTTTATCTTGGCAGATAGCACTGTGTGGTTTGGCTCCTACTACATCTTCAGTTTTATGTTCACTCTTTCTTCTTGTCCTCTGTCCATCTCAGCTAGAAGCCTCTCCATTCCTAAGACTTTGCTACTCCTAAGTCTTCCAACCACATTTTTGTCTATTTGAAAACAAACCATTATTCCTTTGCAATTGCCATTAATGCTTTATGTTTCAGCTTACACATCATTTCTTTAGGAAAGCATTTTATGTCCCTTGAGACTAAAGTTAAATTCCCCTCTTCTACAGTCTCCAGATTTTATAATTATTTGCATGTCAGTCTGCAAGTATTCATAAATGACTCTGTTCCTTGATAAAATATAAGCTCAGTGAAAGCAGAAACCATGTCTCTTCTGTTTGTTGTTTATTTCTCAGGGTCTAGCACATACTATACCTTTCATTAATGTTTGATTCACTGAGTTATAGTCCTTCCCAGGCCCAAGTAACCAAAAATCACATTTTCTCTAGAAAAAAATCATGATAAGGGAATGAGTTAAGAGAGCACAGTGGAGCTACCAACCTGACTGAGGTAAAAAAACAGTAAAGGGAAATGTCACAGAAAAGGACTGTTTCAGCAACTAAAGAAATACACAACCCATTTACTAATTTATATTACTTTACACTGTACATAGAAGTTAACAGTTTTCCTACATAGTGCACTGTTGTGGAATAGGGATAAGAATATAATAATCAGGGGACACTTGTGTGGGCCAGTCAGTTAGGCATCCGCCTTTGGCTCAGGTCATGATATCAGGGTCCTGGGATCAACCCCCACGTCAGGCTCCTTGCTCAGTGGGGAGCCTGCTTCTCCCTCTCTCTCTGCTGTTCCCCATTTTTGTGATCTCTCACTCTCTCTATCAAGTAAATAAGTAAAATCTTAAAAAAAAAGAGAGAACATGATCATCAGATATCAATCTAGGCAGCTTAATGGTGCTATCATCCATGGGAAGCGCTGGAAAAGATTAAAAGATCACATGCTTGAGAGGTTCAAGTTGAAGTCTAATATTCAAAGAACCATAGAATAGTTGCCAGGGCTAGAGGGCTCCTCAGTGCAGTGATGTGAGTTGTGCTTCACAATTTAAGAGGACATTATTCACCTATATTTGCAGTTACCTGTCCAAGTGGACATTTAGATATCCTTTAGTTTGAATTATTCAAGGGAGGATGGTGCCTAGGCTAAGACCACTAAGATGAGGAATTAATGATTAATTAACTTTTTATCAGGCCATGTTCAACTGAACCCCACTTTATCACATGAAGTGTTATTTATCACATAACAAGATATATGCAGTTTGGGGCTGGTGCTGCTTGTTGAGAAAAACATCAAAGACTAAGACTCTTTCTATGCTCCTGCTTTCTCACCTCTACTTGCAAGATAGGCTGGGACAGGACACATTCTCTTCTTGAACAAAACTGTAATACCTCAGTAGAGGAAGAAGGGGGATAGCTCATGTTCGATTGGCAAATAGTAGTGTCTGGCACATTTAGGGTTACATCTAAAGCTAAGACTGTAGCTCCTGCTTTCTGGCAGAAGACAAAATTTGATCACTGAGTCTGAGCCAACTACGCTCTGGATATATTCCCTAACCTAGTTAAGCATAAGTATAGGTCTGTCATTTAACCTGCATGCAACTTCAAAACATTGATTTTTAAAGTACTAAAGAATGGACAGCGGTAAAAAGACAGGACAAAAGAAAGATACTCTTTTTGAATGAGATGCTTGAAAGGGATCATAAAATGAAAAGGTCTAAAGAATCAGCACTTAAAATAAAAAAGAATAACAACATTTAATTTTCAAAATAGTAAAAGACCTATCTAGGTGTGGGAGGATAAGAAGGAGCACGCATTTAGATGTTGGCCCAGTAATTATTATGTGTAATATGAGACAACTTCATTCAACAGACCCTACAGAGACTAGATTCACTGAATAACAACATCTAATTATATCAACAGGGATATTACCATATTTTGCAGAGTGGGCCTATGCCATGCAAGAGTTTTTGTGTCATACTTGGAATTAGCACTCCCTGTAAGAGGTGCATGTATATTCTCTTTCAAAGGAGATCTAATTGCTGCTGTGGCATCCAAAGGGAGTGAATTTAGAATCTTCTATTTTATTTGAATGACTCAATCATTCAGATTTTCCCAGGGAGAAAAATGTCTCCAGGATAAATGGGAAGTTAAGCTCTTTCGTATGTAATAACTATTTCAACTAACCAGATCCTTTCTAATGCGTTGCCTCTTTTGAGTTAAATTATTCCCACTAAATAATTATGTACTTTTGGGTGCTTCATGGTGCAACTAGAGAATCCAAATTAAAAGAGTTTTAAATTGGAAACATAACTATCTATATAGCTTTCTTTGGTGCCTTTTTAACTAACTTTTCCTAAGGTTCTTTTATCTTCTTATCTCTCCTTTTTTTTTTTTTTTAATCTTATTCCCCAAGAAGAAGCAAGCCATAGCAAGAACTTGAGAACTAGTGTGAATCAGGAAAAATTATTCAGTTTTTCTGAGATTCCACTTTCTTATCTGCTAAGAGGTACCTCGATGATTTGAGGTGATTTAAGAGAGAAGAGGTACCTCGATGGTTTGAAGAGATGATTAGAGATATCCTAATACATTAACTATCTAGCAGAACCTGACACACAGTAGGTGTTCTGTAGAAGTTTATCTCAATTCCACTTCTCTTCTTTCCCTCCACTTCCACCTCTTTCTTCCTTTTCCTTGTAGATGCAAAGTATCAGGTCATTCCTCTTAATTTTGTAGATTCCCTCTTCTCTCTTGGCTGCCTCTTCGCCTTTTTTCAACTACTTGCATCTTGAACACTACTGTTAAATTCAACCATGACCTGAGGGTTGAATTTGAGAAAGTGATTAAGACTTAAGAATAACCTCACATGGGAATATGGGAATTAAAACTCTCACAAACATTAGGCTTCCAGGAATGTAATAAAACCAATCCAGCAGGAAATAACTTGATGGCAGACACTCAAAGGATCCTCAGGAGGATCTCATTCCCCATGCTTACCCTGACTGGATCAGTGTTACCCACATTCAGGTGCAAACATAGAGACAGGGCCACTTTCTCTACAGGAGCAGTGCCTATGGCCATTCTAAATGGAAAATACGAAGTTGCCATACCAAAAGAGATGGGGAATATTCAGGGTCAGAATTCTCTAACATCTCCTCATCTAGGCTTACAGGGTTTAAAGCAGAGCTATATAACTCATTTGATCTCAGCAGGACATGCTCATTGGAAATATAACATCTGTTCACCTCATGTTTTTCTCCCCATGTAAGTCTCACTGCCTGATTGCTTGAAGTAAGACTTAAAATTTTCAAAAAAGTAAACCCCCAAATGAGCATACATACAAACAGAATGTTAGAATTACATCCATATCTTTCACTATACTACAAAATTCTTGCTATCTAACAGAATCCATTGCCTCATCCATTTCTTCTTAATCAATCAAAACAATTTTTGTATACATCTATTTATTCAAGCAGTGAACAAATATCAAGTATGTTTGATGTTTCAGACACTGTTACAAGTTATAGAAAAAGGTGGTGATGAAAATAAGCACATTCCCGGCCTGTTATGAGCTACAGATACTAAATAAATAATGACACCAAAGTAACAACTGTTTGTTCAGCATAATTCTAGACTTACTCCTTGTTACACACATACACATTTTTTTCCTGGTATAGGCACTACTCCCCTAGAGGAGTGGCCATGTCTCCCGGACTGGCCAACCATAGTACTCCACATTTCTCTAGCATAGTAATTGGTCCAAAGTTGGGCATGTGACCCAAAACTGCTCCAGAGGATCCTTATTCTGGGTTTTTCTACCTGGAAACAAGGGGAAAGTGCTCAGAAACTTCTGGTCACCATGATGCCCAACAGATGAAGAACATTTATTTGAAGTAGGAGTGGTTAAGGCCAAGCACAGATGGACATAGATTAGATATAAATAGGAAAGAGAGAAATGAAATCCTACTAGTTTTCTCCTTGCTTCTAGAACCCAAAGTCTCTGGAAGTGACCTGGTTTCTATATTGCCTCCCTAGATTCTGGAAGATACTTAGATGTTGTGCAATATTTATCTTATATAATCCTATTTTTGTTACATTTCTGTCACTTGCAATTAAAAACATTCTTACCAATGGAAAAAATGTAAATCTATGTTTTTTAATGGTGAAACATGCTTTAAAGGAAATATATGAATCAGGAGTTCATAAAACAGAGGGAGTCATCTCATCTAAGATGATAGGGAGGACTACCCTGAGGAAAGGCATTTAAGCTGAAATCTTAAAGGATGAGTATATGTTAACTGGGAAAGGAGGAACTAGGTATAGTAAGTGGAAGGGCCTGATGGCCACATGTTTGAATTCCTGATGAAAGGGCAGAGTTCCTGAGACACTGGCCACAAGACCCAAATGGGCAAGATCAAAGCACAGAGTCTTATGGGGCCTTATTTTTTCCTGACCAGGGTTATAAACGTTCCTTCACATACATATCACAAACTTAATTTGAAGACAATTTTTACCGGCTGACACTGCGTTATAAATTCTGCAATGATCAGAAATATATCTGTACAAGCATTTAGTAATACCCATTCTCCTATAAAACGTATGGGGAAGCTAAGTAACTCTATGACGATGAAATGAATACAGATGAAATAAAATATGGCTGAAAAGAATAGTACAAAATGGGCTTTTGTTCTGTATATACAGCCATCAGAGCTGAAAAAGAAAATCTGTGTCCCACAAAATTTTACTAGGGTAAGAGATTCTACCAGTTAGGAAAATAGGTGATTACCTTACCTGGATTTAGTCTGCAAATACAAATACTTGATCAGGATCTAGGTCATTAGTAAAGAGACTGATAGATCCAAAAGTCCAGAGGGGGGGGGGGGATCTTTTTTAAAGTTTGAAAGAAAGATGACAGAGCAAAAGGGGAAATAAAGTAGTGTTATTACTGCTTCAAATACTTACATATCTTTTTAATGTGTATAGATTTTCTCTTTAAATCCTAGGGGGCTATGGCCATAGTCATGCACCAGAGGGAACAGACATTAGTGACAATTTAAGGGGAATAGATATATCTAGAAAGAAAAATAAACATTAACCAACAGCATTATGTAAAATTTTAAGACAAAATCATAAACCCAAAGCCACTTATAATATTTTACTGCCTAGCAAAAGTCATCATTGCTTATAAAAACATGGCTTCACATAACAGCCACAGCCATTTAAAAGATAATTTGCCAATAACTTGCAGAAAAAGATTAAAAAAAAAACATACAGCAATGCTATTTCATTAGAAGGTATACCAATACACATCATTTTAAAGTACTGGAAAACTCACTCATTCTGACTCAGCCTGTTTCCATCAGTGGGAAATGACTGACTAGCTCAGCCTCAACACTAGCTGTATGCAAAATTAAAAAAATTCAACAACCCTCAATTATTACCGTTATCCATATTCCTAACAAAGCTTATTAACTGCATATTTCTATGTTTGATGTCTATATTTAGTACTGTAATCTTCTTTATTAAACATTTCTTTTAGTAAAGTAAGTGAACATGTCACTAAACAATAGTTGTTAGAATTGTTTCAGCCCATTCTCCTCACTTATTTATGAAATGAATTTTTAAGTCACTTAAGGATGGAAGAACCAAGGAAGCTTAGATTTGGTTAGAGCAAAAAGAAAAGAAACAAAAAAGGGAGCAAAACTTACTGCTTAAACTGAGGTGGCTTGCTTCCTTTGAAGTCCTTGTGATTATTGCTTTGTGTTGCCAATTTAGAACACTCATTAGCATTAAAAAGCTTTAATTAAATGTTTAGTCCCTTGTGCTGGGTACCACATCACTTCTGAATTTGTAGGTCATGCCCTTTGCAATACTTGTAGTTGAAGAGGCATAGTCTTCCTTGTGATCTACATGCCTATAAATCCTCTGGCCCCTGTTTACCTCCCCATCAACCATATCATTCTCACACCGTATTTATTTACTTTAGGATTCCCAGGCACCCCAAGCCTCTTCTACTCTCAAGGTTTCCAAAATACTGTTACTGACTTAGAACACCTTCCCTCTCTCCTTAACTTCAGTTCTTACTTCAGATTCACATCACTATCTTTTTCAGGATGCCGTATTTGATCTCACCAGCTTGGGTTAGTTGTTGCTTCTCTATATAGTCTTCTGGCATTTTGAGCTTAACTTTAATATAACCCTTGGTATTATAATTGGACATTTTATTTTTACCTACTCTAGTGCCTAGTATGGCTCATAAAATAAATACTTTCTAAATATTCAATGAATAAATAGATTAAACAATGAATCACAAGTGAAAAAAAAAATCTATGAACCAGAAAATAAGGAAGTCACCCGTTCCCTAATAAAACTGCAAAAATTGTTCAAATACCCCAAATAACTCTGATGTCTTAAAAATGTTCTGTCTAGTTCTTTCTAATTATTTGTACTTGTAATTATTATATTGGTATCCTTTTGAAGCCCTCTCATTCGTAAATCTTTTAAGCATGATTAAGTTAACACTAAATTATACTGAATTCATCCGTATATCTGACTTACAAAATTCATATTAGCTAATATTCATTTTTCTCTAAAGTATGCAATCTTAAAATGGCACCATATAGTTATCAGTTTGATGCTAATCTAGATGAACTGAACTATTTATTTATTTATATATGTATATATGTATGTATGTAGGCTCTATACCCAGCATGAAGCTCAATGCAGAGCTTGAACTCACACCCAAGACCAAGACCTGAATTGAGATCAAGATTCAGATGCTTAACCAACCGAGCAACCCAGGCATCCCCACTCTTTTTTTTTTTGAAGTAGGCTCCATGCCCAGCGTGAAGCCCAATGACAAACAATTCATTCTGAAAAATGGCAGGTGACCCCACAACTTCTCAATTAATTGTCCATGGTATATAATAGCCACAACAAATTCTATTTTGAAATATAGTTTTGGCCTAGGGGAACCTTAGAGCAGTCATATAATCTGAGTAGAACTTAAAGTTCAAGTTCATCTAGTTAGCTCCTTCAAGTCGCACCGCTTTTTGCCTCACAATCTCAGCACAGTTTGGCTCAGTGATGAGAATTTGGAATAAACATGTAAGACTAAAATCAGAGAAGGAGACAAACCATAAGAGACTCTTAATCATAGCAAACAAACTGAGGGTTGCTGGAGCAGAGGGGATAAGGGAATGGATTAACTGGGTGAGGGACATTAAGGAGGGCACATGATGTAATGAGCACTTGGTATTGTATAAGACTGATGAATCACTGACTTCTACCTCTGAAACTAATAATACATTATATGTTAAGTAATTGAATTTAAATTTAAAAACAAATAAACAAAAACAAATGACCATATAGGTATGGCAAACATGATGACCAGGCACCAACTCCATCCTTCTCCCTCCTTACTTTGTTTAAATTGCTCCAGATAAGCAGGTTATCTGATTCTACTTTCCCTGTTTTTCTCAATACTCAATGGCTGAACTACTCCATTTGATGGGAAAATACTAAATTTCTGCTTCTTGCTATGCTCAACATTTAGTAAATAAGATTTTGGTAGTAGTTGGTGGTTGCCAAACATTTTTTCATTGTTTTCTCATGATTTTTTTTGTGTTTGCTTTGGTTTTCAATTCTCTGGCTGCTGTATACTAACTGAATTTAAGGACAAGTTAGTAAAATGAATTTAGTTTTAGTTTAATAAAACTAAAGACCAGTTTGAGTTTCTGTACACATTTGGAGACATGATTGTTTTTAAATAATTATAATTACAAAATAATTAAAAGAAATCACTACTCTCTTCTTCTAATTTAACTGTAAATTTTTGAGAGTCAGTTTAAGGGTTACCTTTTCACCTAGAAAGATGCAGGTCTTTGCTAAGCACTTTTAGAAGTTAAGAGTTGTGAAAAGTAGTGAAATATGGCCTTGTGACTAGTTCAAAAAGTTACTGTAAAAGTGATAAAGATCAAGTGCCACACTAATAATTTATTGGGATATTATAATAAATATGGTGAGGGCTATTTTTCTTCTAATTAGGTAGTAGAAAATGAACATTGAAGTTGTGAAGGCTTAGTCATTTACTAGCTCTGAGATTCTGGAAAGTCAGTTAAACTGAGTATCATTTTTCTCCTCTATAAAATGGAGAAACTAATACTTTGCATGTTGGCTGTGAACATTAATAATAATATATGAAACACTTAAACAGGGCCTAGCATTTATTAGGTTTCAATACATACCAGTTATTACTACTACTGGCAATTTAATGTACTACTTATTGTGTGCATTACCAGGTCTCCTGCATTATAAATGCCTGGTGATCTCAAAAAAAAAAAAAAAAAAAAAGTTACTAATGTATGACCCAGAGATCCCAAATTAAAATATTAGGAAGTTAGACTTAGGCCTTTGATTTTTTAAGAAACATCATTAAAGAATGATTTTTATTATCCTATTAACTGAGCATTACTGTATTGAAGGATATAACTCAGTTTTAACAAGATGAATAGAGTGTATGTGATCACAATATGATTATGGCATCTGAACTTTCTACTTAATCTTATGCTTTCATGCTTACCATTGTATATGGCCTCACAATGTTTCTATTAATATGATCATTTGCATCCTCAGGAATCCATAGTGTAGACTAACCTTTTTGTGCTGATAAATTGTTCCTTTGGCACTTAGTAAATCATATTATAATGAACTATTTCTAAAAATTGTTGGAAGACGGTTGTAATATATTAACTTAAACTATGCTAGAACTAACATCAAAAGAAAAAAAATTTGCTACTGTTTTGTGGCCTATTTATATGTTTCCAAGGTGTACGTTTATTTATTTATTTATTTGAGAGAGAAAGAGAGAGAGTGGGAGGGGAAAAAAGGTAGAGGGAGAAGGAGAGAGAGAAATTTAAGCAGGCCCTATGCCCAGTGCAAAGCCCAGCACAAACTCTGTTTGTGCCTTGATAATCATGCAGGCCTTGATCTCATGACCTGAACTGAAATCTAGAGTTACACACTTAACCAACTGAACCACCCAGGTGACCCATTCAAGATGTACTTTCAATAGGCTCCACACCCAATGCTGGGGTTGAACTTTTGACCCTGAGATCAAGAGTTAGATGCTTTATCAACTCAGCCAGCCAGGCACCTCTCCAAAGTGTGGTTTTTTTTGTTTTTTGTTTTTTGTTTTTAAGATTTTATTTATTTATGTGTGTGAGAGAGAGAGAGCATGAGAGGGGAGAAGGTCAGAGGGAGAAGCAGACTCCCTGCTGACTCCGGGATCATGACCTGAGCTGTAGGCAGTTGCTTAACCAACTGAGCCACCCCGGAGCCCCCAAAGTGTACTTTTAACCTCTATGCTTTGTATAACTGACCTAGGTACCATAATGAAAGTATAAAGTCCTCGTGTACTGTCTGCTAAATATTTGAGACTGTACTTTTCTGGGACCCAGGGGGCATCAATTTAATAGAAGGGTCATTTGGAGCAGCTAATATCCATCTATCCTGTGGCATTAGAAGTCTTCATCAGCTCATTGGGTGGGAGGAACTCAATTGTGAGAACTGCACAGAATTATCCAACATTTTATAGACCCCTTCATAATGAAATCTAGAAAGCAATTATCCATTAGCACATCTGCACTGGCCCTGGGAAAAAAAATAAACAGTTAACATTAATGAAATTGTAGGCATTGATTAATCATTCCTTTTGGAATCATTCCTTTTGGTTCTAATAGCCAAGAAATTTGCCATCACCCAACTTAGTAAGGGGCTCCTCCCATGCTGGTTTTACTATCATAATTATTAATTTTCACACCTGTGATTGTTTGCATCAGCTAACTTCAGCTTCAACTGGCTGAGCCCTCAGAGGCAATTGCATCTAAGAGTGCTCAGCTGAATGTACAATTAGCCTATTGTCAGGGAACTGCAGTGCACAGATCATATGTTAATACAAGGAAATCTGGATGTTTCCCTCCTAATGCTCATCAAGACTTAAAGGTCAGCAGGGAGTTCAGGAAGTTTCTAACACCATTCCTTTCTCTCCAATTAACTTCAGTTCTAAAATATCCAAGGGGATCTAGAGTATTAATTTTAAAGTAATGTAAGTGAAATGGGGTTTTATGAGGCCAAGTACAGACCAAATTCATTTCAACCTATTTCCAGCCAAGCAGGATGAAACAAAAGGTTAAGTATCCCAGGATCCCAGGTTTTGGTCATGCCAGGATACTACTACTGGTTTTTTTTTTTTTTAAACACAAATGTGTGATCTAAAAGCAATTTTTCTTTTTTTAAGATTTTATTTATTTATTTGACAGAGATCACATGTAGGCAGAGGCAGGCAGAGGGGGGTGGAGGAAGCAGGCTTCCTGCTGAACAGAGAGCCCGATGCGGGGCTCAATCCCAGGACCCCAAGATCATGACCTGAGCCAAAGGCAGAGGCGCAACACACTGAGCCACCCGGGCACCCCTAAAAGCAATCTTTAAGATTATCTCAAATAATTCAGTTAAACTGACCTCTGTTGAATGTTTATGTTACACTGTTCATTTTATAGTTAAGTGAAAGCTGAAGTCTAGAGAGAATGAATTATTTGTCCAAGTCCTATAATTAGAACCCCATGGCCCAGATTTTTAACTAGTATTCCTCGTAAACCATACATTACCTCACTAAGTCTTATCTAAGTGGTAGAAGCTGTACCTTTACAAGTTGACTCTGCATTGTTACAGAATATCAGAGAAAATCTCCTGGATTTTTCTCCCATTCTCTCTAGGCTTCGCATCATTTATTACTAGATTTCAATGACCCATTAGAAAATGTTATGAATGAGATTCCCTGGGAGCTCCCAAGGGCTGCAAAATCTGTGGTAATCTGAAATTTTTCTGGACTCAATGTTAACTCTTGTTGTAAGATTTAGGAATTATATGTGCATGTTTTATGCTATAGTATTGTCAAAAGAGACATTACAAATTCAGTTAAATAATTAATCACAAATAAATAAGTATAGCAAAATTAAGATTTAACTTAGCTTTAAAACATAGCTTCCACATGGGACTTCAAACAAATTTTTTTTGAAATAAAAATGTAAGCACAATTTGAGAGCTGTTTACCTGAACACATTTTGCATAAGAAGACTGAAACTCTTATTAAACTTCTTTCTTAAGATAATACATCATAATCACAGAATTTTAAAATACAAGTCAGGGTGTCTGGGTGGCCCAGTCATTAAGTGTCCACCTTCAGCTCAGGTCATGATCCTAGGATCCTGGGATCAAGTCCCGCATCTGGCTCCCTGCTTGGAGGGAAGCCTGCTTCTCCCTCTCCCACTCCTTCTACTTGTGTTCCCTTTCTCTCTGCATCTCTCTCTGTCAAATAAATAAAATCTTTAAAAAATAATAATAAAAAAATAAATTGCAAGTCAAAAATACATGGACATTGTTAACTAATTTGCATATGCATATGAATTAGCACAATAATAGCAAGGAGAAATACTGGGTAAAATGACCTCAGGGGTTGAAGTTCAGAAAAGATGTCACATAGTCTTAAAAAAAAAAAAAGTAGTCTGGAACAGTGTACATTTTAGAAAAAGACTCATGCATCATATTAGGGACTCCCAACCACTTTGAAGGTCATGATGGGTAAGAGAAAGAAGGCAAAGACACATGTGAAGAAAAGGGAAAGGCACTGCTTTACTTCCCCAGCTTTCTCTAGAGTCAAGCATGAATGACTCTCATGGAAATAGTACCACGATTCCAATACAGCTCTAGTAACTAAAATGGCAAGCATATATCTTGTCATGACACTCATTCAGGTCAGGTCACTAATGGCATTTATATTTGTTTATCCCAAAGAGGAAGTCCTGTGTCATATATTCCATTGAAGGTCTATTTTTCTCTTCTGTTTCCAGGGTTGGTGATACTGGTGGCCAAACCCTTCATATCCATTAAAGGTTATTAAGTCATCTCATAGGTTTTCAACACATTTTCATTTTTCACAAAAATGCCCATAAGCAGATATTCTAAAGAAGATTTTCTCATTCTGTTCAACCTACCTTACCCTATGTCTTTGATCTCACTTAAAATGTGCCTTACCTTGTCTGACAAGGCACTGCATGAGAGAAATCCGTGCCTACCACCAATTTAAAGTGGCATTTTTTACTTTCCATTTATCAAGACAGTTTAATTTCTTCATAGCACTTATGAAACTACCTCATGTTTCATATTGATTTATTTACCTACTGTCACTCTACACATATCAGTGAAGATCTGTGATAGCAAAGATCATGACCATTTTGTCCACTCTGTAGGACACACCATATATTGGCATATTAAGTGCTCAATAAATATTTGTAGAATAAATTAACCATTTATCTTCCCCCAGCATAGTGTTTAACATTTAATAAGATTACATTCATTTATGTTGACTGAGAAGGTGGACTGGTTTGAACTGGAATTCTTTAAACTAACTACTCTTCCCAACTTAGCCTTACCTCTACCACCTCAGGGGTATAGAATCCACTCACACTTCTTAAGAAAATACTGTAAATTTCATGTACAATTTTCTCTGATTATTTTTTAGTGTTTCTATCTATATAGGGAAAGGACCATGGACTTAAAGTCAGTCGGAACTGGGTTCAAATTCACAAATTAATTTGTGAATGTTGACAATTTACTTAATTAATTGTGGGATGTTTCTAAGACATAAGAAAAATTGGAGTAATAAGAGTGATTACGAAAATTAAGAATAAAAGCTAGTATGAAGCACCCCATAAACTGAGGATTATAAATTTAAAAATGATAAGTATAATAAAAATGTTTTAAAAACAGATCTTTTTAGAAAGTTCTTAAGGTGAACAGAATAGTTCATAAATCACTTTTCTTAATTAAGCTCATTACTTTCCTTTTGACTCCTTGACCTTTCTTTCCTAAATTTATTTCTACTCAGCTATTTTTATCCATCACTTTTAAAATGTACACTATTTTGTTTTTAAAATCAAAATATATTTGACATATAGCATTGTATAATAGTAAAGTGTACAACATGTTGATTTGATACATTCATCATTTTTATATGAAAAAGGACTCTTAATTTATTTTAATAGAAGTCTACCACTTACAATTATCCTTTCTTATCTCCAAACCACTAATTTGCTTTTTAAAAAAATATATATTCTTCAAATATGTCCAATTTTGTGTTTCCACATGCTATTCTCTAAGTTGGGCCTCTGGCTGCCCCTACCACAATCCCACTTTAGTTACTTCTGCTCACCCTTAATGGCTCCGCAAAATTTTCATTTGCACAAGAAAGACTGCCTATACTTCCAGGCCCAGTCTTCCTGTTGTATGCTTTTATGGTACTTTCCGGTTTTCTTTCATAGACCTTTCTCAGTTTGTAACTGCTATAATGAATATCAAATTAATAGGCGTCTTGTCTCCTTCCACTCTGTAAGGACCGTGAGGGCAGAGATCATACCTATTTGTTCAGCACACTGTATGGCATGTAGTAGGTGGAAAATTTTCAGGAAATTATTTGTTGAATAAATTGGGGGAGGAAACTGTTCTGAATAGTATTTCTGTGAATTTCTGACTATTGTTCCTATCCTAACATCACCCATTCTCTTATCTGGGTTTTTCTGAAAGCCCCAATTAAGAAAAAGATTTTCACAGTTGGCCTTACTAAAAACCTTTTCATATGGAAATCAGCTAACTTTCTGCCTGGAGTCTGCCATTTCCTCCTTGTGCCTTCACCCCACCTGGACTGGGTTTGCTTCTATTTTCCTCTACCCTGTTTCCCTCGCTTACACCGGTAACAGATCCTCCCATCATGAACATCTTTTCTCATCCTTGTGGATCCCTCCAGCCAACATCCTGGGTCTCTCCTTCCTTTTCTGAGCCACCCATGTGCCTGTTGCTCTCAGATTCCTTCTCTCCTCTCCTCTGTATTGCAGGAAGACTGATTCCTGCAGGATGTGTTCCCCGAGGTCTGCTTGATGAGGGAGCAGGAGGCTGGCTGAGGACAAAGCAAAAGCTGGCACCCTGCACCCCTCTCCACCCACTCCCTTGGGAAATGTGTGTGACATTCCTCAGGCACCCCTGACTGCCATAAACAAGAAACAAATAGTTAACTTGCAGAGATCACAATCCTGCAAGACAGGAGTCTCCCTTGGTTTACCAATGTCCTAGAGATCTACAAACAAAGAAGTTACCTTATCAATAGCACAATTTCCAGAGGCAAATAACTCAGTTCCTCAAGCCCTAAATAAAGTTAAATTTCTTCTAAACCCAAATCTCACTAACAAGGACACTTGATAGGAGAGATGTGAAACTTTATCTCTGGATCTCCAAGATAGTGTCAAGAATCATTCCCAAGCATATGGCCCACTGATATACATCTAAAGGGTCTCATAAGAAGATTTTTACTACTAGTAATAAATAACCTTTCTCCCAACAATAGCTAGCCCCTCAACTGGAGACCTTGCTTCCAAAATTCCTTAGAGACTAACATCATCCCTTTTGTTCTCACCTACCCAACTCCTGTGTATATAACCAGCCACTCCTCACATCCCCGGGGCAGCAGCTCTGCCTGCCCACGGGTCCTGTCCCCGTGCTTTAATAAACCACCATTTTGCACCAAAGATGTCTCAAGAATTCTTTCTTGGTCATCGGCTCCAGACCTCAGCCCACCTAACCTCACCCAGGTTCTAGAACTTCATCATGCTGAGAACTAGCTTCCAGATAGAGCTGTCCAGTGAAACTGGAGAACAGAAGAAAGAAAGAAACCAAGGCACTTCTCCCCCACATTTATCTGTTCAGGGTGGGGTTTCCAGCAGTGGCTTCGCCTCCTTCATATCTTTGGCTTCCATCAAGGAGCTCCTGGGCATGATTCTGTTTCCCATTAGGTATCCCTGACTCTGCCCAGTAGTCCTTTATAATGTCAAGTCCTACAAGGAAGCCTGGCCACTGGAACGCCAGCCACCCTTGTTCCTCCAGTCTCAAGGGCAGCAGCAGCTCCCAGTGAAGCCCTCTGACTTCCATGTCACTCTCTCTTTAGCCTTTCTGCAATTTCAACAATCCTAGCTACCTGCATTATATTCCATCTACACTGTAGTGTTTCTCAAAGTTTTTGGTTTTAGGATTCCTTTACATTCTTAAGTATGTATTTGCTTAAGTATGTAAATCTTAAGTATGTAATTGCTGATATTGTGATTTACAATAAGAAATATATATTCTTTCATTTAAAAAAAAAGATTTTATCTGCTTATTTGAGAGAGAGAGTGACAGCAAGAGCGGAGAGGAGCGTCGGAGGGAGAAGCAGACTTCCCACTGAGCAGGCAGCCCAAAGCAGGTGTCATGCAGGGCACAATCCCAGCACCCCAGGATTGTGACCTGAACTGAGCAGATGCTTAACTGACTGAGCTACCCAGGCATCCCAAGAAATATATATTCTTGGCTCAAAGAAAAAAAAGAAAAAAGATTTTCATGCAAACAGTGGTTTTAAAAAAAAAAAAATTTATTTATTTAAGAGATAGAGATCACAAGTAGGCAGAGAGCTGGCAGAGAGAGAGAGAGGAGGAGGCAGGCTCCCTGCTGAGCAGAGAGCCCAATGTGGGGCTCCATCCCAGGACCCTGGGATCATGACCCAAGCCCAAGGCAGAGGCTTTAACCCACTGAGCCACCCAGGTGCCCCATAAACAGTTTATTTGTGATTGTGTGCTCAGAGGTAGGTAAGAAGTTTAGGAGAAAGGAACAAAAGGTGGAAAAGCCAGTACAAAAACCCTTAGTTTGATCCCTGCTTTCATGACTAGTGTTCCCATCCCAAGATTATTTGGGAAGTGTTATGAGATGTAGCTTATAACTGTCTAAGTTAGGAACAAAGGAACAATGTTGATTCTTTGACTTTTGACTTCCTTTGGCCAAGACTGCCTCCACAGGCATTAAGTGCTCTGCACTTCCTGGTTGCCCACCGGATGATTCCAACAGGATTCTCACTAATATACCAAACTCATAGTGCAGCCTGGGAGAACCAGGATGAAGCATGTGGACAGGGGTCAAGGTGATGTATTGTCAGGCAGCAGCTACACAAAGCTGCCTGAGTCTTCACGGCACCAGCTGCTTTAAGAATGTAAGAGTGCCGCTGAGAGGGCACGAAGTTGTGTCACATCAATTCTCCTCATACATGGCCCACTTCAACCTCTGTGCAGCTAAGCTTGTACATGGTCTCTGTTGATTAATGTTTGTATTTAATCTGTCAGTTGTTCACTCATGTCAGGATAATACATATTCCAAGCTGGTCATAAACAATCATGTCATATGAGGAAAAGACAGAAGTCTTATGTAAATGAGGATGTATGACATTGCTTGATTTTACCATTCATACAAAGATCATCATTCTGCCATGAAAAGAAATCAGATTGGTTCAACATATTTTATTGTTGTTGTTGTTCACAAGGACTTTTTCTTTAAATGTCTGACTCCTTGAGTTCTTTAGATTAGGTTGGAAAATCAGGAGTTTTGATATATGATTTGATTCCTCTGAGATACTTTC
The DNA here is from genome assembly GCF_963455335.1 of Martes martes. Classification (NCBI taxonomy): domain Eukaryota; kingdom Metazoa; phylum Chordata; class Mammalia; order Carnivora; family Mustelidae; genus Martes; species Martes martes. The sequence continues at coordinate 70,334,848 of NC_137896.1, forward strand.
TTCTTAAATTTATTTTTTGCATACCTACCTTTTGCTTTGAAATTTGGAGAATGTTTCTTTTCTTTTCTTTTTTTTTTCCTACCTGCTTACTGCACATCAGAATATTTAGCTTATCTTATTAATATCTCTCCTGACTTAGAATATAGAGCTGTTCATTCCTAAGAAATATGAATGCTATATTACCTGTGTGGAATATCTGTGGAAGCATTCTCTTTCCTAGAGCAAGTGCAAAGGTGTCAAACTACAAAAATTTAGTAACAGAATTGGAGGAAAGACTACCCACAGTTCTTTTCCAAAAACATATGCTTATGTCATGATAGCTTGGAATTTGGTTTAGCAACAACTTACAGTATCACCATAAACAATTATTGGTCCTACTTGCATGGTTTCAGCCTGGAAGCCGAACTTTTTTTTTTTTTTTTTTTTTAATCCTACTTTAGCTTCTCTTCAAAAGAGCTACCAGTCCATGCAATATTTTCAATTTTCTGAAAGCTTACGTTTAAAACATTGTCTATTCTAATTACTGTTGCATATGTGACTCAAAATCAGGCCTGTAACGGACTAACAGCAGTTGCAATCAGTGGGCTGAGAGACACAATGTACAATATTTTGTACATTTATATTTAGTCAAGCAGCCAAAAGGACTAATCAGGCACTTACTCACTGGATGTATTTTCCTATAGGAACACATACATACACATTTGGAAATGAAATTGAAGACATGAGAATTTATGCCAGTGAGGAATTTATACTATTATGTAATATTAAAAAATGTTATAAATATTGGTAAGTTGGGAGGAGATATTACTGGTTGAATTTAAGACACTATTAAATATTGTATCTAATTATAAAGGGCACTTGGTACTTTCATATAGTAAAATCTCTGCTCTACTTAAAAAGCATATTAACTCATTGGACTTGCCATTCTTTGGCAAGTCCAATGAGTTAATTAAACCAACTCACTTTAATAGGTAGATGTAAATTTTAGTACCTCAATAGCTCTTTCCAACTAGTAATCATAGGCTCTCTGCCTCTTTTTCAGGTTCCCTACTCTTTTAACAGCTGGGGGAACCCCAGAGTGTTTTGGGGTTGTTTGTTAAAGGAACCAGCATGAAATTCCTTAATTCATGGCCATAAATTAGTTTTATCTTGCAAGTCTTTTCCAGTTGGAAAGTTCTGTGATTTAAATATAGCATTTGAATATAAAGATGATTGTGTTCTCTAGTGTTTTGCATGTTTTATCGAATCTCTCAAATGAGACTGTAAATACTTCATTCCTAAATACTACATCTTACCCATTTTATTTTTTCCATCTAATGAACAACTGGGTAAATAATAGGGGGCTAATAAATGCTTCCTATTTATCAATCAATTGATCTTCCTTCGTACAGAGGAATATTCATTTTTCACTGCATTATACTGCTTTTCACCTAGAATTTTCAATGCTTACTGAAAAAACACATTTATATCTGACACTTCCTGTGTTTAGAAGCTTGGAATGAATTTTTTTCTCTATTTTTCTGAGGTTTATAATGGCCAAATCTGCAATTAAGGTTACTTCCATAAAATACTGAATGATTAATGATTTTAATAATATTTAACTGCTCTTAGTAGATTGCTAATGACATTAGGATCAGGATATAAACCAAAGCAGCTGGTCACAATCACTGATGTTGAAAACATGTGGCTTTCACTTGCACATCTTCTAAATCAAGTATAAAATTTTCTCAACCAAATGTACTTAGGAAAAACATAAATATAGTTATAAATCCAAATGTTAATTACTGTGTTTGAGACTATATCAAGAATTTTGAGATGTGTAATCAATTTGTCTTAATTATATAATATATATATCTAGCTACCCACATTTTTAAAATATGCATCTTTATTTCAGGAAACCCAAAGGATTTTATGACTAATAAAAGAACTGATTTTTGGTAATGTCATTTTTCACTGAGAAACAGAATAAGTGCAGTATTTGAGAGATTATTAATCTAACTGTTTGGCAATACTTTGGTTAGCAAAACCCACGCTAGCAATTTTCTAACTTGTCCCCTCAGCCCTAAAGATTTTTAAGCTAAAATCAATCACTGCTACCACCAACATATCATTTTCCATGCTTCTTTTCTAGATAAGGATGGCCAAGAGACACATACCTGGGTAATAAGATACATAAGTTGGCATTGTTGGTTTTCCTTCAAGAGGGACCAACTCAGTCGATGTTTACCTTTTCCCCCTTTCTCTATTCTAACACGGGCATGATGCCCGGAGGTAAAACAGTCGTCTCATGACTGGAGGTAATAAGTGTATGGCTAAGTGGTGGAGCAGAAAGTGCCTGGTATCTGACGGCATTAGGAAGCCCATCATGGCTGTTCCTGGCTATCTTTCTTTGAACTTTTTATTATACCAAAAAATAAGACTTCATACATTTAAGCCACAACATACTTCTTGACTGATTAACCACTTTTTTTCAGACAAATTCATATGAATTTGATTCTTCAAACAGTACACCTAATGGTTCAAAACATGCCCTCACAAATCATGTGTGTATACATCTGATCTTGTCATCATTTGTAAGTAGTTAAATGTATAACTAACTATAAGCATATTTGTTAGGTAGAAATATGGTTGAAATTTAGTTGCCAGTGGAGTGAAAACAGGAACAGTGAGACTCAAGTAAAAGCATTCTGTTTTTATAATCACATTATTATATTTCAGGGATTTTTTTTTCTTTGAAATAGAAGAAAAGTACAGAAAAAAACTATACACTGGATCTTCTTCCAAAGTAAAAGAAATAGTAATAAGATGTTCAGAAGCCTTTTTAGTAAATGCAGAGATCTTTATGACAAATTTCTACTTGGCGAAAGGAAATACCACAAGGCATAGTGATTTCATGCAATTCTTCAACCCCTACCTGAGTCTTTCTAAATTCAAACAAAATGAACGTTTGTTTGGAATCACTGATATCTTTGCAAGGCATTATGCTAGATATTGTAGAAGAGATAAAGATAACTGAATTTCATTCTGTGCCATCACACTGCTTATAATCTAAATGGAAAACACAAGATAAAACACAATAATATCCTCTGGTGATTTGAGCACAGGTTTCATACATAATCATTTAAAACCCAATATATAAGCTAAAAATAAATAAATAAATAATGAAAAATAAAACCCTACATGTAATCTAATATTCATTTTGCTTGTAGTAGATTTTCAGTAAGTATTTATATGTTTAATAATACATGTAGAAACAAATTGCTCTGGAAAAGCAGAGTAAGATGCAATTAATTTTGCCTGGAGGATCAGGGATAACTAATACTTGGATATTTGAATTGAGTTTGGATGAATATGACATTGATAATTAAAGCCCTTTTAAAAAAAAAAAAAGATTTTATTTATTTATTTGAGAGAGGGCAAGTGCCAGAGTGAGAGGGAAAAGCAGGGTCCCTGCTGAGCAGAGAGCCGCATGTATAGGGTTGGATCCCAGAACATTGAGATCATGACCTGAGCCGAAAGCAGACACACAAATGACTGAGATAACCAGGCACCCCAATAATTAGAGAACTTTTTAAGGGCATGGTGGAAAAACTGGGTTAAGGGCATTTCAGACATCTGGAAAGTGATAAAGAAGTTAGGAAATGAATGGTATATTTCAAGAATCACAAATAGTCCCCAGTAGCTAGGGATGAAGGCGTAAAGGGCAACAACAATTGAATGATCTGCTGAAGCAAGTTCATATAGGATTCAGACTCTCCTTCATGGAGTTTGGATATTATTCCATAGGCAGTGAAAAACCATTCAACTTTTAAAATTAGAAGAGTGATCTAATCCTGCTTGAGTTTGGAAACATAATCTTGGACAATGTGAGGATTGGTTAAAGACACTGAAACTTCAATACATGGAACCTGATCATCTGCAAGAATGTCAGGGCAAGAGTCATTAAGGACTAGATTGAAGGTTCTAGAGTCAAAATAACGAACAAAAGGTGAGCATGTTAAACAGTTAAGACCGGAAATTCTAACACTCTGGCAAACATGTGGATGGGTGGTAAGAGAGGAGTGGTAAATTTGAGATGTGACTTAGCTGGAAAGATAAGAAGATGAGACTTGACTAACCTAAAGAATACAAAAGATAAAAATGCAGAAGGGAAAATACTGAGTTTAGTTTTTGCATATGGTGCCTGAAGTGCCAGGACTATGTTTATATAAGTACTCAGTAAAGAGGCTTGTTCTATATTGCTTATTTGTAGGAATTCCAAATAAAATGATATTTTTATTTATCCCTGTATTTTTAGAAGGTACAATTTCTAATAACCATAATGATTACAGTGTAGACACAATAATGCCTTTTTTGCATGAGAGTTTAACAAATTTTTTACACTCATGCTTCTATTTAATTCTCACAATAACTATAAGATCATTGGGATGAGAGTTATTCTAGTCTTTTGGATGAATCAAGAAAAGTGAGTATATGGAAATCACTTATCCAAGGGCAGACAGCTGGATGTATGATGAAGCTGCATGGAACACAAGTCTTTCAAATGCTTTTCATTTCACTATTTGGTTTTGTGAACAAAGACATAAGCAGGAAATTCAGCAACTCCTTTTGGTAATAGTAACAACATGTCGTAGAATATACAAAATACTATTTTAGGGGAGTCACTACTTTATGTGTGTGTGTGAGAGCATGTATATGTGTGTGTGTGCGTGTATACATATTATATATAGTATATATATATATAAGCGTGCATATGTATGTATAAGTATATATGGACAGAAATATATGTAGTTCTTCATTTACTTTAACCAAAATAATCTATTTTAACATACTGAGTGCAGCAGCAGAAATGAGAATGTTTTTCTATCAAAATAGATATTGAGATTTTTCAATAATGTAAAACAAATGCTTACACTTTCCACTAGATTTTTTCTTTGAAAATATACTTATTTTATAAAAACATGAAATTACTTTCCTAATGTTATTTGTAAATTTTAATTTAATTTGATTTAATTTTATTATCTAGAGAGAGAAAAAGGGAATGAGTGCAGGGGATGGAGGTGCAGTGGGAGAGGGAGAGAACTCCCACCCCCAAGAAGATTGCACGCTGTGCATGGAGCCCTATGTGGGCCCCATCACATGGCCCCAAGATCATGACCTAGGCAGAAATCAGATGCTCAACCAACTGAGCCACCCAGGTGCCCCTATTAATGTTATTTTTAAGAGAATTGATAAATAAGTATTTGTATTTTTTTGTTTCAATTTCAAATACAGTGAATCTTGATATTTATCTGCGAAAGCAAAAGGTCATTGATGTCCTCAATAATTTTTAAGGATGTAAAGGGATCCTGAGACCAAAATATATAAGAAGGACTGTTATTATAAAATATCAGATAATTTATATGTGACTGTTGCTTTAAACCTTCATGATACCTCTGTAAGGGTTGAGACAGTGTAACTTGAGTTCACAGGCTCTAGCCCTTGTTCAAACCTAGCACCACCACTTACTAGTTATGAAATCTAAGCAGCTATTTAACTCTCCAGGGCCTCAATTTATTTTAACACTACAATGGTAGTAAGGTACATAGCTGAGCTACTTCCAATTGACCTAAGAGTTATGCCATGGCATTTCAAGGGCATTGTGGTGGAAAAAGTCTATCCCAGGCTCAGGCAATAAAGGGATGTGCTTTCTGTAGAGAAAAATCAATAAAAAACTTACTAAAAATCAATTTGCTCTTATTATCACCACATACCTGCAATTCTAAATAATGTCAGTAATGACAAACTCATTCTCTAAAACACCTTCCGTTAGACTAAATTCTTAACCATTGCCTGAACACAGAATGGCTGACATCGACTGCCCCATGGGTACAGACAACTGTAGCTCTTAGATTTACTGAAGAGCCCTCCCAGCTCCAAAGTACCCATGGGATCAGTGGCTAGGGCCTCTGTTTCAACTGTATCCCAGGTGAACCTCTCACTCCGCTCTATTGTACTTCTGCGTTACAGACGTTGCTCCTGAGAGCACAACCTAATGAACCTTGTGCGTGCAAACTGTCTGAGAATCTGTTTCCCAGGGAATTCAATATAAGACAAGTAACACATCTATGATCACACCTAGTGAATTTCAGCACCAGAACTCAAACACTGGCAAGTCTGGCTGCAGTGCTCCCAAAACCACATAATTACTATCTCATCATATAAGCACAATTCTTTGGTACCCCCAATTCCTATAAACAAAATGATGACAACTATTTCAGTAAGTCAGGGAATCCTAGATTTTCTCTATGATCTGATGTCCATCCAACAGTTTTTTTGTTTTGTTTTAAGATTTTATTTATTTATTTGAGAGAGATAGAGAGTATGGAGGGGAGGGGTCAAAGGGAGAAGCAGAGTCCCCACCGAGCAGGGAGACTGATGTGGGACTCTATCCGGGGACTCCAGGATCATGACCTTAGACAAAGGCAATTGCTTAACCAATTGAGCCACACAGGCACCCCCAAGAGTTTTGATCACTAAGGATTAGAGGGACAATTTTAACCTATACTTGCAGTCAGTGACCAAAAGCTATTCTGAGTGGCAATCTTCCCATTCTGCAAAAACTCCGAAACAACCAGGAAGAAAGAAAGAGATTGGAATCTTGCCCAGGGAGTAAGCATCAATGTTTCACATTGTTGGCAGACCCCTTTCCCTCATTTCCCATTTTTTAGCTGCATTCTTAGTACCACTTGCCAGACCCATTCTGATTTCCCTGAAAAGACAAAAGAGGCTGTGCTCTACAGACCGTGATAGCCTACCAAACCATCAAGTAGGCCTTCAAGCTGTGACCTACAAAAGGCCTGCTTTATTTCTCTTGGTTAAAAGTGACACATTTTCATATGATCTCTCTGATATGAGGAATTTGAGAGGCTGGGCAGGGAGTTGTGGGGGGTAGGGTAGGAAAAAATAAACAAGATGGGATCTGGAGGGAGCCAAACTATAAGAGGCTCTTAATCTCACAAAACAAACTGAGGGTTGCAGGGAGCAGGGGGGTAAGGATAGAGTGAATGGATTATGGACATTGGGGAGGGTATGTGCTATGGTGAATGCTGTGAAATGTGTAAACCTGACGATTCTCAGACCTGTACCCCTGGGGCAAATAATACATTACATGTTAATAAAAATAATTTTTAAAAAAGTAACACATTTTCTAATATTTAAGTAGCAGTATTTTACTTTTACTCTCCACAAAATCATAAAGAAGAAAAGTTAATACAACCACTCCCTATCTGAGCTCTCTTATTTTATTTTCTGTACAATACTTTTCACTACCTGCTATTTTTCCAAATTTATTTGCTAATTTGTTTATTGCTTTTCTTGCTCCATTAATGTAAACGTCATAAAAGTAAGTAGCTATTCCATCTTCTTTAAGCTGCTAGAACTAGTGCATGACACACAATGCTAATTAATGTTTGTTTACTGTTTGCATATCTGGAAAGAAAGGAAGATACCACAAATTAGAGTAGATCTGCATTCTAAGAAGCTGGTTAATGTTTGGGGAAAAGGCCTGTTTTCTTATTTATTTTGTAGTTTACAACTTTTCATTAATTTTTCACTTCCTGCCAGACATTGTGCCAGGTACTGGATTTGAGGAGACAAACAAAATGTATATAATACCCGTCCTGTGAACCTCAGTGGGGCAAAAATCAGTTTACTGTGTAGCACTGGATTATTGGAATTTTGGTGGAAATTCTAGTGGCTAATGTATCAGTGCTTCTCGATAACAACTATGTGACAAAAATCAACATGTGTAGAGTGAGTACAATGCATTATCCACTGTGCTGACTTCTAAATTTTAAGGCTGAAATGTATTCTGTGACCCAGGTATTATTATCCACATTTTTCCAAAGGAAAAAGTTTGAGGTTCATAGAATATAAGTGACTTGCTTATCCTCACACGGTAAGTCTCTAAGGAGGAACTGAAATCCTGAAACCCGGGCGTAACTATGAAACCCATGAATTTCCCAGCCACCACCAACCTAGAGAAGGAATTTTAATCTATGAGGTGAGGTCAACTGGGGAACTTAATTTTTGAGAAAGTCACTCAAATAAATATGTTAGCAACCATTTGATTATCTTTCAACAAGAAGAAAAGATCCTGTTAATTTTTACACCATAGGTTTTCATGAAATCTTTATTAGTGACAAATACTATAAAATAATTATTGCTCTCAGATGGTTTGGGTATTTCTTCAGGTCCCAAGTTTTATTTTATTTACTTTTTATGCTATTTATTTATTTACTGATGGAGAGAGAGAAAGAGAGAGAGTATGAGCATGAGTGGGGAGGGGTGGAGGGAGGGCAGAGAGAACCTCAAGGAGGCTCCAAGCTCAGTGCAGAGCCCCACACAGGGCTTGATCTCACAACCCTGAGATCATGACTGGGGTCAAAATCAAGAGTTGGATTCTTAACTGACCGAGCCACCCAGGTATCAGGTGTTAAGTTTTATTGAACAGATATTATTACTTTAGTACAGTATGAAATAAACAAATTCCACAAAGGAAGATATATAAATAGTCAATAAACAGTGAAAAGGTGGGGCACCTGCATGGCTCAGACTATTAAACATCCAACCCCTGATCTCAGCTCAGGTCTTAATCTCAGAGTTGTGAGTTCAAGCCCTGCATTGAATTCCATTCTAGATGTGGAGCTTGCTTCAAACAACACAACACAACACAGCACAACACAACACAACACAACACAAAACAAAACAAGACAAAAAAACAATGAAAAGGTACTCAACATCATTATTTATCAGAAAAATGCAAATTAAAGCTATCATGAGACACCATCGCACATACACCAGAATTATGAAGTTAAAAGGAGAAAGAATCTCAGGGTGGAGGTAATGATCTGTATCTAGATAGATATTTTTTTTTAATTTTTTTTTTTTTAAGATTTTTTAATTTATTTGTCAGAGAGAGAGAGAGAGAGAGAGCGCGGAGCACAGGCAGACAGAGTGGCAGGCAGAGGCTGAGGGAGAAGCAGGCTCCCCACTGAGCAAGGAGCCCGATGTGGGACTTGATCCCTGGACGCTGGGATCATGACCTGAGCTGAAGGCAGCTGTTTAACCAACTCAGCCACCCAGGCGTCCCTAGATAGATATTTTTTAATACCAGTATATGCACATATCAAATCTCATCAAATGGTATACTTAGAATTTGTATATTTCAGTATGGGTAATTTTACATGAAAAAAGTAAGAGAATGTGAACTCTGGCTAATGATAATATGTTCTGAATGCTTAGTGGTGAAGTATGTGCTTGTAACTTACTTTGGACTAGATCAAGGAATAAAATGGATCGATGGATGGTAAAGAGATGGGTGAATAGATGAATATGTGTTCACTGCACAGTTGTTTCAACTTTTCTATGTTTCAATATTTTCATAATAAATTGTTAGAAAAATTATACAAGGGTTGGTTTAGGTCCCCTAATATTGGAATTCTTGCATAAATCCTGTATCATCAAGCCCTCTTGACTCCCCGGCAAAATTAATCCCCTAATCTTTCATACAACTAAGAGGCATGGGGAATTAGAATAGGAAACAAGGGTTATTTGGATCCTTCTCTCACTATGTATTTCTTGCTTAAATATATTATCTCAGTTATGAATCAATGTTGTTGGATTTTGAATTATTTATAAGTAAGTCACTGTTTTGGCTATTTTAGTGTCCTGTATTATAGTTGTATTAATGGGCATGTTTCTACCAGGCCACACACTTTTTGAGGACCAACCTTGTTTGTATTCATTTTCATCTCTCTTTCCAACAACGAGTGCACTGTTTATAAACATTTGGTGCCCCTAAATCATCTGTTAAGTAGAACTGAGTTTTGCTCATCACCATCCATATTTACGTGCTTATATTTCACTCTTTTCCTTCACAGATATGTTTTTCTATTCAGCCTTTGTAATCACCTATGACCCTTTCTGAAAATGCAGGGAAATGGATCAGAAGTTTTTGATTTAGATAATAATTTTAATTGCTCTTAAAGAGTGAAAGGTGTTAAAAAGTACAAATTTCCAGCTACAAATCATGGGGATGTATTGTACAGCATAATGACTATAGATAATAATACTCTATATCTGAAAGTTGTTAAGAGAGTTCATCTTAAAAGTTTCCATCACAAGAAAAAAAACATAACTACATATGGTGATGGATTTTAACTAGACTTACTGTGGTGGTCATTTCACAATATATGTAAGTATCATATCACTAAGTTGTACCCCTGAAACTAATATCATGTTATATGTCAATCATATCTAAATGGAAATAATAGCAAAGAAGAGAAAAAATATCAATATAATGAACTGATTTTTACCATATTAAGTTCAAGTCCAATGACCTATGACGTGAATGTAGGTCAATAAAATAAAGCTGAAGAAAACAGAGTCTGTGGAAGGTACACAGTTAAGAAGATTTGTGGTGATGAAGGAAAAAGGCTTGAATAAAATTTATAGTCCAATGTACAAAAAAAAAAAAAAAAAAAAGAAAGTAATTTTGAGCTAATTTTGATTGTATTGCCGGAACTCTTGATCACTGCTTGAACTGCATACACTATTGTTTCATATAAGAAGTAACAGATGTCCATACCTATGTTAATGCCTTTCCATAAGGTTTTTTGTTTTGTTTTGTTTTCTACCTAACTGTGAAAGTACTTCACAGACTACCTTCCAAAATATCTGCCTGTATTTTAAGATTACTTGGAAAAGTGTCTCTTCAGAGCATGGGCTTTAATAAGCACCTGCAGATCTCACTGCAGAGACAACTAAAGAAACCTCCTCCAGGAGCTTCCAAGGACACTTAGTCTTTGGTGAGATGATCTTTAACTTCAACAGTGGTAGGTTCAGGAAGTAATCTGTAAATGATAATCTGAGTATTTAGGAAACAACAGTTTTCATAATGGCAACAGAAAGGAACTTCTAATAGCCTATGGTTAAAAAAATCTAAAGAGTAAGCAAATACAGGCGAGAGAATACAGTGTCTGTGTAGTATTAAAGTCAATGTTGAGTGGCTATATATCCTCCCAATGAGTACTGTGTCTGTAGAACGCAAGAAAACACAGAACAAGGACTCTGCCCTCCAGGGGTAGGTGGCAGTGCTTTGGGAGAAAATAGTCACTCCTAAGGAACAAGAAAAGATGTCACATTCCTACAGTCAGGAACTTTCTGTTTGACTCACCTATAACTTCATAGGAAATACCAACTTATTGTAAGCTAGAGGTTTAAGGGTGTTTTCAAAGTAAATAAAAGGAAACTCCTATTTCCTTATACCTCATACATTTATCTCTGAAGAGCAATCTATAGAAAACCTTTATCTGTTCTGGAGAGTAGCCCTGAATTTAACTTAGAGGTTGAGTACCAAGAAAGAATTCCTGACAGGAGAAGGAAAGGAGAAAGAGGAAATGGGGCCAAGTGGGCCAAGTATATTTTTAGTAGTCAGATAGCAGGAATATTGTTAAAATGACTTTATTTTCAGAGTCTGAGTGGCTCCATCGGTTAAGTGTCTGACTTTTGGTTTTGGCTCAGGTCATGATCTCAGAGTTGTGAGATCAAGTGTCTGTTTGGGACAAGCAGCTTGCAGCCTGCTTGATATTCTCTCTCCCTCTACCCCTCCCCATGCGTGCTCTCTCTCTCCAATAAATAAATAAATAAATAAAATCTTAAAATGACTTTATTTTCATATAATCCTAGAGTCACTTCTCAGTACCAAATAATAATAGATACAGCTCATCATGTAAATATAAAATCTCAGTAAGACTAATAGCATATTATTAATATGCTAATAGCATATTATTAATATGCTAATAACACATTATTTTTCCACCTATGCAAATTATAAATCTACTAAGGTTGTTTTTAGAAAGTGATATATTAGTTATAATAATCTCATAAATATCTATGTAGAATTTTTTTTCTGAATCAATTTAAGTATAGATTAATAAAAATAATTTTAGATTAGTATTTACTTTTTTAAGTTATTGCAACTACACCTATGAATAGGCTTATTTAGTACCAGAAAGACAGTACAACATAGTAAGAATGTTGTCTCTGGGAACAGCTGGGTGCTCAGTAGGTTGGGCATCTGCCTTTGGCTCAGGTAAAATCCCAGCATCCTGGGATCCAGCCTCACATACGGCTCTCTGCTCAGCAGGAGTCTGCTTCTCTCTCCCTATGCCCCTCACCCTGCTCATGCTTTCTTGCTCTCTCTCTCAAATAAATAAGTAAAATCTTAAAAAAACAAAACAAAACAAAACAATGATGTCTCTATAGCTGCTTTCTCTGGCTGCAAATTTTTACTGGGCACTTAACAGTTGTATTTAAGTGAGTTAACTTACTTATCTCTGGTTTAAATTTTTATCTACAATCTGATGTGAATAATATGAATTATCTCATAATTTCGATGTGAGGACCTAAAATGTATAATATAATAATGTATAATACATATTATAACATTATAATATATATTCCTATAAAATATATATTATTACATAGTTATATATTATAATATAGTATTATATATATTATTTTATAGCATAATATATTTGGCATATTATAATCTATATTCTAAGTTATATATAAATATATATATCTTAGATTATTGCCTGGTACATAGTAATACTTGCTATTATTACTTATGATTGTCCTGTGATTAGAAGAACATATATTCAGCTAGAAAATATTAGGTTTTTTTTTTTTTTTAAGATTTTATTTTCATTTATTTGACAGACAGAGATCACAAGTAGGCAGCGAGGCAGGCAGAGAGAGGAAGGGAAGCAGGCTCTCTGCTGAGCAGAGAGCCCAATGTGGGGCTCGATCCCGGGACTCTGGGATCATGACCTGAGCTGAAGGCAGAAGCTTTAACCCTCTGAGCCACCCAGGCACCCCCTATTAGGTTTTTTTTTAATCATCTTATGAAAGCATAATGTATATTATGAAAACACAATATAATTCTGTTCAATACAATCAGGGTTGTTTCAATCCCTCTTGTCTTTGTTTTTAGCAACTTGAATGAATAATATAGCTTTAGCCTGCTTCTCAGGTCAATGATTTTAAATACCAGCTATATGCTAATGACATCCAAATTGAAATCATAAGGATGGTATGGCATAAAATAGATATGTAGACTAACTGAACAGAGTGGAAAACCCAGGAATAAGCCCACAAATATATGGTCAATTAATATCTGACAAGAGAGCTAAGAATGCTCAATGAGAAAAAGCCTCTTCAATAAATTGTGCTAGGGAAACTAGATATTTTCATGCAAAAGAATGAATCTGGATCCCTATCCTGCCCCATTCAGAAAAAAGTACCTCAAAATGTTTTAAAGACTTAAATGTGAGACCAGAAACCAAATACTTCTAAAATAAAACATAGAGAAAGCACTTTTAAAAAAAAATACTCTTTGAAATAAGTTTTGATAATGAAGTATTTTGTGGGGGGGATGTGACAACAAAAGCACAAGCACGAAAGCAAAAATCAACGAGTGGGACTATATCAAACTAAAAAGCTCCTGCACAGCAAAGGAAACAAAGCAAAATGAGAAGTCAACCCACGGGACGGGAGAAAATATCTGCAAACCATCTATCTGATAAGGGGTTAATATCCAAAATATATAAGGTACTCATAACACTCAACATCAAACAAACAAATTCATTTTTAAAAACGGGCAAAGGGCTTGAACAGACATTTTTTCAAAATCACACAAATGTCCAACAAATAAATGAAAAGGTGCTCAACATCACTAATCAGCAGGGAAATACATATCAAAACCAGATGAGGTATTACCTTACACCTGCTGGAATGGCTGTGATCAAAATGACAAGAGATAACAAATGTTGGTTAGGATGTGGAGAAAAGGGAGTCCTGGTGCACTGTGGTGATAGAAATGTAAATTGCTATAGCCAGTATGGAAAACAGTATGAAGGCTCCCCAAAAATTAAAAAAAAAAAATAGAACCACCATATAATCCAGCAGCCCCACTTCTAGGTAAAAATCCAGAGGAAAGGAAATCACTATCTCAAAGAGGTATGTGCACTTCCATATTCATTGCAGCATTCTGTACAATAGTCAAGACACGAAGACAGTCTAAATGCCCACTGATGGATAAATTAGTAATAAAGAACATGTGGTGTACATATATGTACATTTTATTTATTATATATCTGGAATATTACTTAGCTATAAAAATAGAAAATACTGCCAACATGGATAGACCTGGAGGGCATTATGTTAAATGAAATCAGAGAAAGACAAATAGTGTACAATCTAACTTATATGTGGAGTCTGAGAACTCAGAAACAGTAATTTTCAAGGATTGAGGGATGGAAGAAATGGAGAGATGTTAGGCAGAGGGTACAAATTTTCAGTCTTAAGATGAATAAGTTTTGGGGATCTAAGATGCAGCATGGTGACTATAGTTAACAACACTGTATTGTATACTTGAACATTGCTATCCGAGTACTAATTTAATGTTCTCACCATAAAAATAACAACAAATTCTAATTATGTGAGATGAAGATTGTGTTAACTAACTTTATTGTGGTTAACATTTTTAATGTATACCTGTATCAAACCATATCATACACTTTAAACTTACACACTGTAACATGTCAATTGTATCTCAATAAAGCTGGAAAGAATTAAAAATAAAAGAGTATATTAGGTTTTCTAAAAAATCACCAGGACCAAACTTTTTCAGAAAGTTCGGATATAAATATCTACCTGCCTATTTGACATGTACACTCAAATGTCTAATGGTATCTAAATATTAACGTGTCTGAAATAGAACTCCTGATTCTTTGCAAATACTGTATGATCTCTTCATACAGTAGTCCTGTTCTTTCAGTATTCTTGTCTCCTCAGCTAGCACCATAATTCATTCAGTTGGTCAGGTCCAATATAGACTTATTAATTCTTTTCTTTTAGATCTCAAATATAGTCCACCCATCCATAAAGTACTGTTTGCTCTATACTGAAAATATCCTACACCAAATTCATGCACCTTACCCTTCTCTGCTCTCATTCTGGTATAAGCCACTAGCACCTCACACCTAGACTACCCAGACCACAGTTACTATAGCTCCGTTTCCAAATATATCCTCCTCCTGTTTCCTTTCCAACATCAGTTTGAGTATCTTTAAGGAAGGAAGGAAGGAAGAAAGAAAGAAAGAAAGAAAGAAAGAAAGAAAGAGAAAGAAAGAAAGAAAGAAAAGAAAAAGAAGAAAAGGAAGAGAAAGAAAGAAAAGATAATGAGACAATACTGCTCAAAGCTCTCCAATAGTTTCCCATTTCGCTCAGAATAAAAATCTAAACCTAACTCAGAAACCTAGGGCCCCTCTCCTACTTCACTGCCTCAAGCTTTCCCTCCCAGCCATACCTGGGTTCTTGGAACATGCTCGGTATGCTCCCAGTTCGTGGTATTTGCAGTTGTTCTTCCCTTTTTTTGGATTCAATCTTTTCCAATGATCCATTCAAATGTCTACCCTTTAATAGAATCCTTCCTAACTACTAAATAGAACTGTGGTCATTCTCATCCCCTTCCCTTATTTTAGTTCTCTTTATAACACTTATTATTATTAATAGCATATTTAATATTTGTTTAATAGGTATCTCGCCCAGTGGAATATAAATTAATCTCTTTGAGGGTAGGGACATTATCTGTTTTATTTACTGCACTGGCTCCATGCCTAATTAGGTTTCTGGCCTATGGTAGGTGGAACAAAGGTACTTACTAAATAAATGAATAAATGCTTGGTCAATTCAGGTGTCTTAAGATCATTACAACATTAAATGTGGTTTGTTGAAGTGGTGGTGGTTGTGACTGTATTTAATTAAAAAAAAACACTAAAAACTTATGGTTTGTAATCTGCAGTAGTCAGGATTTGTTTTCCTATCATTCAAATATATCTAATCATGAAGCATTAAACTGACTTATAAAATTAATTCCATAAGATGAACTGATTTATTTACTATATTCCGTGTCTTTTCCCTAGGGGGGTTAAATGGAAAGTTCAGTGAAACCAGTTTTAACAGAGGAAAGCAGGAACTGTAAAAGGCTGTTCTTTTAAAAGTCTATATATTACTTAAGTGGGCATATACCTTTAGATATTAATAACTTCCCTGTGATAACTAATAAATAAATCATTTAAGATTCATAATATTTATAAATCTTCAAATTTTCTGATTGTTTTGTGACCATTAGTAATGTTTTAGTGGTGGCATTAACTGTCAACATAAGCATTCTTCTGAGTTAGATGAAGAAAATGTTTAAAATGTCTATGTCAGATATATAAATCCACAGGATAGCCACTCCCCTTTTGTAATTTGATTTACAAGGTTTAGTGATCTATCCCCTAAAAGCAATGTTGTGAAAGGGGTGGTGAGACCAATCAACAACATAAACCAACCAAACCACAGAAGCCTGTACTTTGATTTCATGCGCAATTGTCACAGTACAGAAGAGCACAGAGAGGGAGTGAGATAGTGCAATAAGACATATGAGAGATTAGAAAAGTGTCATCACTCACTTGTGATTTTACTCATTTTCCTTAGGAGGCAGAGAGAAAAATATCATCTCTTTTATCTTCATTTCAATAAAGCTAACTCTGAATGATGTCACCATGAGTGAAAATGATTTCGTGGAAGTCATTATAAGATGTGTTGAAGAAATCCCAGGGGATAAGAAAGATAGGAAGATTGTTTTATTGAATCACAGAAGATATATATAAATATTCTACACAAGCACATTCCCATGTGAAATGTAGAATCTAATTTGGGATTTGTAGAACTCTTTCCTCAAAGCATCAGGTTTGTGATTTGGGGAAGTCATTTACCTCAAAGGTGTGACAAATCACAGCCTAGGTTTCTAGACTACCAGGAATGGTCCTTGCATATCTTCATTTTCTCATTCTACATTTTAATCCTACTGAATAAATGTCCAAGAAGTTGTGATACGATCTTACATAACTTATTTGATAAGGGACTAACTAATAAATAATCTTGGACAGAGCTATGACTTTTAATGGTATTTATTGGTGATTCCTGGAATCTAATAGTTGTTTTATAGCTCAACCAATTCTTTTGGGAAATTTACATATGGGAAAAACATCTATGAAAAGAAAAAAAATACAGAAACAATAAAAACTCAAATTAGAACATATAGTTATGTTAAAGGATTCATTTGGTTTTCATTGTTTTTACTTAAAAGGTCTTATATTAGAAGAGATCTCAAACAACATTTAAAATTATCTGAATTGATTAAATCTTCCAAAGGAACTGACTCTAAATATCTACAAGAAGTTTAAAAAAGGAAAAGACAAAAGTCTTGTCTCATACCAATAAATATTCTGACGTGGTCTATCATTATTAATTAACTGAGAATCCACTGTGAAAATATTAGTCACATGTTTGCTATTAATGTCAGCCTAATCAGTGCTTTCATGTGGAAACTTCAGATTTTTGCCCAAAACTGCATCCCAAGGCAATGCTCTAAGAAACAGGTGGGGGAGGGTTAATAAGACATGTCTAATCATTCCTTAATTATCATTTAAAACAAATGACACTGAAACAGAAAATGTGAGAAAAAATAGAGCTATTGCTTACACAAAATAGACAGTTTCCCCCTTGTATTTCAAAGCCAACATCTAGCAGATAGGCAAAGGATCAGTTAGTTTGATAAATAAATTCTTAAATTTACTTAAATTCTGAGAAAGTTATCTAAGATATGGTAACCAAATAACTGGTTTGCATGTGCCCTTTGTATAACAGACATGAGTAAAATATAATTTAAAAATCTACGTTGTCCTATTGTCTCTTCTCATTTATTCATGCTCATTCTTTTATCTATTTTCTTGTATCTTTAAATGTATGTTCAGAGAAGTGTGATTGCCTTTAAATACTCCAATTCTATGCCAGTTTGGCAGATATACAGTGGTTTAATAAAAAGAATATATTAATGACTTTAAAAGTTGTGAGGTTCGGGTCCAAATTTTGGCTATGTGGTGTGAAAAAAGGTTATTTTATTCTTTTCTTAAAATTCTCCTTCCTCCCTCCTGCTCTCCTTTCCTCCCTCCCTTAATCCTCTTCCTCTTTCTTTCTCTTTCTTATTTTGTTTTTTTAATTTTAATTCCAGTATAGTTATCATACAGTGTTATATCAGTTTCAGGTATACAATATGGTGATTCAACAAATCTATGCATTATCCAGTGCTCATCAGTGATAAGTACACTCTCATTCCCCTTCACCTATTCCACCCATTCCCCCCTGCCTACCTCCTCTCTGTTAACCATCAGTTCATTAAAAGTCTATTTTTTTGTCCTTTGTTCATTTGTTTTGTTCCCTAAATTCCACATATGAGTAAAACCATATGGAATTTTCTTCTCTGACTCATTCTGTTTAGCATTATACTCTCTAGATTCATCCATGTTGTTACAAATGGCAAGATTTCATTCTTTTTTATGGCTGCATAATACTCCGTTCTATATATATATCACGTCTTCTTTATCTATTCACCTATCGATGGATACTTAGGCTGTTTTTATAATTTGACTATTGTAAATAATGCTGCAATAAATATAGGGGTGCATATATATTTTCAAATTAGTGTTTTCATATTCTTTGTTTAAGTATCCAGCAGTGGAATTACTGGATCATATGGTAGTTCTATTTTTAATTTTGGAGGAAACTCCATATTGTTTTCTAAAGCAGCTGTACCAGTTTGCCTTCACACTAAATGTACCTAAGGATTACTTTTTCTCCACATCCTCACCAACACTTGTTTTTCCTCATGTTTTTTATTTTCACCATTCTGACAGGTGTGAGGTGGTATCTCATTGTGGGAATTAAATGGGAAACAGCTACTTGAAACAGATCATAATCTTGACACGTCTGGTAACTAGTTTTTGGAGGATGCTGAATACAATGTGGAGGTAGATGAATCTCTGTTCCAGGAAATGGATGACTCAGAGCCAGAGGCTGATGAGGTTGATCCAGACTACAATCCTGCTGACCCAGAGAATGATCTGGCTGCTAATGGATTATCCTCATCTGCAGAGAGATGTTACTGCCACAGCATCTGAGGCTGTGCTAAGGTTGTCCTTTCTTTCTAAGAAAAAATAATTTTCAAGAGAATATTCTTCTGATAGTTTTCACCATTGAACTTAGTGAACTGACTTTAAAGTTTCAAATATATAAAAAATAATGATTAGCAACATTGAACATCTTTTCATATGTCTGTTGGCCATCCAACTGTATGTCTTCCTTGGAGAAATGTCTGTTCATATAGTCTACCTATTTTGTAATTGGATATTTTGTGGAGTCTTTCGTGTTGTTGTATATGTTCTTTATGTATTTTGGATACTAACCCTCCACTGAGTATGTCATTTGCAAACATCTTCTCCCGTTTGGTAGGCTGTCTTTTAGTTTTGCTGATTGTTTCCTTTGCCGTACAGAACCTTTGTTTTGTTTTGTTTTGTTTCCCCGATGCAGTCCCAATAGTTTGTTTTTGTATTTGCTTCTCTTGCCTCAGGAGACATATCAAGAAAAATGTTTCTGAGACTAATGTCAGAGAAGTTACTCTTTTTGCTCTCTTCTAGGATTTTTGTGGTTTAAGTTTTATATTTAGGTCCTTAATACACTTTGAGTTTATTTTTGTGTGCAGTATAAACAAATGGTCCAGTTTTATTCATTTGCATGTAGTTGTTCAGTTTTCCCAACACCATTTGTTGAAGGCACTGTCTTTTTCTCATTGCATATTCTTGCCTCCTTTGTCAAAGATTAATTGGCCATATAATCATGATTTTAATTCTGGGATTATATATTTTATTGATCTATGCATCTAATTTTGTGTTGGCACCATGCCGATTACTAGAGCTTTGCAGTATATCTTGAAATCTGGGATTGTGACACCTCCAGTTTTTTCTTCTTCAAGATTGCTTTGGACATTCAATGTCTTTTGTGGTCCCATACAAATTTTAGGATTATCTGTTCTAGTTCTGTGAAAAATGCTCTTGGTATTTTAATATGGATTGCATTAAATCTAGAGGTTGCTTTGGGTAGTATGAATATTATAAAAGTATTTATTTTTTTAATCCATTGACATAGAATATCTTTCCATTTCTTTATGTTATCTTCAATTTCTTTCCTCTGTGTTTTATAGTTTTCAGAGTATAGATCTTTCACCTCCTTAGTTAAAGTTTAATCTTAAGTATTTTATTATTTTTGGTGCAATTGTAAATGGGATTGTTTTCTTAATTTCCCTTTCTGTTACTTCATTTTTAGTATATAGAAATGCAATGATTTCTCTATATTGATTTTATATCTTGTGACCTTACTGATTTCATTTATTAGTTCTAATATTTTGTTGGAGTTATTTAGGGTTTTCTATATATAGTATCATGTCATCTGCAAATAGTGAACGTTTTACTTCTTCTTTAGATTTGGATGTCTTTTATTCCTTTTCATTGATTGCTGTGGCTAGGACTTCCAGTATTATGTTGAATAAAAGTGGTGAGAATGGGCATTCTTGTCTTATTCCTGATCTTAAGGGAAAAGCTCTCAGTTTTTCACCACTGAGCATGCTTTTAGCTGCAGAGTTTTCATATATGGACTTTACTACATTGAGGTATCTCCCTTTGGATCTACTTTATTGTCAGTTTTTAATGGATGTTGCACTTTACCAAATGCTTGTCCTGTGTCTATTGAAATGATCATTTCAATGATCATATGTTTCTTATCCTTTCTCTTATTGATGTGATGTATCACTGTTGATTGATTTGTGAATCTTGAACCAGCCTTGCATCCCAGGAATAAATCCCATGTGATTGTGTTGAATGATTTTTTTTTTGATTGTCAGATTCAGTTTGTTAATATTTTGTTGAGGTCAATTATCATATGGTTTCGCTTATTTGTGGAGCATAAGGAATAACATGGAGGACATGGGAAGGTAGTTTTTTTTTTTATGTAATGCTATTTATCTGGCTTTGGGATCAGAGTAATGCTGGTCTCATAGAATGAATTTGGAAGTTTTCCCATCTCTTTAATTTTCTGGAATAGTGTAAGAATAATGGATATTAACTCTTTTTGTAGTGTTTGGTAGAATTCACCTGTGAAGCCATCTGGTCCTGGACTTTTGTTTGTTTGGGGTTTTTTGATTACTAATTCAATTTCAGTGTTGGAAACCAGTCTGTTCTCTTCAAATTTTCTATGTCTTCCTATTTCAGTTTTGGTATGTTACATGTTTCTAGGAATTTATTCATTTCTTCTATGTTGTCAAATTTGTTGGCATATAATTTTTCACAATAATCTTTTACAATCCTTCATATTTCTGTGGTGTCAATAATTATTTCTCTTCTTTCATTTCTAATTTTGTTTGAGTCTTCCCTTTCTCTTCTCTTTCTTTCTTTAACGAAAAGTTTTACTGTACTGATCTTTTAAAAAACCAGCTCTTGGATTAATTGATCTGCTTTACTGGTTTGTTTGTTTATTTTTTAATTTGCTTGTTTTGTTTTAGTTTTCTATTCCACTTATTTCTGCTCTAAAGTTTTAGTATTTTCTTCCTTTGACTGCTTTAGGGTTTTGTTTGTTCTTGTTTCTCTAGCTCCTTTAGGTGTAAGTTTACATTATTAATTTGAGATTTTTCTCGCTTCTTGAGTTAAGCCTGTATTAATATAAACTTCCCTTTTATTGAGCAGTTTCTGTGCCTCTTGTATCTGAATTTCTGCTTCTTTCCCAGATTTGGGAAATTTTCAGCTATTATTTATTCAAATACATTTTCCACCCCCTCTTCTCCTTATGTGATCCCTACATTGCAAACCTGATATCACTGAATTCCCTATTTTCATTTTCTTATTATTTTCTTTCTCTTATTTAGTTTGATTGCTTTCCATTACTCTGCCCTCCATATTGCTGATCTAGTCTTCTGCTTCGTCTACTATTTATTCCATCTAGTATATTTTTAATTTCAGTCATTGAGTTCTTCATCTCTGATCCTCTCATATGTTTTCTCTCTCTTTGTTAATGGTCTCACTGAGGTTCTCCACTCTTTTCTCAAGTCCAGTGAGTATCTTTATGATTGTTACTTTAAATTCTCTATCAAGCATATATTACTTATCTCCATTTAGTTTTCATTTAGGTTTTTTGCTGTGATTTTTGTCCCATTCTTTCTTTGGGGACATATTCTTCTTTCCTCATTTTGTTTAACTCACTGTGTTTCTATGTGTCAGGAAATTCAGCTATATTTTCTGCTCTTGAAAGTAGTGACCCTATGAAGAAAAAGTCCTATAGAGCCCTTCCAACACTTTGATGTGGCCTTTTCTCTACAGTTAGCTATGGAGAGTCTGTTCTGCCAATTTTTGGGTCCTTTCCTTGGTTATTTATACTGATGTATCTATTTGTATCTAGTTGTATCCATGGGATGAGGTGAACTTAGTATCCTTCCCCACAATCTTCCCTGGAAGGCTCTCTTTCTTTTTTATTGTCACTCATTTTAAATGATAACTGTACCACTTATTAGGTATGCAATTTGGAACATATACAGTAGGGAAGATAACACCCACCTTAAATCATTGTTGTTGGGTAATATCTGTAGAAATGTTGCCAGGATAATGCCGAGAGCATGGGAAGCACAATAAATATTATTTGAATGTGAGAAAAGTGTGTAATAGCATTAAAAGCAATTCACATCATTGGGCAAGAACAAGTTACAAGAATGGACATGAAATCTCTGCCAGTAATCCTGAGATCTCCAAACAAAGAAAAGGTGTTAGAAAAATGAATAAAAAGAAAGAATAATTCTATAGGCTTTTTCAGAGAAGAAGATAATGAATCTTTTAAACTACTGATCCAGGAATTTGGTATCTCCCAAGCTGAACAAAATTCTACAGGGGATAAAATAGATGCTTTCTGAGAATTTATCAGAAGTGGAGATGATGAATGGTTGATGAGCATTCACAGAACGTGTTTATTTCAGATGGGCTTCCTTTATCTGTTTCACAGGTTGTTAGACAAATAGACCATGAAGGTATTTGATTTTAGTCAAACATTTGGCAAAGTATTTGATAACATATTTTGGGACATTGAGCTAGTGGAATAGATCAATGATTTTATCAGTTTGATTTGTAGCTATTCCAGAATTATACCAAAAGAGGACTAATTTATGGATTTGTGTCTAGAGGGATGGTAGACACTAGTTTATGGTAGATCTTTGTATCTTGGTCTAGTCATATTTAACTTTAAAAATCAGTGGTTCAAATAAATCAAAGGGGGTTCTTACTGGTAAACCCATTTTACTCAAAAGCTTTTTTGGCACAAGATAGTAAATGGATGACAAATCATATCAAACTCGAAGGTGCAAACTGGGAGAGCATGAAATGATGAAAGAATATTCAAAATAACTTTGATAAGTTAGAATAATCTTCCTCAAATAATTAGATAGCAAGTAAGAGAGGTAAATACAATGTTTCCACTAGACTTTAAAATGCCAATTACACCACATGTGTGTATAAGAAAAGAACTATGATTATTTGCTTGGTGAAAGAACTTAGAAGACAAAATGATGGCAGGCTTTTCTAAAATTAAGTGTACGTAAATAATGTATGAACACAGCCTGCTCATGAATAATAAAATGTTGCTGAAAAGGAGTCCCTTCCCTAACATTCCTCATTCTGTATCTCAGAATTCCCCCCCACACACCCTCTTTTATCAGGTTGTATGCATTCTTGACCTTTTTTATGCTTACAGTAGTGGTTTCTATTATCTGGTTTTCTTTGGTGTGTTTTTATTTTGCTTCTTTTATAATTTACATAAATGGTGCATAATCATTAGTATCCATTACAATTTTATAGCCTGGGTATAAGAGTACTAAAGGATGTCTACATATTCAATATGATTAAATTCTTAGAAGTTTCAATTCAAGCTAAGAAAAGTTACATAAAAATATTTTTTACCCTCCAATCTTCAAAAATATCCTTATTATGACAAAATAAAAGAGTGAATAAAGCTATAATTTAAGATGACTGAAAGTTGGAAGATTTCAAAAATGATCAAGTTTACATAGAGTTCTATGTTTCTGGGTTTCTCCTGAATGGCTAGTGAGGTCTTGATAAGGCATGCACAGGTCACACTGATGCTATAAAATTTATTTATTTTTTGCCCTCATTTCAGCAAAGTTATCACTTATGTAGTAATAATCAGGATTTTCATTGATTTTTGTTCTTCTGACAGTATATATATAAAGGATTAAGAATTAACTGGGTTGCACTTGAATTGTACACAATATAATTTTTTAAATAAAATGTAGACATTAAGTCAAACTTTAAAATATTTAAAAATATTTTGTCAGATGCTTTTTCTGCATCAATTGAGAGAACCATGTGGTTCTTCTCTCTTCCTTATTAATTTGTTCTATCACATTGATTGATTTGCGAATGTTGAACCACCCTTGAATCCCAGGGATAAAGCCCACCTGGTCATGGTGGATAATCTTTTTAATGTAGTGTTGGGTCTTATTAGCTAGGATCTTGTTGAGAATCCTGGCATCCATATTCATCAGGGATATTGATCTGAAATTCTCCTTTATGACAGGGCCTTTGCCTGGTTTGGGGATCAAAGTAATGCTGGCTTCATGCTGATTAAAACTTTTCAGAGTATAGGGATAGAAGAAACATTCCTCAACTTCATAAAATTCATCTATGAAAAACCCACAGCAAATATAATGCTCAATGGGGAAAAGATGAGAACCTTCCCATTGAGATCAGGAACATGACAAGGAGGTCCACTCTTGACACTGTTGTTCAACATAGCACCAGAAGTCCTAGCAACAGCAATCAGAGAAAATAAAAATAAAAATAAAAATAAAAATAATCGGCAAAGAAGAAGTCAAACTCTCTCTCTTCGCAGATGGCAAGATACTTTATGTGGAAAAACCAAAAGACTCCACCCCCAAATTACTAGAACTCATACAGCAACTCAGTAATGTGTCAAGATACAAAATCAATGCACAGAAATCAGTTGTTTTCTTATACACTAACAATGAAACCATAAAAAGGGAAATTAGAGAATTGATTTCATTTACAATAGCACCAAAAACCATAAGATACCTTGGAATAAATCTGACCAAAAAATACTCAAGGAACTACAGAACACTCGTGAAAGAAATTGAAGAAGACACAAAAAGATGGAAAAACATTCCATGCTCATGGATTGGAGGAATAAACGTTGTTAAAATGTCTATGCTGCCCAGAGCAATCTATACTTTCAATGCCATCCTGATCAAAATACCATCGGCATTTTTCAAAGTGCTGGAACACACAAATCTAAAATTTGTATGGAACCAGAAAAGACCCCAAATCGCCAAGGAAATGTTGAAAAAGAAAAAGCTGGGGGCATCACTCGCCTGATTTCAAGCTTTATTACAAAGCTGTGATCACTAAGACAGCATGCTACTGGCACAAAAACAAACTCACAGACCAATGGGACAGAGTGGAGAGCCCAGATATGGAACCTCAACTTTATGCTCAAATAATCTTTGACAGCAGGAAAAAATATCCAATGGAAAAAGACAGTCTCTTCAACAAATGATGCTGGGAAGATTGGACAGCTATAGACAGAAGAATGAAACTCGACCATTTCTTATACCATACACAAAGATAAACTCAAAATGGATGAAAGACCTCAATGCGAGACAGGAATCCATCAAAATTCTAGAGGGAAGATACGCAGTAAACTCTTCAACGTGGGCCACAACAATTTCTTTCAAGACACATCTCCAAAGGCAAAGGAAACAAAAGTGAAAATGAACTTTTGGGACTTCATCAAGATAAAAACCCTCTGCACAGCAAAGGAAACAGTCAACAAAACAAAGAGGCAACCCATGGAACGGGAGAAGTTATTTGCAAATGACATCACAGACAAAGGGCTGATATCTAAGATGTATAAAGAACTTCACTCAGCACACACAAAACAATCAAGTCAAAAAATGGGCAGAAGACATGAACAAACACTTCTCCAATGAAGACATACAAATGGCTAACAGACACATGAAAAAAAAGTTCATCATCACTAGCCGTCAGGGAGATTCAAATCAAAACCACATTGAGATACCACCTTACACCAGTTCAAAAGGCAAAAATTAACAAGGCAAGAAACAACAAATGTTGGAGAGGATGTGGAAAAAGGGGAACCCTCTTAATTAACACTATTGGTGGGAATGGAAGTTAGTGCAGTCACTTTGGAAGAGTGTGGAGATTCCTCACAAAATTAAAAACAGAGCTATCCTATGACCTGGCAATTGCACTACTGGGTATTTACCCCAAAGATACAGATGTAGTGAAAAGAAGGGCCATATGCACCCCAAAGTTCATAGCAGCAATATCCACAATAGCCAAACTGTGAAAAGAGCCGAGATGCGCTTCAACAGATGAATGGATAAAAAAGATGTGGTCCATAAATACAAAGGATAAAGAAGATGTGGCTGGACTATGACTCAGCCATCAGAAAGGATCAATACCCAACTTTTGCATCAACATGGATCGGACTGGGGGAGATTATGCTGAGTGAAATAAGGCAAGCAGAGAAAGTCAATTATCATATGATTTCACTTACTTGTGGAACATAAGGAATAGCATGGAGGACATTAGGAGAAGGAAGGGAAAAATGAAGGGGGGGTAATCAGAGGAGGAGATGAACCATGAGACACTGTTGACTCCAAGAAACAAACTGAGGGTTTTAGAAGGGAGTGGGGTGGAGGAATGGGTTGGCCCAGTGATGGGTATTAAGGAGGCCACATATTGCATTGAGCACTGGGTGTTATATGTAACCAATGAATCTTGGAACACTACATCAAAAACGAATGACAGGGGCGCCTGGGTGGCTCAGTGGGTTGAGCCTCTGCCTTCGACTCGGGTCGTGATCTTGGGGTCCTGGGATCGAGCCCCGCATTGGGCTCTCTGCTCGGCAGGGAGCCTGCTTCCCCCCTCTCTCTCTGCCTGCGTCTCCGCCTACTTGTGACCTCTCTCTGCCAAAATAAATAAA
Organism: Martes martes; assembly: GCF_963455335.1. Classification (NCBI taxonomy): domain Eukaryota; kingdom Metazoa; phylum Chordata; class Mammalia; order Carnivora; family Mustelidae; genus Martes; species Martes martes. Next base: position 70,361,914 of record NC_137896.1, read on the forward strand.
ATCCTTTAAAAACAAACAAACAAACAAACAAAAACGAATGACATACTGTATGGTGACTAACATAACATAATAAAAAAAATTAAATAAACAACATACTATTTCATGTATAACATAAAAAATGTTTAAAACTAATTTTATTTTCCAAAATGTCATTTTTCTTTGAAAATATTCATATTATTTAAGTAAAAAAACAGAGTATAAATAATGATTAGTATCATCATTTTAAAATAGTATCATTTAGGGATGCTGGGTGGCTTAGTTGATTAAGCATCTGCCTTCAGCTCAGGTCATGATCCCAGGGTCCTGGGATCGATTCCCCGCATTGGACTTCTTGCTCAGCAGGGAGTCTGCTTCTCTCTCTCCCCCACTCCCCATTTGTGCTCCTGTGCTCCTATGTGCACACACTCTCTCTCTCTCTGACAAATAAATAAATAAAATCTTTAAAAAATAGTATTATTTAAATGAATATGATTTAGAAAATAATTAACTCTTATTAAATAGCTCTTTGCATTTTATTTGGAAGTAATTTCAAATTTATGTATAAGTTGCAAAATAAAAGGTAGTACAGAGAATAGTCATACCCTGTATAGAGTTTTGTTTATTGTTGACTTTTAGCACATTTATCATTTGGTCTCTTACATACAAATATACACACCTGCACACAACAATACATGTACTTTTGGGGGGGGCTGTTTAGGGGTAAGTTAACTTTCACAACAAACCCATCACACAGAAAGTACAATTATCATTCTCATTTTATAGATGGGATAACGAAGGCATAGAGAGGATAAATAATTTGCCTAAGGTGGCAGAGCTAGTAAACTGTATAAATGAAATTCCAAATTTTGTTCCAGATTCTGAATTTTAACCGGTAAATACATAGAGAATTATAAATTTTCTAGGAAAAATTCAGGAAGTTAACAGAAAAAGAAAATAGAAAAACTTTGTCTAGTAATTGCCAGTCAGTTGGTTAACTTCTAAAAGGGCGATACACACTTCTTGCATTAGGAATTCTGTATCAAAAGTCAGAAAAATGTCCTTAAAGAGCATAATTCAACTATTTATAATTGAGTAGTTCTACTTGACTAATATAGCCCTTGTAGCTGAAAACATATTACCTATTCTATAACATTAGGCTGGCCAAAATCGTTAATGGTGCTTTATTGGCATTGATCGACTGCCTCATTGCTTCATCAGATAGTTTTGCATGAGTAATTGTAGGTCACTACTTGTAAAGTGGATGAATTTGCATAGTGCACATTAATCAACAATCATTCCTGCTTTGAGAAATAGTGAAACAGATGGCAACAGCAATAGTACAAGTGACTGACTTTTGCCTCAGCAGTCTGGGTGGATGCTCAATCAAGAAAATTAGTTTATTGTGGTGATGATTTATTTAGCTCCCAAGTGCTGTTTCCAAGTAGCAGTTCAAGGAATAAGACCTTCTGAAATGTCTCTAGGCTTCTGTTCTCCACAATTGCAACAGAAAATGATGTCTTTAGTATTACATGTTAAAAGCCAAATATCTTCGTAGGTTCTTTCCCACTGGCATTAACTTTCCAATGACTTTGATGGTATAGGTTTCAATTTCTAATTTCACTTGTTTATAAGTTGACTTTGGTAATTATCACTGCTATACTTTTAACTTACTCTTTATTTTGGGTTTATTGTCTCCTAAGCTAGCTTGAACAATTTTTTTTTTCATTTCTTAAAGTTTATTTTTTTAAGATTTTATTTATTGGGATGCCTGAGTGGGTCAGTTGGTTAAGCATCTGCCTTTGGCTCAGGTTGTGACCCCAGGCTCCTGGGATTGAGTCCCATGTCCAGCTCTCTGTTCAGTGGGGAGCCTGCTTCTCCCTCTCCCTCTTCCTCTGTGCTCTCCCTCTCTCTCTCTCTCTCAAATAAATGATTATAACCTTTTAAAAAATATTTAAGATTTTATTTATTTGAGAGAGGTAGAGAGAGAGAGCATGAGAATGAGTGGGGGGAGGGTCAGAAGGAATCCAAGGCAGGGGATCTAAGGCACCTGGGATTATGACCTGAGCTAAAAGAAGATGCTTAACCAACTCAGCCACTCAGGCACCCTTCATTTCAAGTTTAAAAATCATAGCATCAGCTCTGTAAAAAAGCATGTATTCACAGTTTCTCACTGTCTTATTATTCTTAGAAGTTAATTGGAGGAAAGCAAGATCTATTGTAGTGTGACATGATCCTTGCTATTGGGCAGCCTGGAATGGGGAAGCAGAGTACCTAATTTCCTCAGGTGCTGTTACGTCTTCACATCAATGTTGGCTTTTAAGGGAAAAAAGGAGAATATTATTATAAAAAATCAGGGGAAAAGATCGCAGTAGAAAAGGTCAAAGTTGTAGTTTCTAGAAGAGAAGAAATCACAGTGATGACTAAGCATTCAAGACTGACAACAAGGAGGGTACATTTTATGTCCACAGAAAATGAAACACTAAATCAGTAAACATTTCAGAAATAAAGGAACCACAGCTATATGAAGCTGAATTTTTTTTAAAGGATTTTATTTGTTTATTTGACACAGAGAGATTACAAGTAGGCAGAGAGGCAGGCAGAGAGAAAGGAAGGGAAGCAGGCTCCCTGCTGAACAGAAAGCCCGATGTGGGGCTCGATCCCAGGACCCCAAGATCATGACCCCAGCTGAAGGCAGAGGCTTAACCCACTGAGCCACCCAGGCACCCCTGAAGCTGAATTTTTAACTTTGAGTATAATTAGTTTCCCTCAAATACACTACCAGCTTCATTGTACTTCTGTCCTTGGAAACTTTAAAAACAGATTGGATGTAGTGATTTCAGAATTGATATCCAAGTGTGCAGGTGAATAGACCAGCTGGACCTTGGTCCTTTCCAATTACTTAATTCTCTGGTCATGGGAAAGCCCAAATTCCAATCTTGTCTTGGCATATTTGGTTGGTTTCTGACAGGAAAGCAGCTGGTGTTTGTGGTTGTGTAATAAAACTTCAATCACCAATTGTGCTAATTGTAGTAAAATGTGAGGGAAAGCATTATGGTTTGGTGATTTTCATTTAACCAGTTCTCCTAAATTTTATATGTTCCACTTTGAATCGGGTAATAGACCTGTTCGTGTTCTAACCCCAGTCATTCGATACCAACATCAACAAAATCTGGAACTTTATGCATTAATTGAGTGGAGAAGGATCTGAGGATTTACACACAGAATCACATTCTGGCAGAAGTGAAATCTACCAGGTAGTACAGAGTGTCTAGCAGATACAGTCATTATCATATCTGGGAGGAGGTCCTTAAGATTAAAGGAGAGAGTCTATTCTAACACATCAGTAAAACACAAGAGCAAAGTTGGTGTGAAAAACCAACAACCTGAAATCCAGGTGGGCAACTCTACAGCAGGTCAGTCTGTCAGAACATCACAAGGCTTCACCGTTAAGATGAGACTTCAGTTCCTGGGCTTGGCGTAAGTGAGAAAGGCAAGACAGAGAATTGGACCTAGTAGGATCAAAGAAATAGGTAGGGCACCAAGAATGAGACTGACACAGGTCTCAATTCCAGCTTCCAAAGGTAGACTACAATGTACTCCATGATACTGATACAAACAGGGCCTTTTTTTAGTGGGGTATTTCAAGGCAGGAAGAGATTGTTATACAGAGTCCCTTAATAAGTTGCTTCCTTTTCCTTCCCGAATTTATTGTTTGTCCTGGGGATTGGAACTGGCCTAACCCAAAGGTGAAGGTCAAGAAAACCTAGCTGATTATGTGTTTTTTGAGTGTTGAGTTTGAAGAGTTCTTTATAGCTCTTGCATATCAGCCCTTTGTCTAAGTCCAGCAGAGAGAGTCAATTATCATATGGTTTCACTTACTTGTGGAGCATAAGAAATAACACAGAGGGCATTAGGAGAAGGAAAGGAAAAGTGAATTGGGGGAAATCGGAGGGGGAAATGAACCATGAGAGACTGTGCACTCTGAGAAACAAAAAAGGTTTTCGAGGAGATGAGGGTGGGGGGGGGTTAGGTGAGCCTGGTCGGGGGTATTAAGGAGAGCCCGTATTGGATGGAGCACTGGGTGTGGTGCATAAACAATGAATCTTGGAACACTGAAAAAATAAAATTAAAAAAATTATAAATAGAGAAAGAAAGAAAAAAAGAAAGAAAGAAAGAAAGAAAGAAAGAAAGAAAGAAAGAAAGAAAGAAAGAAAGAAAAAACTTAGCTGAGAGGGAGACTTGTAACCTGGCACAGTCTAATAAAAACCACCCAGAAAAGCAAGGTTACCTCAGGTGCACTCACTTGAAGAGTGGCAATGCTACTGGATAAGGTGAAGATGAGAAACTTTGAGCCAGAGTAACAAGTAATATTATGACTCCAGACTCAGCTGGGGCTGCCAGACGGAAGAAATATGTAATCATTTGAGTGCAGCAGGATAAGCCTAGTAGAGGACTAATTTGTTCAGCTACTGTTTCAGCTTATTACCCATCTTTGGCAGATAGAAGTGCTTAATTGCTTACAGAAATGGCCTCTGATGCTACTATAGGGGTCTTTTTGAGCTGTCTTCTCTTGCAATATTTCATAAGGGTGAACATAAGCTCTAACACCAGAGACATGATTTTTTTTTTAAAACTATATTCTATCTCCTGTGCCCCTTATGTTTCATGATTATTTTTGAATTACTAAATTTCAGAGGTGGAAATTCAAATTCACTAAAGTCAGTCAAAATCCATTGACAATGACATAACCCAGACATGAAAGAGAAGCATTTCCATTAAAACTATTCATTCCAGGTGTGCCTGGGTGGCTCCGTCAGTTAAACATCTGCCTTGGGCTCAGGTGGTGATTTCAGGGTCTTGAGATTGAGCCCCAGTTGGGCTCCCTGCTCACAGGGAACCAGCTTCTCTTCTCAATTGAAACAGGAAAACATATCACATTACAAATCATTCTATCTCACAATTTTCTTTCCAATTTAATTAATTTTTATAAAATAGTGCCATGTCTTGAAGGAAAAAAATGAAAATAGTGGTAGAAATCTATTTGATATTCAGTAAGGTTTTCCTGTTGGTCACACCTATTATACAAACCAACACATACATATATATGTACAATCAGGATAATATTGATATTGCTTGTAGGTATAGTTGTGATAGCTACTCTGAAATAGTGTTGAATTGCCAAGACACACAATCCTAACAATTATTATGATATGTTACTTTTCCAATCCTACTCATTTGATGACCATTAACATTAAGTTATTACCAGTCCATGGTATTTTAACCACTTGATAGTATTATTGGGAAGAGAAATACAAAGAATGTAGTCAATGTTTCCAAGATGATGTGAGCAACAAAGACAAAAGAAAAATGATTACATTTCTTTATTACATACAGCTCATTCACAAGTCCTTGAAAGAGGCAGGATGACTCAGGTGATTCCTCTAGGGACTTGGCTCCATTGATGTTAATACTTTGCTGAAGGCAAAAGGCAATTTTAGCTCAACTCGCAGGATCCTGTAAGTCTACTTTAACATATAAAAATTCCTTTGGAAACTTCCTTTATCTCTATACCCCAAAATACAAATTGGCAATGATCTTCTGAGCATATGACCCATTGATGCATATCAGAAGAGTCTCATGACTCAGGTTTTATTAGACAACAATAAATTACCTTTTCTCAACAACAACTAGCCCCCTATAAGTCCTAGAATCCTTGCTTCCAAAATTTCTTAGAGACTTGTGCTATCCCTAACCCCTTCCCAACTTGAAAGTTTATAATGAGCCAGTCCTCATGACCCTGTTGCAGCTCTTTCTGTCCAGGTCCTATCTCTGTGCTTTAATAAAACCACCTTTTTGCACCAAAGATGTCTCAAGAATTATTTCTTGGCCATCAGTTTGAACTGTAATGTCTTTCCTACATCACAAAATATAGTTTATCTTTTCTTTGTAATTAAGTATACAATGTTGTCTTACAAAGATTAATAAAATGTAGGAATAACTGTTCTCCTGACTGATAATCAGATCATTTTGAAGAGCCACATTTTTTTTTTTTTCAGAGAACGGTCTGCATATATATGCACATATGCATTTCTACATTTTTTTATATTTCATTATTCCAGTACTTAAATTTTTAGGGATATTAAAAAAAAGATTTGGAATGATTTCAAGAGAAAAGACAAGTGGATATTATGTGGCCTAGGACAAAATAATTATGCTGCAGCATTTAATCATGTCTAATATTCATGCTAATGAACTATTTTTAGACTAGTGAACAATTGAGAATGCATTGCCATTGTTTTATCAGAATCTTGTATAAAATGAGGCAAAAGTATTTTTTCAAGACAGACTGAATATGACAGAGTTTGGTACAACATAAAAACTTTGACACCCTACTCTTTAGTGGAACTTTTTTCATAATGCTACTCCCACACACGTAAAATTTATTTCCTTATGCCCTTGACAATAAAGAACAGTTTTAATCATTTGGAAGGTGAAAAGTTAAGACACATGCATTTCAAAAATAGTCACAACAAGAAAATCAACCTTTTAATGATGAGAGAGAGAGAGAGAGAGAGACAATGACTTTTTCAGAAGGCACACACTGTTTCTGGAAGATTTGACAATTTTTCAGTGGAATTTCCAGTAACATGGAATTTTCCTGGAAATCTATATATGTAATTAAACAGGAAAGTTTACTTTAAACAAACACAGATGTTTATGGCTCTGCCTGACTGACATTTCTTTTTGCCAAACATTATTTTTTGGAGAGTCATTAAAGGTCAGCCTAGAAACAACTCTGCATCAGAAGAAGAGGATTATAATCTAGTTTGCAGTAATTAAATCACTTGATAGCAAGTGGGGCTGAACTGGAGCAATGAACTGATATTTTTCCAACGCTGTAACATAGCTCATAAGTGAGTTCAGACATCAGCATATTGTTTTTCAAAGCAGTCCGGTACTCTTTTGCATATGCACTTATTTGCCTTTGGAAAAGCAACCCAATTCAGTGTGTTTGACAGAAAAGCACCCTATAAGGAAATAGAATCTTGACCTAATGAGCTTGAGAAGCACTCACATAAACAAAATTAATCAGATTTTCTTATTTCAGGAAAATTCTAAGGGAATTTAAAATGCAATTATGCCTTGTGAGTAACCAAAACACAAACATGTTTCTCAAAATTGACTACTAAACCTCTTCTCCCCCCATAATGTTTCATGGTATTGTTGGTTTGTGGGCTACACTTCAGGATATGCTGTTTTGAAATGTGCATGTAGTAAATCCAGTCTATCTCTCTGACTTTTTGGAATCAATCAATTTTGTGCCTTACTTCCCCAAACACAAATTGGTTCATAAAAGAAATAATCAGATCTGCCTTCTAGGCAGATGTTTCCTATGTATTTGTTTACTTCCCTCTTTAGCTATGTCTGTTTCCCTAGTTCTAAGTTTTAGACTCTATGAATTTGTTATCACATCAGAATGGCAGGATATGTGGAGGAACATTCTCTTTTGACCACTGGCTCCCTAAAATATGTACAGTAGCTTCTTATCTTTTGTAGTACTCAAAGAATATATAACCTATATGAGTCCAGTTTGGGGTTTTTATAACACAAAATAAAAAAAAAATGATGAGGCAGAGGAGAGATACTGAGAAAGAGAATCATAGTGCTGGCTTTTCTGGAAGAGCTAGTAGTTTGTGAAGAATATGGGTAGTAAATGAAGCAAAAAGAAAAAAAGATAGAAGCAGGCAGTCTGTCAAGGTACACAATAGAAATAATCATAGGGGCGCCTGGGTGGCGCCTCTGCCTTCAGCTCAGATCATGATCTTAGGGTCCTGGGATCGAGTCCCATGTCGGGCTCTCTGTTCTGCAGGGAGCCTGAACACCCCGCCCTCTCCCCCCGGCCCCCGTCTGCCTCTCTGCCTACTTGTGATCTCTCTCTCTCTGTCAAATAAATAAATAAAATCTTAAAAAAAATAATCATAAAGAAAGGCAGGAAGAAGAGAGACAGAAAACCCTTGCTGGCTAAAGAGGCAAGAGAGGGCACAGCGTGTAGGTAGAGGCTTAAAAAAAGCCTTTGGATCTATTGTAGGGATGAAAGAGAATGTAGGGTGAGAGTAAAGATAGTTTTGAAAAGTATTCAACTCATTCTAATTTGGATCTCCTTTTAACTCTTCAGGTAAAAACTGGGATGCCCCGTTAATTACATTAGCTGTTAGCCTATGTTTCCATGAATGAATATAATTTATACAAAGTTACCCTGAATTATATTCAAGTTGTATAAGCTTCTTCCTTCCGCAGATCTTCTGGACTTGTGGCTCAGGGTTTTTGTTTTTGTTTGTTTGTTTGTTGTTTGTTTTCTTTTGCTTTTGATTTGAGTTTCTTATTGGTTCCTTGCTCTGCCCACTATCTAGGTTTCCACAGTACTGTCTTAAATGAGAAATTTTCATACAATTTCTAGCCCAGGCCTTCCACAAAAGACCACACCTTAGGCCTGAGTTCTTTCTTCCAATCATCTTCTCCTCTCCCTAGTTAGTGGGACATGGCACTTGGTTGATTACTTTTCCACATTTTCTGTTGGAAATGGAGAAGCTCTTATATGATGTTAAAGAACTGGCTTCTGTGTTGGTTCAATTTGTAAACAATTCTACTTTCTTTGTCCTGTTTGTTAATCTTTGTTCTCTCTGTGCCACTGTGTTTTTAGACCAAACAAATGCAAATTGAGTGATAATTTATTCATAGTAGGGATTCAAGGTAGCTATAACTCAGCTGGTTACAGTTCTAACAGTTTCAATTTATTAACGTGCAGAACCAAAGGAGGGAGAAGAAAGAGAAATTGGAAGGAGGGAGAGATCTGGAGCTGTGAGAGTCTGTTCTATGATCAGAACAATGTGTGGAAGCCCCAGTAGTCAACAGAAGGCAAAAGCCATGCAGTACACAGAAGACAAGGTAAATGCGTGTACGGAACTTCCCTTTATTTTATTGTTATAAGATTTTATTTATTTATTTGAGAAAGAGAGCATGAGCAGGGGCAGAGGCAGAGGGAGAAGCAGATTCCCACTGAGCGGGGAACCCCAACTCGATCCTAGGATCCTGGGATCAGGACCTGAGCCAAAGGCAGATGCTTAACTGACTGAGCCACCAGGTGCCCTCGAACTTCCCTTTATGCAGTCAAGGTTTGGAAGACTCTGTATCACACCTTACTGGGCTGGACATCTAAATCATCGATAGGGAACTTTCAATCACAGTGCATCCACAAAAAATTCAGATGTCATATTCTGAGACCTAAAAGGTATACTTTTATTATTGTAATTTCCTCTCAAGTTAAAAAGGCTACTCTGACCCCATCCTGTGCTAAATATTTGTTCTCATGTATCTATTATCTACCCATGACATCTTTGCAACAGTGCCTCTCTCCTCTAAGCAGCCTGTGACCTGGTAGCATGCCATGACTCTGTATCACGTTTTATAGTCTGCTCCAGTGTGCTGGGCAAAAGAACATGCAACAGGGCCTCCTATTTATATATGTATCCCTGTTCTTTATTGTGATTTTCTATTATTTTTCTGATTATATTCCAATTCATTCTTGATGAGCCATTTAAAGTGCTCTTGTTTAATAATCCAATCAAGAAATGGGCAGAGGACATGAACAGACATTTATGCAAAGAAGATATCCAGATGGCCAACAGATACATGAAAAAGTGTTCCACATCATTCGGCATCAGGGAAATACAAATCAAAACCACAATGAGATACCACCTCACACCAGTCAGAATGGCTAAAATTAACAAGTCAGGAAAGGATAGATGTTGGCGAAGATGCAGAAAGGAAAACCCTCCTACACTATTGGTGGGAATGAAAGCTGGTGCAACCACTCTGGAAAACAGCATGGAGGTCCCTCAAAATGTTGAAAATAGAACTACCCTATGACCCAGCAATCACACTACTGGGTATTTACCCTAAAGATACAAATGTAGTGACCTGAAGGGGCACATGCACCCAAATGTTTATAGCAGCAATGTTCACAATAGCCAAACTATGGAAAGAACTTAGATGTCCATCAATAGATGAATGGATAAAGAAGATGTGGTATACAATGGAATACCATGCAGCCATCTAGAGAAACGAAATCTTGCCATTTGCGATGATGTGGATGGAACTAGAGGGTGTTATGCTGAGTGAAATAAGTCAATCAGAGAAAGAAAATTATCATATGATCTCTCTGATATGAGGAATTTGAAAGGCAGGGTAGGGGGGATTGGGGGGTAGGGAAGGGAAAAATGAGACAAAATGGGATCGGGAGGGAGACAAACCATAAGAGACTCTTAATCTCACAAAACAAACTGAGGGTTGCTGGGGGGTGGGGATAGGAAGAGGGTGGTTGGGTTATGGACATTGGGGAGGGTATGTGCTATGGTGAGTGCTATGAAATGTGTAAGCCTGACAATTCACAGATCTGTACCCCTGGGGCAAATAATACATTATGTGTTAATAGAAATAATTAATTAAAAAATAATAAAGTGCTCTTGTTTAACCATTTGGGTCCCATTAAGAAGAGGTTATAAAATTATTTTCAGAAAAAGACATGAAGGGATTCACATCTAGGCTTGCTTATTGCATATGAGATCACATAATGTTTTTCATTTCCTTTTTAGGTAAATTGTGCATGAAACTTTAAAATTTTACATGTTAGTGTGTGTAAGTCTTATGACAATTATTACACTGCTTTTATTCTTTAAAATTTTCTATAGATTCCCTTCTTGTTAATTACTTATTTTCCTTCATAGACAGTAAAAATTGAGCTTGATAATGATAGGAGACATCATTTGAAGAGAACCATAGGCTCATTTGTGTTTGAAATAGCATTGACTTTTTAATATCAGATGCCACTGAAATTCACATTTAATTTTCCATCAATCTATCATATAATCTATGTTTTATATTACCTTGTTTCATAAAGAGTTATATTTATCATTTTCCTCAGAATAGAACTGTTTCATCTTACAATTTATATGTTTTTATTTATACAAAATTTATTCATCATCATGTCCTTTTCATGTTTGAAAATTAAGCAAGAAAAGGGTTTGTGTAATTCCTCAGAGGTTTCTTTCAGGCAAACTGGTAGCAGGTATTTAGTCAGAATTTGTACCTAATCTATTGTTCAACACATGGAATGTACAATTTCTCTTCTTTTATTTCTTACTGAATCTGATTAACATACCACAAGGGGTATTGGAAAACCCAAAGTCATTTGCAGCCTTCTGCCAGTAACACTGAAATGTGTTGAAATGAGGGATGATGGTGAGGACTTTTTTCAACTTCAAATATTTAGTGAATGCATACATTCTATTAAAAATGCACATAGTGAATAATTTCCAGACAGTTAGATAGAGTAATATAGATTTTTATGTATTTGTGTGCTACAGTGGGCACTATTAAGATACAGATAACACTTAAACAGGAAATAACATAAAACTAGCACAGTAGAAACTCAAAACAGCTTTGTTAGGAAATGGGTTAATGAATAAACTATATCAATTTTAGGAAAAGTAGTAAGCACTTGCTATTTTTTGGTTTCTCCTATCCATTCCTCAGTCTTCTATTAATTCTACTCTGATTGTCTCTGGGAACTACCCTTACCCCCAAACTCAGCCCCCATGGGTAAAACTGCAACTTTCATTTGTTTCAAAGGTAGAGCCTGTGACCTACGTGTAAGTAAGTTATTGCATCACTCAACCAGGGCATCGGGTTCATGTCCCAGATAGATACAATGAGGCACAATGAATCTTCTTAAAGAAATCTTTGAATAATACTTGTGTTCTTATTCATGAGAATAAGAAGCTAAAAGCTAAAGGCTTTGGAGGAGCGTAGTCATTCTGTGACTCTCTTGTAGGCCATCCATATGTTGGTAACTGAGGATAGAGGTACACAACCAAAGGCAGAGTTGAGAGATGGAAAAACACAGGTCCTTGATATTTCAATTAAAACTTATGTCTAAGGCTTTGGAGACAGTCCTATCCTGAAACCTATTATCTATATGAGACAAAACTTTTCTTTTAGCTTAAATCATTTTTGTTTGAACTTTATATACTTCACTGTGGAAATCTTCTTAACCAATACAAGAGAAAATCACAAAGGCTCTACTGTGAAAGAAACAATAAAGCCTTCTTTGCTCTCCCATTCTATCCAAGTATACAACCAGGTTTTATATCTCAATGGTTTTAACAGTAGCTTTCAAAATATACACCAAACTCTACCCAAGTAGTACCTTCATTCAAATGTTCCTGAGAGAGAAGAGAAAGGTAGAGACCCAGCTCTAGACTATCATGCTGAACTAACCAGAGACACTCCACATTTCTATTGAGCTTTTGATGGAAGCATTCTGAGGCTGAGACGAGTTTGAAAGCTACTGATTTAGACAGTGTTTTATGCCTGAAACTAAGCAGACAGCAAGCAGTAGGAATGAAGGATTATGTACTGCTTTGTCTTAACCAACCCAACAGAAACACTGTGAAACTATGTTTACATTTATAATATTTCAATAATGTACAATATATTACAGTAATGCCAAAGAATGGCATTATTCAGCAGGAACTAAAATTATTCTGCAGTTTATGATATTTTTAAACTTTCATCATTCAGTGTTTTACTTTTCTTCAGTCATTGAAAAATAAATTCTTGCTATCCTTTGCAAAACTTAATACGCATGACAAAGCACATCTCTTTAACTAGTGCTTTATTAATAAAGTTAAATCAGGCATTCACATTTATCCAATGAGTGTTTCCCTTAATATATTTAATTTCTCAAAATTCCATAAAAATTTAGACTTGGGTTGAAGACTATGTTAATCACTAAGAAAGCGGCAAGTCTGCTCCCAATTTGCTGAGGTCCTTCAATAATACAGTAGTTACTGAAAGAAAAAGGGGGGGGCATTGCAAATGAGATATTGCATTCTTTTTTTCTTTTTTCTTTTTTCTGTTATTTAAAATTAAGGTAGTTGGGGCCCCTGGGTGGCAAAGTTGGTTAAGCATCTGCCTTCGGCTCAGGTCATGATTTCCAGGTCCTGGGATTGAGCCCTGCACTGGGCTCCCTGCTCAGCAGGAAGCCTGCTTCTCTTTCTCTCCCCTCTCCCCCTGCTCCTCCTCCCTGCTCATTCTCTCTCTCTCTCTACAAATAAGTAAAATCTTTAAAAAATATTAGGGAAGTTGACATACAGTGTAATATTGGTTTATGGAGTAGAATTCAGTGATTCATCACTTACATAGAACACCCAGGACTCATCACAACAAGTTCCCTCCTTAACACCCATCACCCATCTAGCTCATCTCCCACCCACATCCCTCCATCAACCCTCAGTTTGTTCTCTATCGTTAAGAGTCTGTTGTGGTTTGTTTTCCTTTCTCCTTTTTTTTCTATTCCCCTTCTCCCCTTCCCATATGTTCATCTGTTTTGTCTCTTAAATTCCACATCTGAGTGAGATCATATGGTATTTGTCTTTCTCTGACTGATTTCCTTCACTTAGCATAATACACTCTAGTCCCATCCACATTGTTACAAATGGCAAGATTCCATCCTTTTTTGGTGGCTGAGTAATATTCCATATTGGAATACACACACACGTGTGTGTGTACATATCACATCTTCTTTATCCATTCATCAGTCAATGGACATTTGGGCTGTCTCCATAGTTTGGTTATTGTTGATAATGCTGCTATAAACATCAGAGTGCATGTATCACTTCAAATCTGTATTTTTGTATCCTTTGGGTAGATACTTAGTATTGCAATTGCTGGATCGTGGGATAGTTCTATTTTTAACTTTTTGAGGAACCTCCATACTGTTCTCCAGAGTGGCTGTACCAGTTGGTATTCCCACCAATGGTGCAAGAGGGTTCCCCTTTCTCCACATCCTCACCAACACCTACTTCTTGTGTTATTAATGTTAGCCATCCTGACAGGTGTGAGATGGTATCTCGTCATGGTTTTGACTCCTATTTCTCTGATAGTGAGTGATGCTGAGCATCTTTTCCAGTAAATGTTTGTAATCTGGATGTCTTTTTTAGAAAAGTGTCCATTCATGTCTTCAGCTCATTCCTTAACTGGGTTATTTGATTTTGGGGAGTTGAGTTTGGTAAGTTCTTTGTAGATTTTGGATACTAGCCCTTTATCAGGTATGTTGTTTGCAAACATCTTCTTCCATTCCACAGGCTTCCTTTTAGTTTGTTTCCTTTGCTATGCAGAAGATTTTTATCTTGATGAAGTCCCAACAGTTTATTTTTGCTTTTGTTTCCCTTGACTGTGGTGACATGTCTAGTAATAACTTTCTATGGCTGAGGTCAAATAGGTTTCTGCCTAGAGGTGTTCTCCTCTAGGATTTTGATGGTTTCCTGTCTTACATTAAGGTGTTTCATCATTAAAGTAGAGCTCCACACCCAGCATGGAGCCCAACGTGGTACCTGAACTCACAACCCAGATATCAAGACCTAAGCTGAGATCAAGAATCAGATGTTCAACCAACTGAGCCACCCAGGTGTCCCAGGATAAAACATTTTTTAAAATAGTGTTTCTTAGTGCTAGGTATATATACCTACTCAATATTTGTCATCATTATTACCATAATCATTATTGACCATTACCTCCTTAAAACCAGGATTATCACCTTTAAAATTATTTTTAGATGTAGTGTTCAACAAATCTGTAAGTAATTACTAAAACAGATTCTCATATTACTTTTTAAATAAACTTGGTTTGGAATAATTTAAGGCTTACAGAAAAGTTACAAAGAGGATACAGATGCCTGCCTATATAACCTTCAACCCATATCTCACCAATTGAGATAAATGGTCTAAATAATTTTATCATATATTTAAAGATTTTATTTATTTATTTGACAGAGAGAGACACAGTGAGAGAGGAAACACAAGCAGGGGGAGTGGGAGAGGGAGAAGCAGGCTTTCGCTGAGCATGCAGCCTGATGCGGGGCTCTATCCCAGGACCCTGGGATCATGACCTAAACTGAAGGCAGGTACTTAATGACTGAGGCACCCAGGTGCTCCCGTCATCTATATTTAAAATTTATAAATTTAATCACTAATTTCTATATAATAAATCATGTTTAGATGCTTCTCTTATATGCCCATGAAAGTTAATTTTCTTCAGTAGCACAGTAGCCTAAAGCAAAAACAACACTAAAGCAAGCGGTTATTTCCTGACATAACATTATAATGAGCTGAGGTCTGTTTATTAATCTGAATGATCACAAACTAATACTGGTGAATTATCTAAAGATAGAATTTTTAGAGAAAAAAGATAAGTTATCTAATAATAGCCTACATACATTTATAGCTATTTACTCTATAAGTAGGAGAAAAGAAAACAAACAAAAAAAAACCCCTATGCTCTACAGAAATAATCTTGAATAAACTTAAAAATATTTTCTTAACCTAGTTTTTAATATTCTGGAACTCACTGTCAAGGAAAGTTGCCAAAACTATTTTTATGCTTTTTCTTTAATAAGGTATACATTTTCTTGGAGACATAAAATGCACTGGTGCCAGAAATAGATTCAAAGCTTTGTTTGAATTCCTAATAATTTTTAAAAATCTGTAGTTGTTCCCATTGGTCCAAATACACTGAAACCAAGGATCATCTCTAAGTCTCAACATGCTATATAACATTACTAAGTTTAGTCTCATGATTCTGTGTAAGTACATTCATTATACATATACAATGATTATATCTTACATATAGACATATAGATTTGATACGCTTTCCCAAAAAACTGTTAACAGTAACCACAGCAACAGTTGTCTGGACATCTGTCCATGAGAAATTGGCTTGAAATGACTAACTCATTTCACAAAGAGTAACAAGAGCCCTTTGATTCTAATGCTTTTCTCTCCCCTGTGGAATTGGGCCAAGTGAGAGCTCTCTATACATCTCTTACAGGTTACAGTGTTCAAACACTCAGCTCTGTCTAAAAAACTGAAGTTTAGCCCTCTCTTTCATCAGCTCTTGAGATATTTCTACAGTGCTAAATTGGCTGGCATGTGACATTTATGGCAACAAATGCTATGAAAGAATAAAAGCTATTAGGTTGATAGGATATAATTAAATTTCCTTCTGGTCCCTGCAGGCTCCACAGTGGACCATGTATTGACACCTGCATCTGACTCAGCAGCATGGAATGGCACTTTTGCTAATTTTCATTTCTTTTCATGTACTGGCCTCTGATCCTGACTGCATAGTTATTCAGAAACTGTAGTTTTAAAATTTACTTCTAAGTAACAAGAAACTATCAGAAAAGCAATTACTCTAACTTGTATAGAACCCCAGATTCATTTCAAATGTCACCCTTCTCTAGCATATTAGTCTGTCTCAGTCTCCAGTGTCTTTCTGGGTACTAACAGGCCTTTACATAAACATTACATGTGCTAATTAAAATACAACACACTTCAAACTGCCTTTTAATAATCCATAGACAAATTTTAAGTGGTTTGCTTAATTTTAAGCCCTTTTATACTTTTGCTGGCAGAACATCTTCTATTTCTAGGAATGCAACAGGAAAACAAAACTGAAGGTGATGATAACAAAAACAACTTTTATTGAGGAAGCAACTCTATTGGATGTTCTAAATTCAAATGCAAAATTAAGAGCTAAATGTGGTCACTAGTGTAAGGATTTATATCAAAGCCATTGATCTTTTGAGTCAAGAAAGCATTTGATCTAAAAAAAAAAGTAAAAATCTGCACTGGGCTGAACCCTCAAAACTCCCTGAGGGAGAATTTTTCAAGTTCTGTGTGCATAGGAAATGTCTAAGGAACCTGTGAAAAAATCAGATTCTTGAGACTTAATTCTATATATCATGAAATATAACATCAATGAAAGAAAAATTTATTCAACACAACTAATCAAAGCATTACAACTTACATAATCAACAAAATACTACATTTGCCTATCATATAGACAACATACAGGCAAAACGAAGAATTCATATATTGCTATTTAAACACAAATTGATGTAAACTTTTTTGAAAAATGCTTTAGCTATAATTATCAAAATATTTCAAGAAGCCAATAATTGTTAATCTAATAATTCAGCTATTCAAATTTAATCCTAATGTTTGTGTACATATAAAGGATATCTGTTTTGCACATTTATACAATAGCACACATTTAGAATTAAATATCCCATATTTAATAATGACATTCATGTGATAAACTATTATGTACTTATAATATAAAATCAAATGATATTTTTTATATGAAAAGATGTTCCTCATGTTGAATGACTATTCAGAATAGGAAATAATATGCATCTTGTTAGCCCATAATGTTATTTCTGGAGGTAGAGATAATGGATATTTTTTCTTATCTCTCTTTTGGGCTTTTTCATACATATATTACTTTTATAAAAAAAATAATGGACAAATAATTTAAAAATGAATGGCAGTTGGAGAACAGGCAAAGAAACTGATAATTTATATATAGTCTTTCTTAAGTGCATTTATGGCAATGTATTGGGAAATATGTATCAAAATCTTTGAGAATATTTGGTTTAGTAAATGTTCTAAAATAAAACCCAAGGAGATATCCAGAGATTTAGACAAATATTGTTTGCAAAAACAAACCATGAGAGACTGTGGACTCTGAGAAACAAACTGAGGGTTTTGGGGGCGGGGTGGGGGGGTAAGCCTGGTGGTGGGTATTAAGGAGGGCACATATTGCATGGAATACTGGGTGTGGTGCACAAGCAATGGATCTTGGAACACTGAAAAAAAAATTTAATTTAATAAAAGGTTTAACAAAACTCAGTTATAAAAGTGAAAAATAAAAAAAAAAAAGGTTACTAAAAAAAGAAATTAATGTCCAATATAACAACATTGATCAAGCAAATGATGGGGCATTTATCTGCTTGTGTATTACATAACTAGTAAAAATAATATTTACTAAAAAGTTTCAATGGAATGAAAATGTCCATAATACAGCATTTAGTATATACATCACTAAATACAATTTTTAATTTTTTATCTGAGTATAGCTGACACACAATGTTATATTAGTTTCAGGTGTACAACATTGTGATTCAACTTCTCTATATTACTCTATGCTCACCGCAAGTGTAGCTACCATTTTTCATCATACAATGCTATTACAACATCATTGACTATATTCCCTATAATATGCCTTTTATTCCAATGACTTATTCATTCCGTAACTGGAAACCTATATTTCCCACCCTACTTCACTGATTTTGCCCAAACCTCCACGACCCTCCCCTCTGGCAACCATCAGTTTGTTCTCTGTATTTGTGGGTCTGATTCTGCTCCTTATTTGTTTTATTCATTTATTTTTTTTTAGATACCACATATGAGTGAAATCAAATGGGATTTGTCTTTCTCAGTCTGACTTACTTCACTTAACATAATACCCACGCATGTTGTCACAAATGACAAGATCTCCTCCTTTTTTATGGCTGTGTAACATTCCATTATCGATCGATTGATTGACTGATCTATCCATGTATCTATTACATCTTTCTTATCCATTCATCTCACTCATCAATCAGTGGACACTTGGGCTGCTTCCATATTTTGGCTTTTGTAAATAATGCTGCAATAAGCATAGGTGTGCGTATATCTTTTTGAATTAGTGTTTTCATTTTCTTTGGATAAATACCCAGTAGTGGAATTACTGGATCATATGGTATTTTTATTTTTTTGAGGAAATTCCAGCTGTTTTCTACAGTGGCTGCACAGTTTACTTCCCACCAACATCCTCACCAACACTTGTTTCTTGTCCTTTTGATTCTAGCCATTCTGCCAGGTGTGAAGTGATTATCTCCTTGTGGTTTTGATTTGGATTTCCCTGATGATTAGTGATGTTGAGCATCTTTTCATGTGTCTGTTTGCTATCACTATATGCAAATTTTTGAACGATTTTATTTATTTATTTATTTGAGAAAGAGAGAGAGAGAGAAAGCTTGCATAAGCAGAGGGAGAAGCAAAGAGAGAGGGAGAGAGAATCTGAAACAGACTCCACACTGAGCATGGAGCCCATACGGGGTCAATCTCACAATGAGATCATGACCTGAACCAAAACCAAGAGTCACACACTTAACTAATGGCCCCCCAGGCACCCCTGTATGCAAAATTTTATGTAAAGTATGATCCCAATCAAATTATGCAAAAAGAAAAATAGTTCAAAAATATACTAGCAGGACAAAAGGTCAAACATTAATAGTGATTGCTTGAGTTGTGAGATTATAGGTGATTTTTTTAATGGTCTTCATAAGTTTCCATGCTTTCTGTTTCCTACACTAAGCATATGTTAAGGTAAAGCAAGCACCTAGCAGAAACCAAGGCTTAGGATTATTTTAAGACAGAGAACGAGCTATACATAGATATACTATTCAAAATACAGGGCTAAGAGAAAATATCATACTTCCTCAGTAAATATATATATAATAGAGAATGTATGTGTTCAACTAAATCCTACCTGTCCTTCAAGATCTTACTCAAGTCTCAGTCCCTTTAGCAATATTTTATAGACATTGCCAGAACCTTTTTTTAAAATCTAATTCAAATAATTAATGTACATGTTTATAGACTAGCAAGGGATTAAACAGTACCCTGTGTTATTTATGTTTTTTGGAAAGGGCTAACTGTATTATTGCTTTTAGAGATGTTTTAAAATTTACTATTAAATTGTGCTTTGCTTTATTGTGCTTCACGGGTACTGCATTTTTTACATATTGAGGGTTTGTGGCAATCCTGTGTCAAGTCTGTTGGTGCCATTTTTCCAACAGCATTTGCTCACTTTATGTTTCTGTCACGTTTTGGTAATTCTCACAATATTTCAGTTATTGTTATTATTAGTCAATGTGATTTGTCATCAGTGATCTTTGATACTACTATTGTAATTGTTTCGAAAAAAAAAATTGAAAAAATTGTTTTGGGGCACCATGAACTTCACCCATGATAGATGGTGAAAAAAATAAATGTTGTATATTCTGATTGTTCCACTGATCTGCTGTTTCCCCATCTTTCTTTATGCCTCCTTCCCCCTCCTCTCCTCAGGCCTCCCAGTTCCCCAAGACACAAAAATACTGAAATTAGGCCAGTTAATAACCTTACAATGGCCTCTAAGCATTCAAGTGAAAGGAAGAGTCATATGTCTCTCACTTTAAAGAAAAACTAGAAATCATTATGCTTAGTGAGAAAAGCTTGCTGAAAGCCAAGATACTCTGAAAGCTAGGTCTCTTGTGCCAAATAGTTAGCCCAGTTGTGAATGTGAAGGAAAAGTTCTTAAAGGAAATTAAATGTGCCACTCCAGTAAACACATAAATGATAAGAAAGTGAAACAGTCTTAATGGTGATATGGGAAAAGTTTTAGTGGCCTGGATAGAAGATTAAACCAATGACAACATTCCTGTAAACCAAAGCCTAATTCAGAGCAAGGCCCTAATTCTCTTTAATTCCATGAAGGCTGAAACAGGAGAGGAAGCTGCAGAAGAAATGTCTGAAGTTACAGAGGTTGGTTCACGAGGTCCAGAAGAAGAACTCATCTCCATAACACATATGTGCAGAGTGAAGTAGCAAGTGCTGATATAGAAGCTGCAGCAAGTTACCCAGATCTAGCTAAGATCAGTAATGAGGGTGGCTGCACTAAGAAACAGATTTTCAATGTTGACAAAACAGTCCTCTGTTAGAAGATGTCATCTACAGCTTCCATAGCTTGAGAAGAGAAATCAATGACTGGCTAAAAGCTTCAAAGGACAAGATAACTCTTACATTAGGAGCTAAGGGAGTTGGTGACTTTTAAGTTGAAGTCAGTGCTCATTTACCATCCTAAAAATCCTAGGGCCCTAAAGAATTATGCTAAATGTACTGTCTGTGCCTTAAAAGTGGAATGACAAAACCTGGATGTATCATGGTTTGTATCATGGTTTATTGAATTTTTTAAACCCACTGTTGAGACCTACTGCTCAGATAGAGAGATTCCCATTTGGAATATTACTGCTCATTGACAATGTACCTGGTAATACAATAATGCCTGCTAATACACCATTCATTCTGCAGACCATGGATCAAGGAGCAATTTCAACTTCCAGCCTATAATTTAAGAAATATATTTTGTGGGGCACCTGGGTGGCTCAATGTATTAAGCCTCTGCCTTCGGCTCAGGTCATGATCTTGGGGTCCTGGGATCAAGCCCTGCATTGGGCTCTCTGCTCAGTGGGGAGCCTGCTTCTCCCCTCTCTCTCTCTGCCTGCCTCTCTGCCTACTTGTGATCTGTCTGTGAAATAAATAAAGTCTTAAAAAATATATATATATTTTGTAAGGCTAAAGGTGCCAGAGTGATTCCTTTGACAGATCTTGGCAAAGTAAACTGAAAACCTTCTGGAAAGGATTCACCAATTTAGATGTCATTAAGAACACTTGTGACTCATGGGAAAAGGTCAAAACATCAACATGAACAAGAGCATGAAAGAAGTTGATTCTGACCCTCACAGATGACCTTCAGTAGAGGCAGTAATTGCAGATGTGTTAGAAACACAACCAACAATAGAGCTAGAATTAGAAGAGGACCCTGGAGATGTGTCCACTGATGCCAATCTTATGATCAAACGTAAATGGGTGAAGAGTTCCTTCTTACTAATGAACAAAGAAAGTGGTTTCTTGAGATGGAATCTATCCCTGGTAAAGATGGTGTGAAGACTGTTGAAATTACAACCAAAGGATTTAGAATATTACATAAATCTTGTGGATAAAACAGCAACAGGGTTTGAGAGAATTGACTTCAAAAAATTTGAAAAAGGAAGTTCTACTGTTGGTAAAATACTATCAAATTGGTATCACATGCTACAGAGAAATCACTTGTGAAAGGAAGAGGTGACCTCTGTGGCAAACTTAATTGTTCTTATTTTAATAAATTGGTACAGCCACCCCACTCCAGCAACTATCACCCTGATTAGCCAGCAGCCATTGACATTGAGTCAAGACCCTCTAACAGCAAAAAGATTATGACTCACTGAAAGCTCAGATGATGATTAGCATTTTTTAGCAACAATTTTTTTAAACTAAGGTATGTACATTGTTTTTATAGGCACAATGCTTAATAGACTTAATAGACTACAGTATAGCGTAAATATAAATTTTCTATGCAAGGGAAACCCCCCCAAAATAATTTGACTCACTTTATTGTGATATTTGCTTTATTGCATGGGTCTGGAGTATTTATGAGGTATGCCTGTATGGCAAGTACTGAACTGTTCATTTCTGGAATTTTAATAAGAAATGGATCCTAGTTAGTATCCACTTCTGAGTGTGACTCTCAGCCACTATATATTCATTTTTAAGATGAACTTGTGATTTGGATCTCTGCTGTACCCTCACACCTGACCTCAATAAACATTTGTAGGGTTACATTCCATTTGGTAATGAGAACACAGAAATGAATAAAACATAATTTATATTATTTAAGATTGCCATAAGAGAACACAAAGTAAGAGTAGCTTAAGCAATATAGTTTCTTTTTCTCTCTGGTAACAGTGTAGATAAGCAGGCCACGGTTTATCTTCTCTGTTATTTTCTGAAACTCAGCCATCTCCTATGTTGTTGTACTCCTTTGCCTAAGATGGTTTTTCACCCTTACCATATCAAGGCAGCAGAATAGAGGAAGCAGGAGAAAAAGCATTATTTTCCCTTTAAAAATATAACTTGGAAATTACCCACATCATTTCTTCTCAGATTTCATTGGCTGGATGTGTGCTGTCCAATACAATAGCCCATAGTTACATGTGGTTATTGAGGATGTGAAATATAGCTCAATATCAAATTAAGATGTGTTATAAATTTCAAATACAATGGACTTTTGAAGACTTAGTATGAAAAAAGAATGTAAATATATCATTAACATTTTTTGTATCAATTGCATGTTATACCAATAATATTTTGGATATATTGAGTTAAAATATATCCTCAGAATTACTTACACATCTTTATTTTTTACTTTTAAAAAATATATAGTTACTAGGTAATTTTACATTACACACACAGTTTGAAGTATACATCCGTTGGAATGTAATGGACTAGACATTTGTTACACAGTCAAATCCACTTGCAAGAGAGTTGGAAAACGTATTTATTTTGGAAATCTGTGTGCCCTGTGAATGTTAGGGGGTTTTCTCCTATGACAGAGAATGAAGTAATGAGGAATAGGAGATAAACTGCAATATATCCCACACAAAATTTCCTGTTAGGTAAATTTTGACTATCATAAAGAAATAGGTTCATGTTTTTGGAATAGGAATTATCTGGAGGAAATTCTTCATAGGTGTTTTGCATTTCTGCAAGTCTTATGAGTGAGGCACTGGTTTCCCACTGTTCTGGATTACCTTCAAAGACAGCTTTGGATGATATAGCGTCTTGCTTAATAGCAAAGGACAAACAGACATGCTTTCTGCAAGGAGGATAAAACTCAGACCCTTTACAGTTCATGATAATAGTATCTATAACTTGTCACTTGTATTTTATGTCCCCTTAACAAAAATGTCTAATATTTAATAATGGTGGAAATATTAAGAGCATGGTCTTAAGTATTCAGCAGTTCTATCATATATGACCATTGTTTGATGCTACACAAGTTATTTGATTTCTTTTTTACTCCATTTTCCTCTGATCTAAAACAAACGTTACCTCATAGATTCATCATAAAGATTATGTGAGATAAATTTATGTAAAGTGTTTAGAAGACTGTAAGGCACATGGTTTTTGCTCAATAAATGCTATCACTACCAATTTGAAGAGGAATTGTACCCAAATGCAATAAATACAAAATTGTATTCAGCAAATCTGACAGCAATTTTTTAATACAGTTAATCACACATAGCTGACATAGTGCAAAAACACAGAAACTTCTTTCCTTATTATAACTATCACTACATTTAATTCCAGCAAAAACTTTATAAAGTAGGTGCAAGTATTGACAGTTTAGTGGGTTTAAGTCAAGTAATCCACAAAAATGATTTTGAATGGAAATAGCAACATTATTGCTTCTGAATATGGCTCATAGCAGTGGAAATTCACAAACGGCAAAACATTTGGAAGTACTTAATTACTTTCAAGAGGAATTTTTGTCAGTTGAGCGTTCTTTTTCAGAAAGGTTAAGATTTATCAACTAAGGTTTAAGATTGGGTTGAAGAGAAAAAAGCATCATTAGGTATTTCTGGGCAGTTAGACTATTAAGGAAGTCTGTGAGTCTCCTAATTTTCTGTTTGTCTCTAAGTTGCTTGGAAATTGCTCCTCTGTAGGACTCCACTTAGCAGAGATGTTATAGGGAGTGTTGGGTTATTGGTTCTCTAATACTTGATCCAGTTTCTCATCATCCCATAAATTAGTGCTCATGATAGGATTCTTTGAAGAATCTCATCAAAGATTCACAAAGTTTTTTTAGACTATGATTTTATTGGCTGGAGGGACCAATCTTTCTACCTTTCTATTTATGACACTTTCCTATGATGTTTGGCATATAGCAGAGCCTGTGTTTCATTAAATTAGGAAATGGCAGTCCTTATTTTGAGTTAGGAAGAGTCTATTGCTGAAAAATCCTGACTGTGTTATATGAAAATAGAAGCATTTCTGAGTTACTTGTTGATTAACTTGAAGGGATACTTAGTAAAAAGGTATGGAGCAACTGATGAAACAAAAGTACACGCAAACCTTTCTTGGGTTTTCAGCAGTGAAGGGAGCAGAATGGTTCTTTCCCATATAAAATGAATCTAACACATTATCATAGTCATGATTACTTGGGTCTCAATTCCCATGGTCAAAACCCTCATTTTCCTGAGGGTACAAGTCGTGATTTTATCTTCATGCATTGCCAACTATTAGCAGGTGAAAATAAATGATATCTTTCCTTGGAAGACATGGGAGGTCCTTCTATGTGGGACTGCATCAAGAACAGGATAAAAGGTGGTTTTGTGTCTGAAAAAAAATCTTTATAAATAATCTCAGTGCATAAGATGTCCTAATTAGTGACCTATTCCTTGATTTTAAGAGTACTGATACTTTAAATATCCTTAGAATGCAAGTTTTCTTAGGGTTTCCATCTCCCTGATTACATTACCCTTCTGTTCTTGCATTTTTTCCCACTTTTTCCATTAGAGCCTATAGAATATTAATCATAGTCATTCCAAATCCCTGGTTTGATAATGCTACATATGAATCTGGTTCTGAAGTTAACTTTGTCTAAGACTGTTTTTTGTCTTTTAGCATGCCGTATAATTTTTGTTTGTTGTTGTTCCCAGGTGCCCCCCCCTTTTTTTTTAAAGGAGAATGAAATACTTCGCCTATATTTCAAATTAGCTCATTTCCCCTCCTGCTGTTAGAAACATGATATTTCTCTCTAGTTTTCCCCTGAGAACTTGGTGTGGCTCTCAAAGATGAAGATTGGAATCTTGCTAAGAATGGGACCCCAGAGACTTTAACTCTCAAGCACATTCAGACAGCTTCCATTAATTTGTCAATCAGTTGAAGTGTTGCTATAGGTACTGGCCCCAGCAGGGGGCTTCAGCTCCTGTCTTCTGCACCTAGTAAACTGATTCTCTATATTTGTTTGTCTATCCACTTTTCTGGGAACCAGTCTGTCCTATGACCAAAATTCTCTGATGCATTCTCAGTGCATTTGGCTCTTTTCTTATTGTAAGAATGAGAATGACAACTTCCAAGCTCTGTACATGTCAAAACAGGAACCACAAGTCCAAAAGACATTTTTCTGAGGGTCATTTATCTTTCAGTATCAATGAATGTATAAGATGTGCCTCTAAAAGGATTACTTTTGGAGGTGGCTAAGGCAAGGATTGTGAAGGCATTTGATATTTGGAAGGTGGCTAATAAGCTCACCAATATGTATGTTCTTCTCTGTTTGGGTACTCAAATTACATTTTCCATCCTCTCTCAGAGTAGGCTCCATCATGTGACTGTTAAAGCCCAATGAATTGTGAGCAGAGGTGGTCTGGCCCATAAAAAAGTCTTTTGCATGAATCCTTATTCTCCTTCCTTATCTGTAAGTTTAATGGAAAAGACCCCGAGGATCTAAAGCTGTAGGAGGGGCACCTGGGTGGCTTGATGCGTTGAGCCTCTGACTCTGGGTTGTGGCTCCAGTTGATCTCATGGATGGTGAGCTGGAGCCTCACGTTGGGCTCTGTGCTTAGCAGGATTTCTGCTTAAAGATTCTTTCTCTCTGCCCTTCCCCCTCACTCTAAAATAATTAAGTAAATCTTTAAAATAAACAAATAAAAATAAAGTGGTAGAGAGCCACAGGAAGGAAGAAACCAGGGTACCTCAATGGCTTTGTGGAGCAAAGCTCATCTATTCTTCCTTCCTCTATATCAACCCACACAGAATTGCAACATGACCAAGAAGTAATTTTTTGACATATTAAAGCACTAAATGTTAGGACCACATGCAGGGCAGAGGAAAAAAAGGAATCTCCACTGAGGGGAAAGAAGGCAAAGGAAGCTATAATCATGTAAGCAGTTTGGTTGAGGTTTAGATCTGCTGGTAAAAAGAAAAAAAATAAAGAAAAATTGAGAATTTCATGCTGGGAAGCTAACACAATTATGCTGTTTGCATGTGGGACTGCCTTACATAACCTGGTCCCTAAGTGTGAATGCCAACCCTGAGGTCCTTGAATCTATCTAGCTTAATGCACTAGTCCCACCTTCCTTCCAAAAGGTGTCTCAGAATTTGTATTTTAATAGTGATTAATTTCTTATAGCTCCTTAATCAGTACATTATCTCATATCTGTTATTTTATCCCATTAATTCCCCTCTCTGGAACATCTGTTCACTTTTCTATGCTGTCCTATCTTATGCATCTTTCACAGGTCAACTTGGGTGCCTCTTCTAAGAAGCCTTCTGCAAACCTCCCAAGGCCAGGGTAAAGATGGATAAATGGTTTCTTTTGAACTGAACTAAGTACAAATCACCTTGCTACTGATGTGTAAGAGTAAAGTTAAAAAGCAGCTACTTTGAGACACTACATTTCTTATGACTAGGACATTAAGAACTAGGCCTGGCAGTTTTCTTTCAATCAATACTAAGTATCTATTTCATGCCTAGGATGGCCTTTGGCATAGTACAGACACAAAAAATGGTAACACAATTTCTGCTTTATAAGAGTTCCCCCACCCCTTTTTTTTAAGTGGGGAGGGGCAGAGGGGTAAAAAGAATCTTAAGCAGGCTCCACAACCAGCATGGAGCCCAATGTAGGGCTCGATCTCAT
Source organism: Martes martes (assembly GCF_963455335.1). Lineage (NCBI taxonomy): Eukaryota > Metazoa > Chordata > Mammalia > Carnivora > Mustelidae > Martes > Martes martes. The sequence continues at coordinate 70,389,178 of NC_137896.1, forward strand.
GACCCGGAGGATCATGATCTGAGCTGAAATTGAGTTGGATACCTAACCAACTGAGCCACCCAGACAACCCTGCCTTATGTGTTTCTGTCCAGGTTGAGGAGATAACCCTAATTAACTAGACTGGTGATTCTTAGATTTAGATGCAATGAAATCACCTTGCTCAAATGTATATTGCTGTATAATTCTGATACAAGTGATCCACAGACTGGAATCACAAACACTGCCCCAGTCTGGAACTTCCTGAATAACAATCACTAGTACCTAGTCTAATGACTGTAGGTTTTCAGCTAACATGCATGAATGTGAATGGAATGAGACAATTAAGCAATAAGAGAAGAATACATGCTCTACATAATTCAAGTGAATTGAACTGCATGTTCAATTTCATATTGTAAGCATGTACGATTTCAGATAAAAGAGGCTGGTGTGGGCCAGTATAGACAAGAAAGGCCTCAAGAAGTTAGGATTTTGAATCAGAGTATCAAAATAGAAACTAGAAGGAATTTGTATTCAGACAACCCTGGACTTAAATCACAGATCCATCACTTAGTAGCTATTTAATTTATCATAGCTTTTATTTTCTGATCCGTAAAAAGAAGATTGATGGCAACTAGGTTGCACTTCTCTTTTGAGGATTAAAGTGCCCAGCAGAGGGCTTGGCTCAGTGCTTTTGCTCAATCCATACCAGCCATCCTTCCTCAAAGGATGCACTAAATTTGGATAGCGTTCTTCAGTTTTATATGAAAAAGGACTTTAGATATCGCCCTTCAACTATGGATCTAACTTCCTATTATTTATTGCTCAAATTGTCCCGTTTAATTACACCTCAGATATAACTGACCAAATGAGTGTTCTCCAGGTCAAAGAGAAATTTAGAAGCTGAATTCAAGTCTGAACAGGATGAGAGACTATTCAAGGTATGCATTTTTTATCTTAGCAGTTCAATTGTCTTTTCTAAAAGGCTTTATTTTTTCTTCAGAAGGAAATGAATCCCAAAGCCCCTGGAGCATCTGAAGAGATGTGCAGACAGCCTCCATTTCCATTTAACTATTGGAATTTAATTCATTTCCATCCTAACATGGAGCTGCACATTACAAGGGAAAACAAATGAAAACTGGCGTTAGCATACACTCAAGGTTTGGATCATATTCTTCATAGATTATTTACCAAAAGTTTTGCTGAATGGTTGGAAATAAACAAGCAAAATATGAAAACAGTGTACAAGAACATACCAAAACTAACTTAGCTGTATAAGAAGCAGGTTGATTTCCATAAGAACAATGGGTAGAAAATAATACAAGGTACAGCACGCAAGAGTAGGAGTGCCTATCTTTACTGCATGGCTTGCAGCTCAGGTCCACCCTCATAGGTAGGGCCTGCTGAGTGAATAATCACAGACTGGTTCCCACTGTTCTTAAACACTGTGATATTTGAGGGCCACGTTTACTTATTTTTTTTTTATAACCATTTTCTTGAGATTTACATACAAAGAGCCGTTCATTTAAAGTATGCTACTTGGTGACTTTGGAGATAGGTAAATATGACACTGTTACTGCAATATATGCCATGAAAATATCCATCCACTCTGACAGAGTCCTTTTACCCTTCATTTTCTTGTGATAAGAATGCCTAACACTGGGACCCTGGGGTGGCTCAGTCATTTAAGCATCTGTCTTCAGCTCAGGTCATGATCCCAGGATCCTGGAACTGAGCCCCACGTCAGGCTCCCTGCTCAGTAGAGAGTCTGCTTCTTCCTTTCTCCTGCTCATGCACTCTCTCTCTCTCTCTCACTTTTTCTCTCAAACAAATAAAGTCTTAAAAAAATATGTAATATAAAATTTACCCATTTAGCAAACTTTTAAGTATATAATATAGGATTGTTAACTATAGGTACTATTTTACACAATAGAGTCCAAGAACTTATTCATTTTATGTAACTAAAACTTTATACCCTTCAACCAATCCCCCCCACCCCCTGCCTTCCTTCATCACTTCCCTTCCTTTAGTCCCTGGTAACTACCATCTACTCTATGTTTCTGTATGTATGTTATTTCAGACTTTTCATATAAGTAGATTGAATCTGTTCTTATTTTGTTTAGTATAGAGGTTCATTGGTGTTATGGCAAATGATAGGAATTCCTTATTTTTTAAGGCTGAATCATATTATATGTAACTACAACATTTTCTTTATCCATTCATCCACTGACATTAAGGTTGTTTCCATAACTTAGCTGTTATGAATGGTGCTGCAATGAATATAGGAGTACTGATATCTCTTTGAGATTCAGATTTCAATTCTTTTAGGTATGTATCCAGAAGTGGAATTGCTGGAACATACGGAAGTTAAATTTTTAATTTTTTGAGGAAACTCCATATTGTTTTTCATAGTGGCTGCACCAATTTACATTTCCACCATACATCCTTGTCAAACTTGTTATCTCTCTCTTTTTTTTTTTAATATCTACGATAGCCATCCTAATACATGAAGTGATATCTAACTGTGGTTTTACTTTGCATTACCATGGTGATTCGTTAAGCACCATTTCATGTACCTGTTGGCAATCTGTATTATTTGGAGAAATGTCTATTCAGGTTCTTTGAGCAAGAAAAGCAAAGCTGGATGCATCATACCTCCTGATTTCAATCTATATATCATAATACATTACAAAGCTAAAATCATCAAAACAGTATTTTACTGTCATTAAGACAGACATATAGACACATAGAACAAAATAGACAGTTCTATTTTTTTTTTAAGATTTTAGTTATTTATCTGAGAGAGATTGAGAATGAGAGAGATCACAGAGGGAGAGGGAAAAGCAAACTTGCCACTTAGCAGAAAGTTCAATGTGGGGCTCCACCCTGGGACGCTGAGATCATGACCCGAGCTGAAGGCAGATGCTTAAATGACTGAGCAACCCAGGTGCCCAGAACACAATATAGAGAGTTCTTAAAAAAAAAAAAAAAAGATCCATGTGTGTATGTTTACATGATCTTCAACAAGGGTGCCAAGAATATACAATGGAGAAAGGACAGTCTTTCAATAGTGGTGTTGGGAAAACTGGGTATCCATATGCAAGAGAATGAAAATGAACCTTTTCCTTGCACCATATACATAAATCAACTCAAAATGGATTCAATCTTAAATATCAGTTCTGAAATTGCAAAACTCCCAGAAGAAAATAGGGAGAAGATGTTCTTGACATTGGCTTTGGTAATGATTTCTTGGATATAACACCAAAAGCTCAGGCAACAAAAAGGAAAGTAGACAAATGGGATTAAACTGAAAAGCTTTTGGATGGCAAAGGAAATAATTAACGATGTAAAAAGGCAGACTAGGAATGGGATAAAATAATGGAAAACCATATATCTGATAAAGGGTTATTGTCAAAAACATATAAGGATTTCCTACCACTCCACAGCAAAAACAAACAACAAAAACTTTACTTCTTTACTTCTCTTTGTTACTCAGCTCTTCAGATTGTTTTGCAAGCACCACTAGCAGGTATATGTAGATATAATTACTTATACCATTTTCCCTGCCCAATCTTCGTCAGTAAACCAGCCCTGTTTTTTGCTTTCAAGTCCTTGTCTTTGTGCTCAGTAACACTGGGTTACATTTGGTCCCAGTATACACCGTCCACCTCTTTGAGCCTTGTTGCTGCTTTCTTCTCTGTCTGGCATGCTCACCCTGTGCTTTCCCCTCACCTCTACCACCTCACTGGCTAAATATTGAGTCTGTCTTTAATACTCACATCAGGAAGCCTTTTCCTCCAGCAAGAAACAACCCTGACTAAACTTATTCTTGGATTTTGGGTCAGATAAACTTTTATTTGTGTGAGACAGTAGAGAGCTATGGTCCAGCACAGTGAAGATCTAAGGCTGTTGTTGGCCATTCCAAAACAAAATATGTCAATTATTTGCTACGTGAACTTGGGGACATCTCAGTTCTTTCACCTCTAAAAAAAAAAAAGATGATAATGACAGTACCTACTTTATAGGGTTATCATAAAATTAAATAAGTTAATTCAAGCAAGGCAGCTGGACCAGTACATAGGACATAGTAAGTGCCTAATAACTTTTTTTTTAAAAGATTTTATTTATTTATTTGACAGAGAGAGAGATCACAAGTAGGCGGAGAAGCAGACAGAGAAAGGAGGAAGCAGGTTCCCCGCTGAGGAGAGAGCCCGATGCGGGGCTCGATCCCAGGACCCTGGGATCATGACCTGAGCCAAAGGCAGAGGCTTAACCCACTGAGCCACCCAGGCGCCCCATCCTAATAACTTTTAACTATTGCTGAGCTCACATAGTATTCTTTGCAGATAACATTTCTTCCCCATTGTTTTATCATAATCTATTATAACTTGTCTATTAGACTATAAGCTGTGTGGGGAGAAGGTTCTTATTCCATTCTCTCTCTAGCCCCAGCTCCTACCACAGTGCCTGGACCATAAGAGACACCCTCTCTTTTTTTTAATGAATGAAAGGTATTTCTCCCACTTATCAACTCCTATAAAATAAGGTATTTGCATTACATGTATTATCTTTAGTTTTAGCTTTGTGGGTCTATGCTATATATTCTCCATCAGATTGTTAGCATCTGAAGAGCAGAGCTCATGCTTCTCAGAGTCCTTATAATGGGCATCTCATAAGACTGTATACTTTAACTCTGGTTTCCTCTAACTAGTATGACTGATTTCTTTAGGAAACCTCATCTAAAATTTATATTTCTTTTAGGTTATCTATGTCCAGTGTAGGCGTATAGTGGGTACCTTGGCTGGCTATGCTGGCATCCATTTTACTTGCTGAAGTCACGTGGAGGATCAGCTTTTATGTTCCTACTTAGACTAGTGCTGTTTCACTACCTTCATATATAGAGGGGGAAAAGATGTTATCAACACAGATACAATAATAGTTCAGGGTATATTTTATTTAATCTAAGGCACATAACCCTATGAACTTCTTAATGGATTGTGTTAACTGTAAGGGCCTATTTAGCCAGAGCAACTCCATCTTGGTTAAAAGCCATTTTGTTGTTTGTGCAGTAAAACTTAAATTGACTCACCCCCATCCCTCCCCTCCCCCCAGAGGAACTTACTTAGAAGCAAGTCTGGGAAACCAGTAAAATATGGTCGGCTAGTTCCTGATAACAGAGCCCAGAATACAAGGACGAGTCAGGCCAGGTGGAGACATCCAATCAGTAAAAGTACACATACTGTCTCCCTAACCACCAAAGAATGTAAACCCCGCCTTTTGGGCACCAAACTTGAGCGCCAATTCTGACCAGAGTGATAGGTTAGTTCAAACAGCTACTATAGGGTAAATTGTAATTCAACTGGCCACCTGCGTGTGGCCTAACATGACTATGCAATGTTACAATCTCATTGGCCACCTATGTGTGGCCAGGCTTTTGCTCTATAAAAGTTAGTCTGTGAGGCTGGGAGGGGTTGCTCTCTTCAGAGGCGGCCCTGACGGGTCAGTCAGTCAATTCTTGAGCCTGTAAGCTGGGGGTGGTTGCTCTCTTCCGAGTTGGCCCTGGCCGGTCAGTCTGACTTCTAATGCTTAACATAGAATAAAGCTTTACATAACTTTAACTTTGTTTCAGTCTCATTCCCCTGGCCAATCAGTCTGACTTCTAATACTTGGCATAAAATAAAGCCTTAAATAACTTTCACTTTGTCTCAGTCTCGTTTCACTTAATAACGGACCTAACATTAACCACATTTAGGTAAATGTTGTCACTGTTGCATTGCTCACATTAACAATGCCTGTTTAGTTGGTGAAGATAAAAACTTGCCAGTAAATTAACATGGTTATGATTTTTCTTAGCCAATGTTCATTTCCCTTGAAGAGCTCTGACTTTTATTTATGGCACAAAAATAGTATCAACACTAGAGTTAGTTTGTTTACTCATATTTTATTATCTGAATATTTTTTTTTCCCCACACCAATCATAACCCAGGGAAAATTTTAGTGTTGATCAGGGAAGCTAGCTAAGTCTCATGAATAAGACAGACATAAAAGTGAGATGATTCTAACAAATACCTCATTTCTCTTGGCCAAATTTATATATTATACACATGTCTAGAGCACTTTCAATATGGTTCTGGTTGATGAATATCCATTTGTTCTTATCATAAATACAATTCTGCAGAATTGAATTAAAAAGACCTGGTCTGGGAGTCACTCATTCAGTGAACTTAACAGAAGAAAGTGTCTTCTAATGAAAAGGAATGTAAATATATAATGTATAATATAATGTAAAATCACATATATTTTCACAATACAAAAAGTCCAGTATTTGCCATACCATCATATTAAGGTCACTAAAAGAATACAATGTTTAAATTTCAATGTCCATAGGTTCTAATTTATGCAAACTGGATCTGTGAAATAACAAAATATCTACATTAAGATCATGATTGGGATACTGGATGGCTCAGTGGGTTAAGCCACTGCCTTCGGCTCAGGTCATGATCCCAGTGTCCTGGGATCGAGTCCCGAATTGGGCTCCTTGCTCGGCAGGGAGCCTGCTTCTCTCTCCACCTCTGCCTGCCTCTCTGCCTGCTTGTGTGCTCTTTCTCTCTTTCTGACAAATAAATAAAATATTTAAAAAATCATGATTAAAATAGATTTACTTTATAAAATATTTGTTATGCAATTTTAAGTGGTAAATTATTTCAATTCATTATTTATGTATTGTACTTACTAATACAGTCCTTCGCACAAAGAATGACACATTGAATGGCAAACCATCTAAGAAACAAATTCTTTTATAATATCATTTTACATGAGAAAGATATTAAGAAATTCCTATTTTCTTAGTAAAAAAAAAATAGTATCAATAGCACACACTATTGAAAAGAATAAAGAAGAGAAGAAAATTGGCTATAGTAGATCAAACTCAGTGAGGAGAGGAAGGAAAGATGTTACCCAGGCTGTATCTAGAATGGAAGTTCCAGCTGGGTGTTCCCTATTCAGACCAAGACTTGAGGTGTTACATCCCTTCATTTTAGGGATGATATAAAGAAGGAGATCAGCTGAGTAAAATGAAGGCATTTCCCATTACTTGTAATACACTGCTATCGCATCTGTGTAGTTTCTACTTCTGATAATAAAACTGATTTTAAAAAGTATGTAATGTAGCATGATAAATGGTTATTTCACAGTTCTTCATGTATTCTGCTTTATAGGTGTTCTTTTTATAAAAGGAAGTAAAATTTTAAATATTAATTGTTAATATGTGTACATATATGTATATGTATAACACAGCATTAAAACCAAAATAAACTGGCATGGTCTCTGATCCCTTGAAATATCAGTCTTATAAAATAATTCAATAATGATTTATTAAAAACCTGTCAGGTCTTTTGTAGAATCTGTATTACACTGACATGAGTAACACAGATAACTGAACAAACACCTAAAGCAAATAAACCATGTGCTAGCTAATATTATGGAAGAGCAAAGGGATGAATATGGATATTCATACTAGAGAGGTTGGGGAAACAAAGAAATATAGAAACCCCATCAAGTTCAAAGCCTTTTAGAATTCACTACAAGCTAAGACTTTATATTCCCCTTTTCTCTGTCAAATAAAAAGGAAAGTAACTGGGAAAAAAAAAAAAAAGTGACTTGTCCGTGACTGAAGAATTGGTCAGTTTAGAGCTAAGGACTATACAGTCCCTAGGATTTTTTCCAAATAATTATGGCTAGTTTTTAAAAAGATTTTATTTATATATTTATTTGTTTATTTATTTATGTGTGTGTGTGTATGTGTGTATGTGTGAGAGAGAGAGAGAGAAAACAGGTACAAGCAGGGTGAGAGGCAGAGGGACAGGCAGGGAATCTCAAGCAGACTCCTGCTGAGTGCAGATCCCAAAGTGAGATCTTATCTCAGAACCCTGAGATCATGACCTGAGCTGAAACCAAGAGTCAGATGCTCAACTGATGAGTCATCCAGGTGCCCCAATTATGGCTAATATTTTGAAGTTTTATGATATGTCAGGCATTGTTGTATTACCCGTTTATCTTCCCAACAACACTAAGGGTTGAGTAACAGTATATTTTTAGACACACAGAAATATAATTCAGCTGCACTGCTACAGAATACACATAATATGTACTCATACACACATTAACACATAAAGCTGAGATGACGTTTACTGACAAGAGGTTATTTGGATGGATGGGTATTCAGTGAACAGTGAATACATTTTTACTGATGATGAGAATAGGAGGAGGAATGGAGTAAATTGGGAAGAGAGGTAGTATATTAGCTATCTACTGTGTAACCAATGAGCTGAAATGTAGCTGCCTAAAATGAAAACCATTAGCTTAGGAGTCTTCAGTCAGCTAATCTGGACTGTGCTAGACTGACATTGTCTTGGCCTCACCTGTTCCTGCTTGGCTGATTGGTCAATGAAGACCATTTGTGTATGGCAGTTGATAAGCTATCAGCTAGGGGAAGGAAGTGACTGGGCCATATATCCGTCATTTTCTAATGTGGTAGCTTTGGATGGTCAAATGCTGGTGGCAGATTTCAAAGACTGAGAGAGGTATGCAAAGCATTTTGAGTTCACATTGTGGTGGAAATAGATGTTACCTCTTGTTGGGAGGAGGTGCAGAGAATTATGGCCACTTCTGCAATTTTACAGGTGGTGAGAAATAAAAGAGATGAATTGGAAAGAAATAAGGAGACAGCAAAATAACAACAAACTGCTAGACATATTTTTACTCCTAAAATCACAGAAATAATTGAAGAAAAAAGAATCTTCTGGGAGACTATTGACAATTAGATTTTTTTATGATGAATATAAATTTTTTATAAGACCCATTTGAAGCATTCCCTATTTCATTTGAGCTTTGCTTATAAAAGCATGTAACACATGGGAATTAGCTTTGATTTTTAGAAAATGATCTTTATAGTTCTGGGTTATTGACACCTTTTTGCAAAGAAACAACAACAAAAGAGGAATTGGGAGCAATTTTTCTAATATACATTAAGAGACAAAGAACAAAATAAATGTGTTAACACTTACTGCAATTTATCGGAGCAACAGGACATCTTTCAAGAGATGGATTTTTCTCTTTATTTTTTTCTATGGCAAGTTTGTGAAATTACAGCAGATTTTATCTGCACAAAGTGAAACCCATCTAACTCATGAATTCTTTGGTGTGATTGTTTAGTAGAGAAGGTAAACTTGCTGGGAAAGCATGTATGAAGAATTTTCATTTTAATTCTTTGAGGCTCTGATAGGTACTTATAAATCTCAACCCAAACATTCTACAATGGCTTCTTGACATTTAGATGGTGGGTCCTCCACGCTCTACCCCTTCCTACTTTTTTCCTGATTAGGATCTGGATTTTTATCACTCAGTTTCTTCAAAGGACATCAAAACTGACCCAAATAGCATTGAAAATACATATGACATGATACCAGGAACACACAAAGGCACACACACACACACACACACACACACACACACACACACACAGAACTGCAAGCACTAGCCTGCAGGATTCTGTCTTTATACAGTATGAGTTATGGTCCTGGTTCTGGACCCACTTACTCCTGTCTTCAATTGTTTCTTAAATCCTCTTGGGCTCTCATCTTTTGGTCTTCTAGCTTCTATCCATAAACACATATTATTAAGTTATGCAGGAGGAGTAAAAGAAGACAATGCCTTCCTCTTAAATTAGCCTATAGCTTAGGTATCAAAAATGCAAAACTCAAGAAGCTATACAGAAGTCACCATGGTGTTTATTAATTGTCCTTTACCAATGACTTCCATTGCATTTCTATCTCCCACTCAAGATTATGAACTTCTGAAAGGACAAAGTCCATGCCTGTTTTGCTTACCACAGTGTCTAGCATATAGAAGATATCATTAAGTGCATGTTTAATTAATTCCAAATTGACTTCATTTATGTCAAAAATATCTCTTGTTACCATGGCTACAAGGTCAACTTAATACTTCTTTATCAAGCTGTAATATATTTGCTGTACCAACTACTATTACCACCCAGTTAAATAAAATTGACATTGAATTTTTGATGGTGGCACATTTTATTAACTACATGAAGGAATCAAAAAATATTTTCTATGTATGAGTCTCCCTTTAGAGTCTTCATCATTATGTAATATTTTTGTGCACTGTTACATTTAGATGTATATTTATAGGACCTCATATCTGCATTAGGGGCTGGATTTTATAATTTGTCATTAAAAGTACAGACATTAACTATTTTTCTTTTTAATTTTTTTTTTTAAGATTTTACTTATTTATTTGACAGACAGAAATCACAAGTAGGCAGAGAGGCAGGCAGAGAGAGAGAGGAGAAAGCAGGCTTTCCAGGGAGCAGAGAGCCCGATGCGGGGCTCGATCCCAGGACCCTGGGATCATGACCTGAGCCGAAGGCAGAACCTTTAACCCACTGAGCCACCCAGGCACCCCTCTTTTTAATTTTTAAATAAAAAACTCATCAAATAATTATTAAATAACAAAAAATTGCATTTCCTCAACTTATCACAAATGAATATCAAACAATTGTAATGCATGTTAAAAACAGAAAATTATCAGCAGCCACAGTGGGCCTCTTATGTTCTCTCTCCCAATCCCCGGTATCTGCCTTGCTTCTTTTATGATCACTTTCTCACTTTTGAGTATTAACACCTTCCTATGTATCTGGAAATATATAAATCTAAGCCTCATTGGATTTACTCACATATGCTTCTTTTTTACTGTTTTTACTGTTCTTCTTACATTTTTACATCTTCTGTTACATCATCTTTCTTAAAATGTGTATTTCTAGCATTTCTAAGATATTATGAAGCTGTTTTAAGTTTCCAATAATTCACAGGGAAATCAATGGAAGCCCATGTATTTTTAAGATTTTCCCTTTGACGTTGGTTTCAGCAGTTTTATGTTTTGTGCTTATGCTTAATTAACTAATTTTAATCAGGCTGTTCTTCATGGTACTTCTTGAATTTATAATTTCATATTTTTCTTATGTTGGAAAACTCTCAAATATAGCTCCTGCTCCCTTCTTCCTTCTCATCTAAGGACTCTTGCCTTCTTTTCTTTGTTTTCTACCTTTAATAATTTTAGATAGTGTTTTCTGACCTCTCTTCCAGCTCTTTAATTCTCTTTTTTGACTGTATCTACACCAGTGAGGTGTTAATTTTGCTTATTGTGCTTATAAATTCTAAAATTTCAATTATCTTAGTCTTCTAATGAATTTCTATGTTTTCTAATTGTATACCTACATTCTCAACCTCATTTTTCATTTATTTAAACACTATACATACAGATATTTTAAAATCTGCATCTGATTTACTCAAAATTTGGAGCTCATGTGTTTTTTTATTGTCTATTTCTTCTATTAGCTTTATGATTTCTTATGGGTTTGTGTCCCTATTTATTTTTTATTGTGTACTGAAAAATGTCTGAAACATTTTTTTGTGTGTGTGAAAATGATTTGAGAACAAGACCAATAACTATCTTCTTCCAAAAAGGAGTTTGTTAGTTTGTTTTGGGCTGATTTCTGTGGACACTAGCAACATAGAAGTTCTTTTTTTAGGTTTTTATTTATTTATTTATTTGACAGAGATCAAAAGTAGGCAAAGCAACACAGAATTTCATTCACAGTATCAGGAATTTGAGATGACACAAAGATGAGATGCAATGTCTAGGGGAGCTACTGTATCCCCACTTTACCCTAACTTCTAAAGTTCAGCTCTTTGGAATCCCTTCCCCAAATACAGAGATTTCAACCAGCTCCCAACCTTATTTGGCTCTGAACTCCAACTCCAACATATATAAATATGCTGTGTTCTCAAACTCCTTACTCAGACTCTTATACAAATGACCACTAATGGAAAAGAAGCCATAAGTGCAAAGATCACCTACATGAATTTGTTTTCCCCCAGATCTTAGGTTAGTCATTCTTTATCATTATGTTGCTTTACCAATGTCTTTCGGAAGACTTTATTTTTTTAAAATTTTCACAATTTTTGATTATCTTCAATGGTACAGTGTTTCAGATTTCCATTCTACTATTATCAGAAATAAGATCTATCAATTTTCAAATTATAATGCCGCTTCTACTTTAGCACTCATTTCCTAACCTTCCTTTCTTCAAAATAAAAGAAAGAAGTGCTATTCTGATTTTTGTAAGTTAACCATCTAGAATGAAGGCTACTGAAGGTACAGGCATGATGCAGTTTTAAGCATTTCACAGACAAAGATGTTGACTGAATGGGTTTTTTTCGTGTATTGTTAAAGTTATTTTTATAGATCTGTACCAATCACAGGATTCTAGAATATCACATTTTCTTCCAAAGTTTCATATTTATTATTCCACTTGTTTTCATCTAGCCTGTCTCTCTCCTCATGGAGTCACCTACTTAGGAACTTCTGTCATCCTTCTTCTCCAACTAAACTCAATCATTCTTGCTCATGGTCTACTTAGAGTCCCAATACCTCAGCATCCCTGCAGTACTCTAGTGCACAGTCACAGCTCTGTTCTGTGAGATCCCAATGCAGTAATTATCTAATGGCATAGTAGTTAAGAACAAAGTCTCTGGTAAAAACTTCTTTGACTCCTCCTCTTAGTAGCTATGTGAACTTGGGTAAGTTATGTTTAATTGAACTGTTTCCCTCGAAAAATGTGTTGGATTTCTAACCTATATTTCAGAGTATGACTTTGATTGGAAACAGGATCCTTGCAGATGCAATTAGGTAAGTTGAGTAAAGTGGACCCTTAATGCAGTTATGACTGGTATCCTAATAAGAAAATAGAATAACACAGGGGGAATGGCATTGATGACATAGCAGAGAGGAACTGCCAGAATTGATGGCCAGTACAAGAAACTAGAAAGAGGCAAGGAAAGATTTCCCCTAACAGGTTTCAGAGAAAGCATGGCTATGCTAACACCATGATTTGGGACTTGTAGACTCTAGAACTGTGAAAAAATAAATCTGTTGTTTTAAACGATCCAGTATCTTATTATGGCAGCCCTGGGAAACAAATCCATTATATAACCTCTTTTTGCCTAGTTTTCTCATCTGTAAAATAGAGATAATAATAGTACCTTTCAAATCAAAACACTGTGATTTGTGTCATTTCTTATTTGGAAAATTAATAATTTTTTTTAATCTAGTAAACATGTCAAGCTGTAGTCAAATTCTTTTTTTTTTTTTTTAAGATTTTTATTTATGTATTTGGCAGACAGAGATCACATGTAGGCAGAGAGGCAGGCAGACAGAGGAGGAAGCAGGCTCCCAGCTTGAGCAGAGAGTCCGATGCGGGGCTTGATTCCAGGACCCTGAGATCATGACCTGAGCCGAAGGCAGAGGCTTTAACCCACTGAGCCACCCAGGCGCCCCCGTAGTCAAATTCTTGGAAGAAGTTAGAAACTCCCTAATTTATTTCTTCATTACCAAGTATTACTTGGCTTCTACCTCTGACATTTGGCTAAAAACCCATTCTGAATTTATCAATTACCAAACCAAAGGTCTTGTTACATTCTCCATCCTTTGGCTTCTGCTGCCCTTGAAACTGTAATCTGTTTATCTCTTGCTTCTTTCTCCTCTATCAAGTTTCTCTGTATTTTTTTTTCAACCCTACCCATAAATGTTTGATCTTTCTTTCTTTTACCTTGTAAAGGAAGATATTCCTCAAAATATTATTTATTTGTTTGTTTGTTTCTATTTTTTGGTCCCAATCTCACTTGAGCTGTAGGTCTCTGAGTTTCTTCAACTTTCCTCATATGGCTTGGTTTCACTTACCTTCACCTTTCTGCCCAATGCCGTCTGTGGTATCTAGAATTTGTCATTGTTGCCTCAATAATATAAAAAGGGTTCTCAGTTTTACAGTTGAGATTAGCTCCTGCAGTTCTAGTAATAAAGTCCAATGCTCTATTAGCTACTTTGGCAACCATATATCCAACATTTCAGTCAGAATTTCTAACTTGACATTTCAAAAATGTGTGTTTTCTCCACATTTCCCACATAATAAAATAAAATTTAATATAAGTTTATTTTATAAGCTTCGTTTTGACTTTCCTTTCCTAACTATATTTTCTAAAAATAATATAGCATGCAACATATTATAACTAAGGGTAGGCTGGAGGGATAAGATTGGGCAGAAAAAAAAAATTATTAGTGGTGCCTGGGTGGCTCAGTGGGTTAAGCCTCTGCTTTCGGCTCAGGTCAGGATCTCAGGGTCCTGGGATTGAGCCCTGCATTGGGCTCTCTACTCAACAGGGACCCTGTTTCCCCCTCTTTCTCTGCCTGCCTCTTTGCCTACTTGTGATCTCTGTCAAATAAATAAATAAAATCTTTAAAAAAATTATTAAGTTATCTGCACTCTCTAGGTGATTACACATGTGAAGAAATTGTCCTACATGCTAGCCTCGTCTAAAATAATTTTGTACATCAATTACTGTCTTCTGCTAGATAAGTCTGAGGTAGTTAACAAAGATTACAAGTTGCTTATTGTAATTTCTTTAATAAGTCAAAGAAACATGTAGTTCATTTTCAAAATATTTTCATCATTTCACTTCAAATAAGATGGGCTCCGCTTTTAACTTTCCATGTGTAACTGCATTTATTGTTCTATGGCTACTTCATCCCTGCCAAAAGCCAGATAAAGGAATAACAGCAGTATTGTGTAGAGTCAGATCTAGTGGTTTTGAATATTGTTGCTGTCCTGTAATTCCCTCAGGGTAAGTGAGGACAAGGGGGAAATCCTTCTGCAGTTCCCTAGGTGTTCTCAGTGAAGAGCGTTAAAGCATCTGGCACATGGTATTTTGTATTCAGCCAGCTCCTCCTCGTAAAGTGTGTTCCCCAGGAGTAAACTAGGCAATTAGCAGAATCATTAACTATTTCAAGCCAACAAAGTATCACTTAGTGCACCAAGTAATAATGAGCAAATTAGTAATCATGTAGTCATTGAGTACTCAAGAAGCTGCTCACTGGGGCGCCTGGGTGGCTCAGTGGGTTAAAGCCTCTGCCTTCGGCTCAGGTCATGGTCTCAGGGTCCTGGGATCGAGCCCCACATCAGGCTCTCTGCTCAGCAGGGAACCTGATTCCTCCTCTCTCTCTGCCTGACTACTTGTGATCTCTGTCTATCAAATAAATAAATAAAATCTTAAAAAAAAAAAAAAAAAAAAAAAAAAAAAAAAAAAAAAAAAAAAAAAAAAAAAAAGAAGCTGCTCACTTTGGAGAACCCATTGACTCATTCGTCCAATGAAAAGCCAAGAAAAAAAGGGTTTGCAATGGGATTGACTAGATTCTCTGGAGGCAAAAAACTAATACATTGACAATCATTCACATACTCCAACAATATCATATTTAAAAAATTCAGACTTCAGTTTTTATATGATTATCTTCATTATCATCATGTGGTACTTAATCAAAGTACACATATTCAGAGAAAGTGAGGTTCTAACCTATTTGGCACCAATGCAAATAACCAGCTATGCTCATTGTTGACAACGTCATGATCACAGGGGTCTATTTATCAATCTATAACCAGAAGTTCTAAGTTTAAGAACAGACTGTATAAGTTTTAGAGTCATGACACATTGAGGATGCTATAAAAATCCATGAATTGAACCAACAGGGCTACTTTTAAGATGCTGTAGTACTTGTTAAAAGAATTAGGAGGGAGCCTGGGTGGCTCAGCTGGTTAGAGCCTCCTCCACCTTCAGCTCGGGTCATGATCCCAGGGTCCTGGGATCAAGCCCTGCATTGGGCTCTCTGCTCAGCAAGGAGCCTGCTTCCTCCTCTCTCTCTCTCTCTGCCTGCCTTTCTGCCTACTTGTGATCTCTGTCAAATAAATAAAATAAAATCTTTAAAAAAAGAAGAATTAGGAAAATATTTGTTATATTACAGGAGTTTAAGAAACATTACTTGGATCTTATATCATCATTTCATATCTGTGATCTACAGTGTAAATTCAAATAAATACTAATTTCTCTGTCTGCCACATAGTATGATTGAGACAATGAAGGAGGTTGAGAGTATGAAAGCATTTTATGCAAATTTAATAATTACACATCTGACTGCTTCTACATGCCACGTGTACTCTACAGATCAGAGTATTATTGCTCTCAGAAGCTAATTATCTTTATGAAATTTAGCATAATTTCTACGATACTAAATTTTCAATAAATGGTGGCTGTTATTAAAATGGCATATTACTTATTAATAATATTCATATTTTACAGATATTTTTTCTATATTTTCTAGTGCCTAGATTTGGATTGTGATCTAAGAAAATAACATAAGAGTAATCTGAAGTCACAAATGACTAGTTATCTTCTTTATTTAAACTGCAGATATACATTTCCATTTTATTAAGTACTACTTTTTCAATAATTATTTTGAAAATAACTTCATTTAGGGGCACCTGGGTAGCTAAGGCTGTTAAGTGTCTGCCTTTGACTCAGGTTGTGATTTCAGGGTCCTGGGAACGAGCCCCTCATCGGGCTCCCTGTTTAGTGGACAGTCTGCTTCTCCCTTTCCCTCTCCCTCTGTGATCTCTCTTGCTCTCGTTTTCTCTCAAATAAAATCTTAAAAAAAAAAAAAAGAAAAGAATATCATTTAATTCGCTTGTCCTGTAGATTCCTGTTATTTGTTTGTTTATTTATTTATTGCTATATGGTTTTCTCTTCAAGTGGCAGAAAAAAGGGAGCTTTTAAAATGTCACATGTCTGGTTAGATAAAACTAAAAAGAATTGTATTCTTTTAACAATAATTTAGGAAATGTCATCACAGTTTGGTCTTGTATAATATGCTGTCTCTTAATGTGGTATAAAATTATTAGGAATAGTCAAAGCACCGTAAATAATGTTTGTTTGTGAGATTTGAAAAAGAAGCCATTGAGAAACAGGATATGTCACTTGGATTTGGAAAAACATTAGCATAGCCCTTGGATGCATACAGCTAAATCAACAAGCTTTATCTGCTTAGCAATAATTGCATTTAATGGATGGAACCACTTGTTAATGAAATGCAAAGATCATTTGATACTAAAATATCCAAGGCCTACTGCATGTAGTATTATAATTTTTGCTGAGGCTGGCTGGCCTGCCTGCCTTCATTCCTTCCTTCTTTCCTTGCTTCCTTCCTTTCTTTCTTTCAGTAAGCTTCTGGAATGTAAGCAGAAATGGTATAATGGGATACCAACTTTAATTTTTGTTTTGTTTTGTTTTGTTAACTAGAACAAAAGAGTTTCTTCAATTTTGAAACTCTTTTGCTTTTGAAAGTAACTATTACAAGTAAATTATTAAAATTTTTAATGTCCTAAAAAATAATTTCCAAAAATATATTGCCTATCCTCTTGTAGTGTATAATCTCAAATAGACAATGTAGCTATAAACACATAACTAGATGACTCGTGGAGACAGTAGTAATGCATCTTTAAAGTACTACAGACATTAACAGGTATTCCTTGCTACTTTGTTATTACGACAGGAAGAACACCAAAAAGGAAACTAGGGGCTGGTGTTATCTTTGAATCTACTCTGTGCTATCTGATCGGGGTCAAATCCTTAAATCCCTTGAGGCCTCAGATTATTTGTTAACAATGTGTAGTAATTATACCTGTCCTACTTATTGCATAATTATCTTTTATGAGTATCAACTGAGGATGGATGCAAAATAGTTTAAAAATATGATATGCTATGATAGGGGTGCCTGGGTGGCTCAGCAGTTAGGCATCCAACTCTTGATTTCAGCTCAGGTCATGATCTCAGGGTCAAGAGTTCGAGCTCCATGTGGGGCTCTGTGCTCGGCAGGGAGTCTGCTTGAGATTCTCCCTTCCCCCACCCCGCTTGAGCTCTCTCTCTCTCTCTCTCTCAAATAAATAAATAAAACCTTAAAAATTTATGATATGATATTGAAATGAACAAAATTATTTATCTGTGCCTCCTTTTTTCTTTCTCTTTCTTTCTTTTTTTCTTTCTTTCTTTCTTTCTTTCTTTCTTTCTTTCTTTCTTGAGATTAGGTGGGCAGAGGGAAGGGGAGAGAAAGAATCTTGAGCAGGATCCAGCAGGAATCTGATACAGGGCTTGATGTAAAGCTCAGTCTCACAACCCTGAGATCATGACCTGAGCCAAAATCAAAAGTCAGACACTTAACCAACTGAGCCACCCAGGTGCCTCTTATCTGTGCCTCTTTAATACAACTACAAGTTCTCTCAAGATAGAACAACATTTTAGAATTAAAAATAAAACAAATCTCTCAGGATGCCTATTATTACCTAAGGTACATGTATGTGCTAAATAAATAATTGTTGAATACAGGTAGCAACACAACAGCAACGCCAAATGTGCAAGTGTCAAAAGCCATTCCAATGAAATAGTTTTATATATATATGCCTACCAACTAAAACACAAAACTCAAATTACATAGTGTGACATTCAAGGATCATCTCAAATGCTAAATTATTTTTCTAATCTCATTTCCTGATAATTTTTAACATGCTTATTCTTAACATGCTTAGATATTTTAGAGTTTCACAGCTTTGTTCATGCTCAACCTGCTACATCCTACATAAGAATACTCTTACCTACTAGGAACAAACAAACAAAAAGATCCCCAGGATCCAAGTCCAATTCAAATGTCCTCTTCAATGTGAATTACTCACCTCCCCTTTCCATTAATTTTCCATTTCCATGCAACTATACAACCATTTCATCATTCAATAAGTGAACTACTAGTCACTAGCAAAGGAAGATGTATCTGAGCATATATGAAGATCAACTGTCGTAGATATTTGACCCTCCAAGCTACTCCAAGCAGCAGTGGTGGTAACTGTTAACACAGCTACATTACACAGACTGTACTTCTTCATACCTCCTAGAGCAGGCTTCTTGCTGTTATTTCTGCATCTACCTCCTCTACCTAGTCCAAAGGCCAGTTGTCACAAGTTTAGGTGTTTGTTAAGGCAGTACCTCTTATCTGGATCCAATTCTTCTCTCAACGGTCTCTTGCTATGTAGTAAACCACTCCAAAATTCAGACTTAAAACAATTTGTTCATGATTCCACAGATGAGTAGTTTAGCAAGACCTCATGTAGAATGACTTGTCTATGTCCCATGTTGTGATGGGTGGGCTTACTCAGGTGACTGCAGCTATCTTATAGTTCAAATCCTACAGTTTATAATCTATATTGGTCTTGTTCACAGGTCTGATAAGGCTTTTCAACACTGGGCCAAGTGTTTCCAGTAGGCTAACACAGGATTGTTCACATGGTGGCAGCAGTGAG
Source organism: Martes martes (assembly GCF_963455335.1). Taxonomy (NCBI): domain Eukaryota; kingdom Metazoa; phylum Chordata; class Mammalia; order Carnivora; family Mustelidae; genus Martes; species Martes martes. Next base: position 70,408,460 of record NC_137896.1, read on the forward strand.
AAAGTGAGAGTGGTAGTTTCAAGGATACTTAAAGTTTAGGCAAAGAATTCATGTAACATCATTTCTGTCATATTCGGCCAGCCAGAGAAAATCAAAGGACTAAACTCAAAAGGCAGGATAGTCACATTGCAAAAAGGGAGTATAAATTGGGGTGGATGAAATCATTGCAAACATTTTTGCAAATAACCCACCATAGCTTAGTCTACTAACTTGTGATTGAGTCTAGATTGTGCTGAAAAGCACAGACGGTATGGGCTTAATGCTATTTGGAGGAGGTAAATATTTCTAACAGAAAGGAGGAGGTTCTCTAGAACAACTTATATAACTTCTAAAGTATGAGAATTACCTTTACTTGAAAGTTCTTTAGAGCTGTGTCTGATTTAATTAGTACTTGTTGAATAAATAAATAAGTCAATATGCCTACAAGGCAATCTAGACTTGTGCCCTACACCGTAGAAAATCCTTTAAAACTTTTGAAAAAAAAAAAAACCCACTTTCTTTAAAGATTTATTCAAGTTTATTATAGGTTTTTAATAAAGTATATTTTCCTAAGATATATTTTATTTTGTTGAGTTAAAATAATTTTTAGCCATCCATCTTAATCTATCATTTTAAACTATCTGTAATAATGACTCCCTTCTTTATCTGTTCTATTAGATTTTCTCACCTTCATATTTTTCTCTTCTATTAATAACTTTCTTTTCTTTACTTTTTTTTTTTTTTACGATTTCATTTATTTTTTGACAAGAGAGAGAGAAATCACAAGTAAGCAGAGAGGCAGGCAGGACAGGGTGGGGGGCAGCGGCAGGGAAGCAGGCTCCCTACAGAGCAGAGAGCCCGATGCCAGGCTCGATCCCAGGACCCTGAGATCGCGACCTGAGCTTAAGGCAGAGGCCGAACCCACTGAGCCACCCAGGTGCCCAATAACTTTATTTTTTAATTTCATTCTCAGAATTAAATTAAATATACTTAAACATAATCTGTTTCTCTTAAATCAACTCTCTTATGGTTTCACATTTGCCAAAAAGAATCTTTTTCTTTAGGTGCCTGGGTGGCTCAGTCGGCTAAGCGACTGCCTTCAGCTCAGGTCATGATCCCAGAGTTCTGGGATCTAGCCCCGCATTAGGCTCCCAGCTCCGCAGGGAGTTTGCTTTTCCCTCTGACCTTCTATTCTCTCATGCTCTCTCTTATTTGCTCTCTCTCTCAAATAAATAAATAAAATCTTTTAAAAAAAAGAATATTTTTCCATCCTTGCACTAATTATTTAGATGTTAATTATAAATTACATATTAGTTTTGACTTTCATTCTCAAAGAATTTGAACTGCAAAACAAAATGTGAAATGAATCAAGGAAGTACTACATGTTCCCTTCTCTAATCATAGCATATTGAAATTCTACTAATTCTTGTTATTATGACCTGTTGCCATGCCCTTTCTTCCCCCCTCTTTTTCTCAGAAAGACTAGAATTCAAGTATAGACCACATTTAAGGATTTAAAAAAAAACAAAACACATTTAAGGATTTAAAAAAAAAGGCAAAAGGACAATTGAGGTGTGCTTTTCTCATTAAATTTTGTGCTCTTTCAATATCATTCTATCTTCTGGTTTTCCTTTCAACACACTGGCCAAGTGTGGGTGAAATATTCCCAATCCAGTGTTGTATTAGTGTTTTCTTAGCACACAAATGACAGGGAAAAAATGCTTAGATTGTGAACAGATATAGCCAGAGATGAAAGGGGACTGAAAATGTCTGTACTCTCAATATAGATACTGCATTTCAGGCTTTGTGTATAAGAAATAGAGATTTTTTTCTCTCTTTTTGGTAAAGCAAATGCCAAAATGTGGGCAAAGAAGCAGTGCAGATTGGATTGGTCTGCCACTGATCATTCCTACCACATGGGTGTGGATCTGGGATTACCTTTCCCTGTCTACTTTAATCATGTTCCTTCAACATCTTACAGGTTTATTCTGCTAAAAGAAAAAAAAAAGATACCCACAAAATGCCTAATCCAGTCCAAGAGCTTAGCAGTCTTATTTGAACTGTTTTTTTGCACATATAGGTCAGAAAGTTATAGTAGGAGCCTGGTGATCACAAAGGGACCAAAACATCACCTAACTCTAGAAATTATAGGTGAAGAAAAAGAACTTCCTATTGCTGACTTCTAGTTTCAGCCCTTCCCACCCCAAATAGTCCCAAGGTTTAACAGTTTGGGGGGTGGGTGACTATAGGGGTGTAGGATCTAGGTAGAATGAAGTATCAGTCAACTGACATAGAGAAGAGGGTAGTACACTTGCGAGAGAAGAGATTCTGGGTCTAAAACCATGAATGTCAAGGAATATGATTTAACTGGTATTCATATATCCATAATGCAAGGGTGGTATGGAAAATGTCAATAATAAAACCTATAGTTACTGCTTACTAGAAAGTTGTGAGTATAAACTTAAAGCTAAACAGTATAAACAAAAGAAATTAACTAATAAAATAAGTGAAAAAGTAAAGAGCCAGGGCTTCCTTTATACAGTAATACTGTGCTGCGGGTCCTTCTTAAGTGTTGTTTCTATATTCATCTCTTGTTGAATATTTTTAAAAATGCTTACAGATGTAAGGTAAGTGGTACTCATGCTTGTACTTTATCTGGACAGTGACTTCTTGAAGATGGACATATTGTCTAGATGGATCCTGTTGTTTCCAGGGCTTCTATAGAAATAATTAAATGACTGCTAATAATATATATAAACTATAAGTGAATCCTGAAAAACAAGGAGCACTCAGGGGTCACTAGGTCTTTCTTTATTCCAAAAATTAATTACTCTAGTTGAGTAGTTTTTTAAAAGTGTGTATATATATATATATATATATAATGGAATACTATGGAATACTATGCAGCCATCAAAACCCCCCAAATCTTTCCATTTGCAATGATGTGTATGGAACTAGAGGGCATTATGCTAAGCAAAATAAGTCAATCAGAGAAAGACAATTATCATATGATCTCTCTGATAGGAGGAATTTGAGAGGCAGGGTGGGGGGATTGGAGGGTAGGGAAGAAAAAAATGAAACAAGGTGGGATTGGGAGGGAAACAAACCATAAGACACTCTTAATCTCATGAAACAAATTGAGGGTTGCTGAGGGATAGAGGGGTATGGATAGGGTGGCTGGGTTAGGGCCATTGGGGAGGGTATGTGCTATGGTGAGTGCTATGAAATGTGTAAGCCTGATGATGCACAGACCTGTTCCCCTGGGGCAAATAATACATTATATATTAATTTTTTAAAAAGTGGTTTTTGACATGGCAAATCCTTTATTTTGAAAATAAATATTATCTATAATAAAAAAAAAAACATTGCATATGTAATATATATAGCAAAGCCCTGTCCCCTTCCCTCTAGTCCTTTCCCTACTTCCAGGAGATATTAAAATGCTACTGTTAGATCTTGGAACTGTGTTGGACCCCATTTGATAACCACTGCAGTGTGGCCCAGGTCAATCATTCTCTACCTAGAATCTCTATAAAACATGCATAGCCTTTGCTGCTACAGTTGTTCTGTCATGTACTCTTACGTGACTTGGGGAAAAAGGTTCTTCTGAGGCTTCAAATTTTAGAATTTAAAAAATAAGGATATCAATAAATCCCACCACTCATTTCCCATCTGAATACTAGATAGAAACTGATGTTATGCAGATAGACATCAAAAAGCCCTTAGATTACCATTAAAGTTGTTTGCAGGACAAAGTTTAGGGGCAAGCAAATGGTGATTGTGATCCTTGTGCCCTCCAACCATCTGCAATTGCTGGATTAGACCCACTCAGTCAGATGTAAAACTGGATAGCAAGCCTACAGCTTAGGGGCTGAGCCCTCAAGGAGAATTGAGTCCATGGCCAAAAGAGCTAAGAAGCCTATCTGTAGGTAGCCAGATCCCAAAGGAGGGGTGAGAGAAAAAAAAGCTGAAACAGGCATGTCCAAATATGTCTTCAAAATTTAACAACTGAAATTACTTCCATAGGGGTGAGATTGTAAAAATGTGAAAAAAATAACCAGCAATTACTCCAATAGGGGTATTTCAACATGCAAACATGGGGGTAGGTAGTAAATGTTCCCTAAATATTCCTCATCTGAAATTTGGGTCAAATTATACCCACCTGAGAGGTTTATGCAACTGAGATAATATTTTTTAAAGCACTGACATGGTATATGATAGTTAGCATGTTCATTATCTTAATTATTATTATTGCTCAAGGATTCACTTTATTAATATGTTTCACATTTGTTACTAGTTAATGATAGAGTCATCTCCTCAACAACATTGCCTAGCCCATTACAACCACCAGTTAATTTGACTGTATGGATAATTGCTTTTACATGCATGGTGACAATGTGATTATAACTTCAAATATTTAAGATTATGGATTCACTTTGAAGATAACTAACACAGAAAGGAAGGAAGAAGGGAAGAAATGAAGGAGAAAAGAGAAGAAAGAAAAAAATACAAATACACCTCAAATACTGTTAATTATATATCTTGGTTAAGAGGTTTAAGCCACCAGATAACAACATAAAGTATGCTTACCTCAAAATCAAGATAGGTACCATTAATCAATTTCTATTCTTAATTTAATGTTTTAGAAGGTCTATTCTTACTAATTTCTTAATATCATGTTAAGATTTCAAATACACTTTAAAAAAACAAATTTGTAAAGAAAACCTTTCAAGTATAATTTGATAAAATTCTCACTGATCCTTAGTATTAGCAATTATCACCTAATATGAATGTGACCTTATTTGCATATTTAATCAAAACACTCTATTTTTAATCTTGGTCTGATGCAACCAGAAAGATTTTCAGTTCTGAGACTTTAGGATCACTTGATAGTGCAAGGCCTTATAGCTTTTTTGCTTATCACCAATAGAACTGAAGGTTAAGGGGCCATTTCTGCACTGACATTATCAGCATGCTATTAACGTAAGCGCATGCTAAGCTCACCTTCGGCTTCACATTGTTATCATCCATTCTATATAGGACCAAAGGAAAGGGGAGCAATCTTGTAGCAGTGTCCTGTCAAAGGAGCACGAAAACATCATGCTTTACCATGTCTAAGCTCCAGATTAAACTTAACCATTGTTATGCCCGAGTTTTCGCGTCCGAGAGACCACCAAGGAGCCGACACCGATGCAATCACACGAGGGTTTATTTGACAAGCTTAAGCTTGGCCCAAGTATACACGACACAGCGGAGTAGGGACTTGGACCCTGAACCAGATTACAGTCAGAGTTTTTAAAGGCAGAGCAGGGGTGGACTCCGCGTGGGTGAGGGCAAAGGGGATGATGTTAGTCTCTAAGGAATTTTGGAAGCAAGGTCTCCAGGACCTTGAGGGGCTAGCTATTGTCTGGGAAAAAGGTTATTCATTACCAGTAATAAAAATCTTCTCTTGGGACCCTTTAGATGTATATCAGTGCGTCATATGCTTGGGAACGATTGCTAACACTATCTTGGAGGTTTAGAGATAAAGTTTCACATTTCTCCTATCAAGCGTCCTTGTTAGTGAGATTTAGGTTTAGAAGAAATTTAACTTTATTTACATTTCCTTCTGCCTCAGCCTCCTTTAGTTTTATGGTGGGGAAGGCAACATTATTGTTAAATCTCTAGGACATTTGTAAACGAAGGGAGACTCCTGTCTCGCAGGATTGTGATCTCTGCAAGTTAACTATTTGTTTTTCTTTTAGGGCAGCCAGGGGTGGCTGAGGAATGTCACGCATACTACCGAGGGGAGGGGAGCGGGTGGAGAGGGGGTGCAAGGTGCCAGCTTTTGCTTTGTCCAGACGGCTGTACTTATGTCAGGGCTAGACTCGAGGTGGGTACAGCCTTGTTTTTCTTGGCCTCCACACCATAACTTTTCACGGCAGAAAGGAAATCAGAAGCCTGATATTTAGAAAGATGTAGCTTTTACTTCCTAATCATTATTTTTCACCACTGTAGTTTAAAACTCATCATTTTTAATACCTGTTTAGTTTTAGTAACTAAGAGTAATTGACTAGAAACTCTAGAGTATTTATCTATCATAACTTTCTATTCCAATACACAGTATCCATGTTCTTAAAATGAACTGCCATAGTTCTTATGGCCTGAAAAACTAAACTGCCTCATTAAAAAAAAAAAAAAAAAATCACTTCATCAAGTTTTTCCAGTAGTAGTAAATATACTAACTTTTTTTTAAATTATAGAGAGTATATTTTGTTTCTTTTAGGTTTTCTTTCTCCAACATGTTGTGTTATCAGATTAGGAGGACTTGCTGAAATGTATGGTTTGTGGAAGAGAAAGGACATATGCCTCAGAATATGCACAAAGTATAGGTAGACCATGGGGATCAGATTTTTCCGAACTTATTCTCTTGCAGCTTCTTTGCTGAGATTCCTGGAGAAAAGCCAACATGGAATCAATTCTGAAATGCTCTGCTAACCCATCTGGAAGAACACGTTTGTTTCCCAAACAACCAAAAGGCTCTGTAAGGTAAAGCCTGTCTTCCTGTAGTGGTGAAGATTTCCCTGAGGTGAAGTCTGCAGCAGGCAGCACAGATGTTGCTATAGTGGCATATCAGAACAATGGGAAGGGCCAGGAGGAATGGACTGCAATATGAGCATAATGGAGTCTGGGGAAGTCAGGCAGTGTGTTGCATACCACTCCTCTGAGCACCCTGATTTCAGGTTACTCACAGACACCAAGAAGATGAGAAAGCCCAACACACATGTACTGACAGGGACTGGTCACTTAATGAGATATGTCAGTATTCAGAGAATTTGGAGCATAAGGTTTTGGCACAGAAAAGAAAACTGGAGATCATTTAACCCAAATTTCTCACTTTATAGGTGAGAGAACAGAGGCTAAAACTGAAAACACAGCTTGCCTAATTTTTCACAACTAGCTTATGGGAGAAGGAATGCTAGAATCCATCATGAAAATTTGGAAGCATCTTAAATGTCCATCAGTAAGAGATAAATAAGTAAAATTATCCTATCTCAATAACTGCCTTCAAGGGAATGTGGTGCTTGGATTGGCATAAGTATGCTCCTCAGAGCTCCTAAAACTGCAAATGGAATCCCACTCAGACCCACTCCATGACCTGAAAATAAGAAAGTGGTTTTTCCCCTTGTTTCTGAATTTGGAGCAATTGCATAATGAAGCGGAAATGGAAGCTAGAGAGGAAAACAAATGTTCATGACAAAAAACAAGACTGTGTTCCAAAGTTTAACCACCTCACTACTTTCAGAATGACGCCACTTGCCAGGACAGTTGCTCTGGTATCATTTTCAGAATGAGAGAACTTCTTACACAAGTGTTACATCCTATCGAGTTAGCAAATGATCTAGTACAAAAAGGCAACACATTCCTTTTAGTGGCCCCATTTTTTCTCTGTGTTATGTTCTAGAGGAGTCTGAATAAAAAATACCTTATTCCAGAAAATAATGCCCCCAGTGATCTCTTACTGAGAACACACTATGAGCTAATTTATATAGACTGTTTCATTCTATTCTCTCAAATACTAAGTTAAAGTTTTTACTCTTATTCCATTTTACAAATGTGCAAACTGAGGCTTAGAGAGGTTAAGTGGTCCGAGGTCACACAACTAGGAAACAGTACAATTTGGAATCAAATGCAGAAAGTAAGACTTCAGAGCCTTATCTTTACTCTCACCTAAATTTTATTCGGTGAAAGAAAAAATAATAATTTCCCTCTTACTCATCATTTTCTGCGACACTTGGTTCATTAGTGTGCTTATTTGATTCCTGGAACAAACATTCAGGTAGTTTCTACCATTATTTCCCATAGATGTTTGGGGGTTGTGGAAACCTTGCTTTACTCTCTTAGGAGCAACTGTCTTCTTTGAACCATAAATGAGGTGCTAGCTCAAGTCAGATTTCAACCACTGTGCTTTTCCTAGGCCACACCCTAGGGTTGTTTTGAGCACTAAAATCTACTCTCAGGATGCTACGTGTTGCTAATCTTTCTTTCAGCCTAAATCAGAAGGAGTATGTTGATTCTGTATTCGGTGAACAGGTGGATTTTTTCACCTCAGTTGCAAGCATCTG